>NC_135487.1:61529124-62129124 GCF_052094955.1 Ictidomys tridecemlineatus | reverse complement strand
ATTTTAAATTATCTGTACCTATTTACCAACATTCCAAAACAAGCCTATTGTAATGTCAGTTGCTTAATTAGGTCTTTAGGTTTCTCTTTTTAAATATTTTAAAATTTTTTTAGTTATAGATGGACACAGTATCTTAATTTTGTTTGTTTGTTTTATGTGGTGCTGAGGATCAAATCCAGTGCTTACATGTACGAGCCAAGCGCTCTGCCACTGAGCCACAACCCCAGCCACTAGGTTGCTCTTTTTATGAATTATTTTTACCTTGTATCAGTAATTGACCTAGAATGGTTTGCTTCTTAATGACCCTCTTGAGCTGTATTCTTCAAAAACAGATATACTTTGAATATTAAAGGCAAAAAGACATTTTCTCATACTTGCATACACACAAAATATTTTCTTTTATTCTCTCCCATTTTTCTTGATATGTGTGAACTTCTTGGTCTTTTACATTGCTACTGATACTAGAGACAAGTATACACAAAATGTTTCTTGTCTGTCCTGATAAAGAGTAACCAATGCTCAGTCTCAGTATTAGGGAGACCAAATGAAGAGGCAGGATCTAGAGTAACTCAAGTGTTCACCTCCAGTCAATAGTTTTAACCAAAAAAAGTGGGTCCAATGTTGTCAAATAGCATTATGTTTTAGGAGACGTCAGAAATCCATACTTGAGGGGTTTTTAAAAAAACTCATACTTTTAACATTGATAAATTCAATATTTTTCTAACAGTAAACAGCTCAAATAAAACATTTTACTAGCAAGGTATATCCTTCAGCAGGCTCACTTCAGACTAGAATAAATGCTTTTGAGTTTCAGTTGTTGATATGATCTTACTTAATTGAAAGTTATTTTAAGTTATTTTGAGATGCAAACATAAGACTCTGGTGGGAGTAATTAAATTCTGAGTTCCTAAACTCTGAAGACGGATACCTGTCCTTCTCTTTGAATAGTAAAACAACAGATATCTGGCCCACTGTTGATGCAATCTCACTACAGAGAGTATTTAAATGCAAAGACAATGGGAAAAGTTAACTTTTCCTTCAACTTTTACACATGGTGAGACTACCATTACCCTCTTTTTCTCCCTTTTTCTGCTTCATCAAATATCAAAATATATCATTTTGTGCCTTCCCACTAGTAAAAGTGCCAGGTTATTGTACTGTCATGTGTAATTAATTAAAACAAATTAAAAAATAAATAAAAAAATAGCAACAAAAAAAGAAATTATCAAATAAAAACAAAGACATATTCTCCTAGTTTAAAGAAATAAAGAAGATGGCTAACAAATGTTTAAGTTCAATAATTTAGTTGCAAAGACCAAAGAAAAACTTCTACACTATCTAAAAAAGTCAAAGAATAAAACGTTTTCTAAAAATCTTCCAGGTGATTAATGGTCTAATTTTATATGATTTTGCAGAATGACTACCTTCTGGAGTGTTATTTAATGAAAATTTTAAGAAGTTAGCAATGTAACTTTATCATGATTAACAGAATTCATTCATCAACATTATCTTTTAATTTTTAGTTATTGTCAGTCTTTAAGCACATTTCTATCATCTCTTTTACCGAATTAACCTTTATGATGTAATGAAAAAATACAAAGTACAATTCATACAAAGACTGAATTAGGAAAATTACAGACATCAATGATAATATTAATAACCTCTTAATATTATTTCTTAGGCTAAGGCCTTTGATAAGTTTTAAAATTTTATAATTAAGTTGCTTTCATAGGTTATACAGAATCAATAAAGTGTGTAAAACTAATGTTAATGCCTACATATAATGTTCTTAAGATGAGGCCAAGGAAACTCAACAGTTCTACCAGTGTTCTCACTGTATATTACCAGCAATACTTACTCACCTCACAAATGTTGGTCAAGCACTCTATTCCTGCTAAATCCATTAGACTAGGTACTGGGGATGAAAGGATGAACAAGCACCCAGAGATCTTACTAATTACTATTTATTGCCAGAGCATGTATAATACTGTTATAAATCATGTTGCTGTTAGTTTGAATCACAAAAATAAAGTCTAGCTTATTCTAAGCATCCTTATAGTTTTTCTATATTTTCTACTTGAATGTTCAGAAGTTTAAAGTATGTAGAAATGATGACCTGTTGATAACTGTTTTAGTCAGCTCTTTCAGTGCTGTGACTAAAAGATCTGACCAGAACAATTTTAGGGGAGGAAAAATTTATTTGGGGGCTCATGGTTTCAGAAGTCTCAGTCCTTAGACAACAGGCTCCATTCCTCAGGGCTCAAAGTGAGGCAGAACATCATGGTGGAAGAGCATAGCTAAGGGAAGCACCTCACATGATGATCAGGAAGCAGAGGTAGAGACTCCCACTGGACAGACACAAAATATATACCCTAAAGCCACACGCCCTCCCCAAGTTCTCCAGCCACACCCCACCTGCCTTCAGTTACCACTCACTCAATACCATGAGATAATTACTTCAATGATTGGGTTAAGGATCTCATAACATAAACTTTTCTTTTTTGAACCTTCTTGCATTGTTTCACTTGTGAGCTTTTGGGGGACACCTCACATCCAAACCATAACAATAACATTACATACATATTAGAGGTAACTGTGTGTTGTTGTATCAAGTGTTTGAAACCCTTGGTATTCATCATTTTACATAGTGCTTCTATAGCCAGCTAGCATATCATTAACTAGTTTCTCTATGCTTTCTCAGGCAAAACGCTTGTGTACAGAAAACAGGCACTGAACCTGAAACAGTCCTGCAAGGCATTTTATTTTAATTAAAAAAACTTATCTGTGTATATGTATATGCATATACATATATATATATATATACACACAACATGCACATACATATTGTATGTGTATATCCCAACTCTTCACTTAAGAATTCTAGAAACTGGTCAAGACAGTGCAATTAATTCCCACTAAAAGAAGTTTCTTTTAGCTAGGCGCAATGGTACACACCTGTAATCCCAGTGGCTCAGGAGGCTGAGGCAGAAGGATCACAAATTCAAAGCCAGCCTCAGCAACCACAAGGTGCTAAGCAACTCAATGAGACCCTGTCTCTAAATAAAATACAAAATAGGGCTGGAAGGTAACTCGGTACACAGTCAAGTGCCCCTGAGTTCAATCCCTAGTACCTGCCCTGCCACACCATAAAAAAAGACGCCAGTTTCTTGAAGAACTTGCTAATTCCAAGTCAGTAAGAGGAAACATACATGAGGAACATGGACCTGTTTTGACCTATCAGGCAGCAAAGGACTTGAGAACCAACCTGAATTCAATAGTCAAAGATGGAATAATCTGAGCATCAATAAAGCAAAGAATTTCAAAGCAAGATAATCTTTGCTTTCAATAAAGCAAAAAATGGATTGAAAAACATCAAATATGGTTAAGTCAGTAAGTCCATAGTAATCCTTTAAATCATAAGATAATAGAGAACCATTTTTTTCTTTTGAATAATGGTTAAAAAAAAAGAGGAGGTGGAATCTAACCTTAATAAGAGATTAAAGGACTTTTCCTGCCTTTCCTATATAAATTGAAACACATGTCAACCAAATAATTGAGGAAGGGAAGTATTTATAAAAGTATTGCAATTGTGAAATGAAACTTAAATTGCAGAAATAGAATATGTCCAAATTACTAAATAAGTTGAGGCACTGAGCCTCAACCATTGTCAACATCAAGGAAAACAGAGACTAGATGTGATGCACTTTCTTTTTTTTTAACATGGTAAAATTTATGTTTAATTTTTTATTTTCTATAATTTCTTTTTTATTGATTTTTAAAAAACAACAGCAGAATGCATTACAATTCTTATTACACTTATATAGCACAATTTTTTATACCTCTGGTTGTATATAAAGTATGTTCACACCAATTCGTGTCTTCATACATGTACTTTGGATAATTATGTCTATCACATTCCACCATCCTTGCTAACCTCCTGACCCCTCCCTTTCCCTCCCACCCCTCTGCCCTATCTAGAGTTTTCTATTCCTCCCATGCTCCCCCTTCCCTATCCTACTATGAGTCAGCCTCCTTATATCAGAGAAAACATTCAGCATTTGTTTTTTGGGGGTTTTTTTGTTTGTTTGTTTTTTGGTTTTGGGGTTTTTTTTTTTGGAATTGGCATTATCTTCTCCAACGCCATCCATTTACCTACAAATGCCATGATTTTATTCTCTTTTATTGCTGAGTACTATTCCATTGTATATATGCCACATTTTTTAATCCATTCATCTACTAAAGAGCATCTAGGTTGGCTCCACAGTTTAGCTATTGTGAATTGTTCTGCTATAAAGATTGATATGGCTGTGTCCCTGTAGTATGCTGATTTTAAGCCCTTTGGGTATAGTCTGAGGAGAGGGATAGCTGGGTCAAATGGTGACTCCATTCCCAGATTTCCAAGGAATCTCCATACTGCTTTCTATATTGACTGCACCAATTTGCAGTCCCACCAGCAATGTGTGAGTGTACCTTTCTCCCCACATCCTCACCAACACTTATCATTGTTTGTCTTCATAATAGCTGCCATCTGACTGGAGTGAGATGAAATCTTAGAGTATTTTTGATTTGCATTCTCTAATTGCTAGATGAACATTTTTTTTATATATTTGTTGATTGATTGTATATCCTCTTCTGAGAAGTGTCTTTTCAGTTCCTTGACCCATTTATTGATTGGGTTGTTTTGTTTGTTTTTGTTTTTTGGTGTTTAACTTTTTAAGTTCTTTATATAACTTAGAGATTAGTGCTCTATCTGATGTGGAGGGGTAAAAATTTGCTCCCAGGATATAGGCTCTCTGTTCTCACAGATTGTTTCTTTTGCTGAGAAGAAACTTTTTAGTTTGAATCCATCCCACTTATTGATTCTTGGTTTTAATTCTTGTGCTATAGAAGTTTTATTATGGAATTTTCTGCCTAATCCCACATGATGAAGATTAGGGCCTACTTTTTCTTCTACTAGACAAAGAGTCTCTGGTTTGATTCATAGGTCCTTAATCCACTTTGAGTTGAGTTTTGTACATGGTGAGAGAGAAGGATTTAATTTCATTTTGCTACATA
This sequence comes from Ictidomys tridecemlineatus, assembly GCF_052094955.1. NCBI lineage: Eukaryota > Metazoa > Chordata > Mammalia > Rodentia > Sciuridae > Ictidomys > Ictidomys tridecemlineatus. The sequence goes on along the minus strand of NC_135487.1, from coordinate 62,124,069 downwards.
TGGATTTCCAGTTTTGTGATGCACTTTCTAATGAAAAAAAATAATAATAACAACTCCACTCAGAGGTTTGTCCAAGAATGAGAACAACAGTCTGATTTCACTGGATCCATCTGCCAATTTACAGGAAACAAAGGAACAGCTGAAGTGCACCATAATTTTATTGTGCAATCAGTTAACTCTACATGGAAAATTCTAGAGGTCAACAAAATAACCCAGTTCTTCCAAAGATAACTTTTAAGGGAATGAAAGAGGCACTTGCAGAATAAAAGATCTCAAATACATCTTTTTTGTTTTTAATTTGGCAAGATTTAACTATTTTATGTAGGAATGCACCTTAAAGGTAAAAATCATAAAGAAATGCAAGAAAATATTTACCTGATAAAAGTCAGTGGTTTCTTTAGGGGAGGGAAGGAAATGAACTGAGATGTGGCACACAAGAGCTTAAAGCTCTGCTTCTTGATCTGAGCAGTGGGTATAAGGGTCTTCACTATTCATGTATTCATTTGTTTTGTATAATTTTCTACATCAGCATTTTTTAGGTATTTCTCACAAATGAACAGCAGAGGACAAGTACCAAAGTTTTGATGTGGAATTATTTACATTCTATTCAGTTCTCACTTTCCAAAGATGAGCATTAAGCAAAATCACTTGTCAAATCAGGCAATTATCAGAAATATCTGTGAAGGACTAATGTATCCCAGCACTGTGTTAAGCTTCTATGCATACGTTAATCTGTCTTGGATCACTAAATAATGAGCTCTTGCTTTACTAGTTCAATTATGATTTATTTTGTTTTCCTAGGTGCCTGGCATTGTTTGAACATACGAGGACCCCAACCTCAAGAAGTCTATATATAATCTTCATTCGCAAATTGAGGGGTATATTAAAACTGGTTCTCAGTAAGGTGCTAGCTAGATACACATTATCTTATCTCCATCTCCCAGAATCCCCATTTTATCCTAAAGGAGATCAAGTTCAAAGAAATTGAGTAACATGCCTACTTAGAAAGAAATAGTCAGTATTCAGGCTAGGTCAATCTGATTCCGTAATCAATGTTCTTCAGTGCTTGCCAAAGCTTCTCAAACTAAGATTCTAATTTTCATGAGGATACTTGGTGATATGCCAGGGCTACAAAATAATCACAGGACTATCATGGAACATTTTTCTGGAGTGATAATCATACTAAATTGTAAATAATTTAAAACATGCTGTGTACTAACGTGTATTTTAGAGTATTTCACAAGACCCATACACATTTTTGAGATAAAACTTAGTATGACAACAGAATCACTTCACTCTAGAAGGTCAAGAATTAGTCTTTCTTACTCAGGGCAAGTCATATTTGCCTCTTTCTATAACTCCCTGCCTCTCCTTCTTTATAAGGATAACTATATTTCTCCCCAGGACTAGTCAATTCAATGACTAGTACTTCTTAATAACTACTCATTATAAATTTACTCTAATGAGATCCTTGATGATTCAATTCTCCTGATTCAATTCTCCAGATTTATTTTATTAGTGGGAGGGTGTATATAAGAAAATGAGTAATAAATCTAAACTAGTGGTCTTTCTACTATTGTGAAAATGCTTTAATAGATGTGAAGTTTAAAGAATATGCCTAGAGGAAGACTGATTTTTAGACAGAATCTGATGGTTTAAAAGTGTTGTAGCCAAACTAACTAAAATCATCTATGAGATTGTCCACAGTGAGCTGAGATTCTATTCTTCCACTCTGCACTGCCAAGTTGTGAAGCAGTGTACATGGCACAATGGTGCTCATAAGAAATAATGACCTTAAGCAACAAAAAAGTATTTGTAAGTACCAAGTCCCTTTGGAAGAACAAAGGTAGAAGCATTTACCTGATCCTGGCTGCAGGACCCTTCCACGTGCACAGCTACATTTCCTCAGACTGGTGGTGGGTGGGGTAAGGGGATGAGTCATAAGTTGCTACTACAGGATGCCACCCAAATAAGCTTCTGTGCCAGGAGTGAGCAAAGCATTGACTGGGAAGTGATGCAGAAAGTTCAAGAGCCAAAAGAGTTTAGTTGAGGTAGTGCTCAAACTGGAAGCCAAGCAAACAGAAAGCTGATGAAAGATTACAGGTCAACACTGGGTAGTTATAAATGAAATCAGGACACAATAAGGTTAAGACCAGGGTGAAAACAGACTTGAATACAATCCAGTAGAATCATTTCAAATAACAGGCAAGATAGTCCAGTACCTTTAAACCAAATTTTATATATACATATATATGTCTGTGTGTGTATGAATGTATATGTGTATGGTAATGTAGTTTTATTCGCACGTATAGCTAATGGAAACGTATTCTTCTTTTTTGGAGGGTCAAAAAAGGAGGAAACTGGGGCTGGGGTTGTGGCTTAGCCATGGAGCGCTTGTCTAGCACGTTTGAGGCGCTGGGTTCGATCCTCAGCACCACATAAAAATAAATAAAATAAAGGCATTGTGTCCAACTACAACTAAAAAAAAATATTTTAAAAAAAGGAGGAAACCAAGATTAATGTAGTAGTGTAGATGAAAACAGAACCTTAAAAGTCAAATTTTGTCATATGAAGAATTGCCTTTTGTCCTATGTCGTTCTATAAATCCAAGGAAACCAAGCACGCTGTTATAATGCTAAGTAAATACTAAAAGGCAATAAAATTCAAAATAGTCATTTCTCTTTGACAAAGAAAGATTGGTTGGCTGATTGGTTAATTTTAACTCCCTACTGTCAACGCTGTACCTCACACATAGTGGGCCTTCAACACACATTTGACAAAGGAGAATTTTGCATGTCTGGCCAATGGGGCATTCCTTTGTCACGATTCCTTAGTAAAATTTCAGTCTCTTATAACCTGAAATTTCTTCAAAATTAGGAGTAAATTTTTCACTCCGAAATTTCTGAATAAAAACAGCTAAGGCAGGAAGGTTATATTCCTTTAAATTTGTTTCTAAAATAATATAATATAAAAATAAATATTCTATGTGGATATTCTTTAGTTCAATTTTTAGTAATGTTTCCCTTCAGTTTCAACACACATTTCTGCAATTCTGGCACCGCGAGCAGAGATGACAGCCTCAGAATCTCTCTGCTGCTCCACTATTTGTACGCACAACCACAGGCAGAGTTGTGCGTACAAATAGTGGAACTATGGTAGGCAGAAAGCTGCTGGTTTGTAATTTAAACTTCATTTCCGTACATTCGTAATCAGAGAACACAATCAAATGAAAATGATCTCACATTGACCGGATGTGTTGTTTATTTTTTAACAGATTATAATAACACAGGAGGAAAATAGCTGGATGGACCAAGATGCATATGTTCAACAACACATTTTATAACCAAGGAAAAACTCGAAGTAAAAGCTGCAGCAAAAACTAATTCTTTGACAGAGATTTTTTTTTAAGAAGTCAAGGATTATCAAAAGTGAAAATAGGTAGGAAACAAGTTATTTTCATGGCAGATCTTTGTTTGAGAAATAATAAATTCCATTTATTATTTGTGTAGAAATGTATTACTCTTAGTCATCAAACTAAGAAATCAATATATTGGGAACCATTACTTCCAGTCTTAATGGTTTAGCAAAAACCAGTTTACCCCTTAAAAAACAAGAAGGCCAAACAAAATAAGGGGGGCGGGGGGAGGTCATCTTCAAACATTATACAATAGGTGGCATGAGACTTGAACCCTGGGAAAATAGAAATAGATGAGGTAAGCCCTACTTACGGCCTAGAAGAATTTCTAGCTGCAGCACAGAAAAGAAATGGGCCATCAGAGATCAATAGTATTACTGGGTTAGAGAGACAGAGATTAAAGTACAGGGAAGCCAAGAAAAGTAGAATATGTGGGAAAGAATACAAAAAAATAAGAGAGTAGCACAGAGAGTGCAGGAGGGTCCCCCCCAGTCTTGACAGTTGCAATAGAACATCTTGGCATGCAAGAGAGGAAAATGCCCCAGGCCAGGAAAAGAACCAGTAGACCAAACAATTCTCTGAAATCATACAGGGCTTGGAATATACTGTGTTCCCACCAGCTGAAATGGAAAGACATTCTAATATCCAGGGTACTGGGTAGAGTCCTCAGAATAGTACCTCCTTAGCAGTAAGATGAAATTAGCTCTAGACTAAATACTGCCCTGGCTGTGTCCGAAGGAAGCTTAAAGCAAGCTTCAAAAGGACCAAGCTGTTTCCAAGTAACTTAACCGTATGCCAGAGCAAAGTGCAACACCATTTAAAAGAAGACGACCAAACCTTGCACCCAAAAAACTAAAATAAGTCCAGCATCCAATCAACAATTACCAGTAATGGATGACCCACCACCAAGAGGGAAAACAATCCCATAATATAAATGGAGCCAAAAATTATGAGGAGGATGGAATTAGCAGAAAGTGACATTAAAATGACAATTAAACTGCTATTAAATTATGATTCCTATTCACAAGAGGGAAGGAAAATACAAATGTGATGAGGGTAAAAGTAGGAAGTATTTTTTAAAGGACTTTAGTGACACTGGTAGAAATGAAAAATACTAGGTATAAGGTGTGAAATAGTCAACACGTTTCAAGGATATTTGTTGTGAGGTAAAATCCATAAAACTCTGGTACCACCCTTTGTTCAGTGGGGCTGGATCTATAGAGAACAGCTACCAGGTTCTGTAATCAAACAAGACACCGATCTCCTTTGTGACAGAATTGCTTCCCAAAATTTCTTAGGACACATTCTTAAAAGGCAGAATTTACGAAGCCTCTCTCATCTAAAGATATCATCAGTTTTCCCGCAAATATTATTATCTTCTTTATTCCTATAAGTTCTGGAACCATTTTAGATGGAGTGAAAGAGGAAATGCAAAATAATAGAATATTTGCTCATGTACAATGAGTCAGCAATGACCTGGTATCCATCAGGATTCCTTCTGGTCCTGTTCCTGTTCAGTTTCTCTGTGGCATATGCTGCTGGTGGCTATTTCTTCCTTGAAACTCTTCCTGGCTGGCTTTTCACCACCATTTCTCTTGCTTTGGACTTCTGTTTTAACACCTCCCTCTCGTTCTCCTGTGCAATATGCCTGGGGAGATGATTTAAGCAAAGAAAGCTTAAACTTCAGGGTCATTCACAATGTGTTCCAGAGTGAGTCATTTTTATAAAATCTATCAGAATTTTATAAAAGTTAGACATGAAGTGCGGTGATTGTGTTTTATATCACCACACAAGGTTATATATCCCCAAACCTGGTTAGACATCAGTAATTACCCATCAGACGCAGGAGTAAAAAAAGAAAAGAGAAAGGAAGAAAAGGGGGAGAATGAAGAAGAGTATGATATGTTGCCTATATTTCTTAATCCAATTAAGGGAACACTGAATTGAAGATACATTTGCTGGGGATTCATAGGGGTTTATTTATGTGGTTTCTAGTCACTTCCGTGTATCATCAATTATCGCCCGTCATTGAAGAGCAGAAACACTCCTGCAGCCCTTAGTTTAAGTAAGTCCCATTTGTTGATTCTTGTTATTAACTCTTGTGCTATGGGTGTCCTATTAAGGAATTTGGAGCCCAACCCCACAATATGTCTTCTTTGATATAATGAGAGCAACTAAGAACAGAGCAGGGAGGAAGAGCAGGAGGAAAAGATTAACATTAAACAAAGACATGAGATGGGAGGGAAAGGGAAAGAAAAGGGAAATTGCATGGAAATGGAGGGAGACCCTCATTGTTATACAAAATTACATATAAGAGGTTGTGAGGGGAATGGGAAAATAAACAAGGAGAGAAATGAATTAGAGTAGATGGGGTAGAGAGAGAAGATGTGAGGGAAGGGGAGGGGGGATAGTAGAGGATAGGAAAGGTAGCAGAATACAACAGTTACTAATAGGGCATTATGTAAAATTGTGGATGTGTAACCGATGTGATTCTGCAATCTGTATTTGGGGTAAAAATGGGAGTTCATAACCCACTTGAATCTAATGTATGAAATATGATATGTCAAGAGCTTTATAATGTTTTGAACAACTAATAAAAAAATAAATAAAATAAAAAATAAAAAAGCAAAGACAAGGCATGGCAGCATTAACTTCAGAGCTCTAATTATAACTCTGACAGATGATAACCACTATAGTTTGGATTTGGAATATGCTCCAAAGGCTCATGAAATAGTCTTGGTCCTCAGCCAGGCACTATTGGAAGGTGGTAGAATTCTTTGAAAGGTGGGGACAGTGGCAGATTTAGGTCATTGAGGTACCCTTTCAAAAGGGACAATGGAACACCACTTTCATGCCTTTTTTTTTTCTTCCTGACCACCATGAGGTGAGCAGCTTGCTCCGCCCCATGCTCCTGCCATGATATGGGCTGCTTGGCCAAAGGCTACCTGACCATGGATTGAAATCTCTAAAACTATGAGCCAAAATAAACCTTTCTTCTTTTTAAGTTGATTATCTCGGGTATTTTGTTATAGTGATGGAAAGCTGACTAATTCATAAGTCATCTGCAACCCTACTGAGATAATTACCTACACATAACTTTTAATTCTGTGAATATATTTATAAAATGATTTTGTTTATTAATTCCATCATCTCTGCCATTTCTGTGCCTGATTATATTCACTAACTTTCTTCTGGTTATATGTCATATTTACCTGCTTCTTCACAGTCTCGTAAATTCTGATTGAATTGACATTATGAGCATTATGCTATTACATGTATACATTTTAAAGCCTTCTTTAAGAGTGTTAGGTTTTTTTGACAGGCAGCTGGGTTATTTGTTGGGTTTTTTGAGGATTATTCAGACTGTCTAGGTAGAAATCCCATACCATCATAAAGTTTAGCTAATTCTTTTTTTTTAAAGATATTATCCTGTACTGCCTGTTATCCAGTATCTAAAAGCAGTTGTTTCATATATTAATTCCTGAGCAAGTTGCATTCATGGTAGGTACACCCACAGCTTAAAAAAATTAACTTCAAGAAATCCCACTATTTACTTACATCTTTTGAAGTATATTAATCTGATTCATAATACACAGTAACATTTCCGTATCTCTTCCCTCCAAGACCCTTGATTATTTCATATGTGTCTTAAACATGAGGAAAAGAGCTCAAAACTATAAAATAAGGTGAGGAGGCAAGTTTTGGGATGGAAAATCCCAGGCTTGAGTTGTATGACTGGTATTTGATTTCTGGGCTCCCAATTATAATCTACGACAAGTCAGCCAAGTACCCTGAGGCCCCAGTTTTGTTATTGGTGTTACATTTTTAACTGAGATGATATAGGCTCTAGAAAACACCAGAAAATGTCACTTTGGAGCAGGTTGGAAATCACTGGTCCCAGGATGAGGGGGTCTCTGTCTCTGCAGCCTCCTGTAGCACTCAGGACTGGAGCAGAACTGGGTATACCAAAATGCTGCTCTCCTGGGGTTGGACCCCCACCCACCTTTCCCTTATTATAGGAGCAGTATGAGCGTATCCTTAACATGGGATATGAATACCTGGACTCAGACAGCGGGCAGTGTGGGTAGAGATGCCAGCTGGTCAGTAGCATGTGGGTAAACAACAGCTTTCCAGAACCTGGAAACCTAGGAAAACCAGGTACTAACAGAAGCAAAAGTCAGGAACAGTTACTTTCTCTGAGGGAAAAGGAAGTCCCTGACCAAGTCATTCAGATCACCTAGCTCTGAATCATTGTTCAAATCCATTCAAGGGGCTAATCATGATACTGGTTCCACAATAGACTTTGAAAACCACATGTAGCTTACAGATGTTCACAAATGCCATCACTGATGATTTGTAGTGATTTTCTTTTTCTGCATTCAAAACTGGTCATTGGGATTAGCCACTTAGGATACAAAACAAAATAAACGGAGATATAGAAACAAATGTATATCCTCATTCCCAAATCCTACTCTCTCCACTCAAGTATTTAGAAGCTTGATGATATCAGCCTTACCTCAATTATTGCCAACCATTTTTAGCTCATTATCCTCTTTGAGAATAAGGTAAACTTATTCTTCACTCTCAGCTTTAGAAAAACTGATACATATACGGATGTATGCAACACCATGAAGTTTCATATAATCAAGAGATTCCAAATACATCCCAAGTTAAAGTATTATGAGGCAGATCACTGGCTCCCTCTCCTATGGGAAAACTGAGTATTAAAATAGACAACTAACATTTTTAAAGGTGGCAAATTATCAAAAATGTGAACCTACATCATCGGATTCCAAGTGCGATACTTTTCCTGTCATCCACGTAGAGTGATCTCATCCTCCACAACATCCATTCATCAACGTAATAAAGTCTCACTTCCCAGGTGTTAGCAAGGTGGGAGTCCTTGTAGGCACCCACACTCTTCCATTCACATTTTGTGAGAGCACATCTATATGAATTTGTTCTACAAATATTTAGGTCCCTGCTATGTGCCTGGAACTATAAGCTTCGGGGATAAAGAGCTTAAACATGGAGCTTATGATCTAGTTTACTACCTCTCCTCTGAGAAGCAGAAACCCTCTGGAGTGATCATTTCTTTGTATAGCACTCTATGTATAATTAAAACTATAGAAAATATTCACTATCACTTTTAATACTCGAATATAATTACATGTATAGCATATAAACAGTATCTGTACACACATACACACACTGTCAATAAACTTTGAATTGGTCCATAGGCAAATATATTTCACCTTAAAAGAGAATTTATTGGTAATTGATGGTCAGATGAAATTGATAGATTGGTCGGGTTTTTAAAATGATTATTCTCAACTAGTTAGTGTGACCTCAAAGAAGAAAAATTTAATATTTGGACAATGGTGTGCAAGTCAGCTGTTCATCACTGTGACCAAAGTATCTGATGAGAGAAACTTAAAGGAGAAAAAGCTTATTTGGGGCTCATGGTTTCAGAGGGCTTAGTACATAGTCGGCCAACTCCATTGCTCTGGGCCTGAGAAGTGGCAAAACATCATAGTGAAAGGTTGTGGGGGAAGAACTCTGCTCAGTTAATGGTGACCAGAAGAGAGCAAGCAAGGTACAAAGGGCAAAATATAAACCCCAAGGGTGTGCCTTTCTGGTGACCCACTTCCTCCCGCTCCACCCTGCCTGCCTAGAGGTATCACCCAGTGCAGTCATCCTTTCAAATTATGAAGCCATAGGATAGAGTAATCCGCTAATTGGGTTACAGCTTTCATAATCTAGTCATGAGCTTCCAGAGTACACCTCAAATCCAGAACATAAAAATGTCCTTCATCTTTCCAGACTCTATAAAAAATTATTCAATAACTTGAATGTATCATAGTCAACGGTGTTCAAGAATATTGATTTGGGGGATTGTGAAGGAGGAAAAGAGCACGCTAAAAGGAGCGCCATTGCATTCCATAGCTCAGTGGGAACCTTTTAGGAATTAAAGAAGCTATGTTAGCTCAATACATTTCAGTTTCATTTTGAATTGGTCAGCACCAACTAATTAGGTTGTGGCAGTAACAAACAATTCCAAAATTCTAGGTACTCAAAACAAAACAAAAAAAGTTTATTTCTTGTTGAAACAGAGCCCATCATTGATCCAGGACACTCTCCAGGGCAGCTGTCCTCCATCTGTTGGCTGGGCATTCCAGCTGCCTCGGTTTAATGACACCTCCATCTCAACATGCACTGACACCCCTGCCAAAGAGAAAGAGAGCTGGCGAAACAAACCCAGCTCTCAACTGTTTCCTCACAGATGTCCCCTCTCCTTATATTTCATTGGCAAGAGTGGGTCACGTGGCCACACCCGGCCTCACAGGAGCAGAAAGTTTTTCCTCCCATGTGACCACAGGGAGACAGAATCAGATGCCAGTGCCCAGAAGTAACAACTACCCTGGGTATCTTCCAGTTTAATAGCAACAACATGAGTCAACAAATAGTTTTCAAAGTGGAAAGTTTAACTGAAACTATTTTTCTTTGTTTTGTTTAAGAAGGAACGATGATATATATCAGCTTTTCATAATTGTAACTTTTAGTGGTATGTTTTGTTAGGTAACTATCCATGACAGGAATGAAATCTTTGAGCTATTGTGAATGTTTTCATTAGATGAAAGTTAGAGAGGCTACCACTTCACGTTCATTCTAAAATAATTCACAGGGTATGTACTCAGTCACAAGCGAATAGTCACGTTTTGAGTGTCAGTCTCCATCTGGCTTCCAGTTCCAGTTCTACTCCTGATTAAATGACTGAATTAACCTTTGGGGGATGCTATTTCTTTTTTTTTTTTCCTTAGTTGTCAACAGACCTTTATTTTTATTTATATGTGGTGCTGAGAATCGAACCCTGGGCCTCACACATACTAGGCAAGTGCCCTACCACTGAGCTACAGCCCCAGCCCCAGGAGCTGCTATTTCAGTAAACCAGGAGCAACGTGTTTCAAAGGTTGACCTGACAAACAAATTAATAAATAAAAATGAAAGTGCTATTAAATCTATAAACCAAAATGATAAATATTATTTAAAATACCCACAAGTTGAAAGGTTACATTGGCCTATAAAATTTATCTGTCCTAGAATTTAAATTCCAGACAATGGAAATAAATTATTTAGCTCTTACTATAATATCCAGAGATATAGAAAAGAGATCTGGTAATGTTTTTTGATGATGTTTAAACATTGTTTATTTCCTAATGTTATCATCCACTGGGCATATCCACTCAAGTTCTTAAATAACCCTAATGAGTAGCATTTATGCAATCCCTTCTATGATCTCACTCTAGTTTTTTGGCTCCTAGGAAAAGGCATGAGGTGGTCCAAATGAAAAACTGCTCAAATTAAACCCATCTGCTGATACTAACATAATAGAATGAACTTGGATATGAAAGGCAAAAACAATCAAGGTTTTACGTAATGCATCTTATTCTAGAAGCAGGAAGGGCATGTTAACTAAACCACCTGCCTTTGCATCTAATCCACACCCTGTGGATTGTCTAGTTATGTTAAAATCTCATGTTAAGATAAATATTTGTTTAATGTTTGTATCTTAAATAAAATATTCAAGCAAAACAAGGAGAAAAAAAGAGGGAAAGGGAAGAAGAAATGAAGGAGAAGGAAGAGAAAGAAAAAACAACTTGAGACTTGGTGAATGACCAGTCTGACAGATAAAATTCTATTTGAAATGTCTGTATTTGTAATCTTGTGATTAGATATATATGGAAATTTCTTTTCCAAGCAATAAAACAATTTTTTCCCCTCTTGCTGAGGAACAAATTCAATGTGCCAAAGACAAAAAAACCAGACAACAGATAGCCTTAGAACTCTTTGGAATCATTTACTACTATTTTTATTTAAGCTAAGAGTGTAATTTCCTTCCACAGAATGCTTTTGCCCATTTTTCCCTGTAACTAGACAGGAAAGTATTTCAAAATAAATTTTCCTTTCTAACACAGCCTAAGTCCTCTTCTTCTTACCAAGCGTGTGCTTCTGAACTGTGTTTTAATTTAGCCTTGTGATAAGAAAGTTCATTCTGTATCAAACCAAAGAAATTAAATCTCTAAAGTAGTATTACACGGTTTCATCAGGAGACATCATCTTAAAAGTTGATTATCACTCAAGAAGAATAAACATTAAATTTGAAAAATAGTAACACATAGTCCAGACTAAACTTGAATCCTGAAAACACTATGGAACATTTTGTAAATATGTTTTTGATTTTAGTCAGCAGAATACAAAAGCATCTTACTAATGAGGCACATTTTTTTTCTGTAACCTATATGTGGAAATTCAGTTTTATGAAATACTCTGATTCATAGGTTCTTTTTTCCCTTAGCATTTTTTGTAAATGAAGAAACACTACACATATCCACTGCATATTGAGTAGCCAAAAATTTGTCCTGGCCCTGCATGTTACCAGTATGTTTCAAATTAGCAGACTTGGCATTAGACACTGAACATATGGAACTTACTGACTCCCTATGACCTAACAAATTAATATAACTTCTATGGCTGCAAAAGTTTGAGTCAATCAACAGATCCAGAAACTCAGCGGTGTTACCTAGCCTGCTTACTAAACACAGCTTTTACTGGCAAATAAAGCCCTGAAAAACAAACTAGAAGAGAAGTGATTGGGAATTTGACTCTCAGCTGTAACCTCCCAGCACTAGGGTGGTAGTCAAGGACACACTTTCTGTGTGCTGTATGACAGTGTTGGTAAATGCAGCCCTAGAGCTGACACAGGTGCGCATCCTCACAGGTCCATGCATAAAGTCCAATCATGATGCATTTTACTTCACAAACCACTTTGAACTTAGTGGAAATTAGAATGACCTGGTGGTTGTCCCATTTGTTTTGCATTTAAAGTCTCTTTAGATTGATAGGGTGACCTTACTCAAGCTGGATGGCCTTCTTCAAAGATGATAAATATATTTGGGGGGTTAAATGGAAAACTTCTACTCCCTCAAAGTGATCTTCTCTTTTGTAGATTTGTGAAACTCCTCTGCTAGTCATTGGTTTAGATAAATGAAGCCTTCCCGTCATGCAAGAAAGGTAACACATTGTGCTCCAATTAAGGAATTTGGGGGTGATTGGTAAAAGCACTAATTCTTTGCTTAGGGGTCAACACACACTGGCTTGTAGGCCACACTCACTCCCTTATGTACCACTTCTATGCTGCAGTGTCCACATGGCATTGAGTAGCTGACACGGAGACAGTATGGACCATGAGACCTAAAATATTTGCCATCTGGCCCTTCACAGAAAATATCTACCAACTCCCGACTCACAGCAATGGGCCTCAGGGCCCCTAGAAGGGAGGAAAACAGAGAGGCTATGGGGAGCGTGCAGTAACTATGCTTTGAGTTTGGGGAGCATTCTGCTTTCAGGAAGGATCTTTGCATAACAAATTTTCAAAATATAATCTTCAGAGATAGATACCACAGACTTTAGTACATGCAGGTGCTCAAGAAATAACTATGACTGCTCACATTTACTCATTCAACAAATAATGCACCAAAGCTCATCATGTGCACCACACTGTTCGAGGAAATGTGAGAAGAACTGCAGGCCAGACAAGAAAGGAGCAACACTGTATACTCAGAGTTTTCATTGTCATGTAGGGAGACAAACAAATGTATGATTGTAGAAATGGTCAAATAACAATGTGTTAGTACACACAACAGCACAGGGGTGCAATTTTAAAAAGTGGCCACAAAGGTCTCCCTGATTCTGAGATATTGCAGCAGACCTGTGGGAAGTGAGGGGGAGCTGCAGGTAGTCCAGGGGAACTGCAAAGGCCCTGAGGTGTTAAGGAGTGTGGCAGATCCCAAGAAGCCACCATGGCTGGTGCACAGTGAGGAACGGGTCATGGAAGGCCAGAGGTCAGAGGGGAACCCAAACAGCAGCTCACAGGGCCCTGAAACCCACAGGAAAAACTCTGAATTTTACCTGAGATATGAAAAGTTTTAAGGAAAAGAGGAGAGAAAGAATTTCACTTGCATTCAGAATGATCCTTCTGCTTGCTGCAGGGACTATAGGGAGAACAGCAGGAAGATACTCGTATAGGAAACCAATTGTTCTGAGGACAAACAACAATGAAGAATTCTCCCACACAGTAAACTCCTTCTCCTTCAGGGTAACACCTCAGAGAACTTGCCTTGTTATTAAAGATAAATCCCACCACCTCCACCTGGGACAGATCCTCTCGAAAGAAGAGGTTGGAACGGAAAATAATTTTATTATAAAGGTCAATTAAATTAACAAAAATCTTTTGTGATCCTGTGCAAGGTGGGGAAGACAAAAATGTGGGCTACTGACATGGAATAAAGAAGGCAGGTGCTGGGACACAGAAGCAGTCTGAGCCAGGGACCTGAGGAGACACCAGTGGGTGGGTGGCCAGAGAACTTGAGCATAATTGATACCTAATGTTCAACTCTTAACCTGTTTACATTTCTTTATGTTGAGATGTAACGATCCCTATTGCCCCCAAACATCCATGAAATAGACCCGCAACACACAGTTTGGTTTTAGTGACGGTTTTAAAAATTCTTAAAAGACTAGTGGGAAAGCAGTCTTCTTTAAAACCTGCTCTATAAGAAACCCAAGCTCTCCCATTCTCTCCACCAAAAAAAAAAAAGGATAATTATTCAAATAAAAATTCTGATGACAACATGCTCACATTGCATGGGTTAGGAATTCAAGGTCTTCCATTTAGATGGTTTTTTAAAATTTTTTTAGATGTTGATCAACCTTTATTTTATTCATTTATTTATATGCAGTGCTAAGAATCGAACCCAGTGCCTCACACATGCTAGTCAAGCACTCTACCGCTGAACCACAACCTCAGTCCCATTTAAATGTTTTTAAGGTTCACTTTAGATTGGAAGAGGATTTGTGATCCATCATGCATGCAGCCAAATCTTAGGTTACAATACAAGCTCATATTAAAGATATCAAGGCAATAATTAATCAAACAGGTGACTTCGTGCATAGGTTGGATCTTACAGCAGGTTCCCTGGAGGAAGTGGAGTCCAAGCCCAGTCCTCTCCACCACAGCTGCCTTGTCCACACAACTTTCTCTAAGTCCAGCTGTGCTGATGGTGTGTTGAGCCAGACATTCCCAAAGGTTCAAATTGCTTCTTGGAAGAAATTACTCATATAGGAAATCAGACTAGAAGTTATTGCAAACAACTTTCAGAGTCTAATTTAAAAAGCAAGTATTCCTAGTTTCTTGAGATGCATTAATTGGTTGTTGATTTGAGAACTTTCTGCTTTTTGATATAAATTTATTGCTTTAAACTTCCTTCTTAGCATTGCTTTTGCTGTCTCCCAAACCAAACCTGAAATTAGTAGAAGGAAGGAAATAACATAATAAAGACCAGGGCCAGGAAGGAGAGAAGCCTAGAAAGAGAAAAGGAAAAAATAAAGATCAGAGCAGAAATAAGTGAAATGCAGACTAAAAAGAAAAAAATACAAAATATCAATGAAATAAAGAACTTTTCTTTAAAAAGAAAAAGAGATATACCCTTAGACTATAACAATTGAGAGAAGACTTAAATAAAATCAGAAACGAAAAGGGAGACATGGCAGCTGACACCAAATAAATACACAGATTCATCAGAGATTATTATGAACAACTATCAACAAATCTGATAACCTAAGAGAAATGGACACTTTTCTAGACACATAGCCCTACCAAGGTTAAATCACGATAGTAAATGAAATAAGCCAGGCCCAAAAAGATAAGTAGCACATGATCTCACTCATAGATGGAATATAAAAAAGCTGATCTCATAGAAGATGAGGGTGGAATGGTGGTTACCAGAGGCCATAGAGAGTAGGGGAGAGGGAGAAATTGGAAGAGGTTAATTGTTGGGTAGTAAAGTTTAGTTAGGAGTAAGAGGTTCTGGTGTGCTAGTGCATAGCAGGGTAACTATAGACATTGACAGTGTACAGTATATTTCAAGGGGCTAAAAGAAAGGATTTTGAATGTTCACCCTAAAGAAATGATAAATTCAGAGACCAAATGTTTCATCTGAGTTAAACATTACAGTGTATACTGTATCAAAATATCATATTATACTCCATAAATAAGTACAACCTTTATGTTTTTATCTATCAGTTAAAAATAAATTTAAACTTAAAAAAAGAGCAAGTATGCCTCCCTAAAGGACATTCTCTAAGGTAAATAAATCTTTTGGGTCTAAATCTACCTGTTAGCAGATGCATGAACATTTTCAATACATGGATTCAGAAGTGGCAGAGGAAATGAAAAGTTCAACCCAGCCAAAATGGAGAGCTCCAAGGGATCCATGTAGGGTCAGCACTGCACAGTTCTGCTTGCCTCCACCACAGTTAGCACATACCAAAGAAATACTCCCAGCTATGGCAACAACACACACCGACCACTCCTGGAATAGAAGCCCAGAGGAATAGTAGCATACATAGAAAGACCCCATAATTAGGAATATTCAATAGTGAGGGTCTTCGTCAATGTTTTAGTCAGCTTTTTCGCTACTGCAACCAAAAGACCTGATGAGCCCAATTGTAGAGGAGAAAAAGTTTATTTGAAGGCTCACGGTTTCAGAGGTCTTCGTCCATAGAAGGCTGGCTCCATTACTCGGGATTCAAGACGAGACAGAACAACAAGGAGGAAGAGTGTGGCAGAGGGAAGCAACTTACATAATAACCAGGAAGCTGAGAGAGAAAGTGCGCTCACCAGATACAAATAGATACTCCAAAGCCACGTCCCCAATGAACCACTTCCTCCAGCCACATCCCATCTGCCTCCAGTTACCACTCAATTAATCCCATCAGGGACTAATTGACTGATTAGGTTAAGGCTAGAACCAATAATTTCTCTTCCAAACCTTCTTGCATTGTCTCTCACATGAGCTTTTGGGGTATACCACATGTAAACCTTAACAGTCAATCATAGTGTTCAAGAAGAATTAATAAAATTTTGTACATTTTTAAACTTTTCGTAGACTATCCATTACTAACATTTTATATACAAGAAAAAAAACTAATCATATTTTAACACACTTAATTTTAGAACCTATATAAATTATTTAGCCTCTCTGGTCCCATTACCAATAAAATGGTAATCACAATGCTTACCTTATATGATGGTTTTCAGAATTAAATATTATGTAATATATAATCCCATTGCCTTATCATTTATAGATATATATAGACATAGCTATAGATATAGCTATAGATAGGTATACACATATATGTGTGTGTATATATGTACATAGTATGTGTATATATATATATACACACTGTTATGTGTATATATATATATATATACACACACACACACACTACGTGTGGTAGAGATAGCATTCAATACTTGACACTCATTAAAATGATCAATAATAATAATTACTTGAAATAAGTAGAGCTAGCCTTATACTGACACAGTGGTAAGAACCACCCACTGATCATAGACCACCCTGAAAAACACTCACTGAAAAAAGTCAAGTTTCAACCTAAAAATGCTGTATACTCCATAGATAAATCTCTTTCCAAGATTGCAACAACCTAAGAGGCACAACAAGGTGAAGGCAAGAACAATGCTTCACATTTCTACAAGCAGCACACATGCCTCTCAGCACTCTAAGCTGTCTTTGTTCCTGAGCAGACAATGCATAATTACCATTCAGCAATGGCCATGAAAACCTTCATGACCATTAGATTTGAGAAATAGAAGTTGTAATTTACTTTCTTCTAAATCTTTGCAACCTTTATTTAAACAAATAACTTTGACATGGTCAAAATTTCATGCAAGGAGTAATTCTGGAAATATTCCAGTCAGAATGGTAAGGAATAGAGCACCCTGGACAGCTGGGCCATAGCCACAATCCTAGGAAAGTTTGCAAGACAGGTTGCTCAGAAGACCACACAGCTGGCCAGCCGAGAAGACCTGGGTTCTGGTCTTTACTTCCACCTTTACCAGTAGTGTAAACATGTGCAAGTCCAGTGATATCTCCAAGCTCCACCATCCCTATTTCTAAATGGGGGATAACAACAGATCTATCAGCCTTATTGAAATATAGACAAGATGTACAGGGATGTGCTTTATAAACCATGAAGTATTGTGTACAAACTCTTACTATTACTTGTCTGTTCTGCTCCACACAGAGCAAAGCAAATAAGTCTTTGGTTTATGAGTGCCCTTTAAGCTGATAAGCAGACCAAGGGTATTTTCTATTTTGTTGTTTTGTTTGATTCTTTATTTCTAGAATGACCTTGGTCCT
The DNA here is from genome assembly GCF_052094955.1 of Ictidomys tridecemlineatus. NCBI lineage: Eukaryota > Metazoa > Chordata > Mammalia > Rodentia > Sciuridae > Ictidomys > Ictidomys tridecemlineatus. Next base: position 62,106,372 of record NC_135487.1, on the reverse strand, counting down.
CCTTTAATACCATTTCCTAAAATGGAAAGTAAATTAGGCAGTTGGAATCTCTTAGGCCACTGAGTGACTCTGCAGTTAGTAAAAATGTTTTCACTGAGTCTCATTACAAATATAAGCTTTGCTGTGGGCAGAATCAACAGGTTCTCTAGGCAAACCCTTGAAACTTGTAACTGATCTTTAGCAATACCTTTTCTTCCTCTTTGGCTCCCCCTCTTTCAGTAATGCCACAAACTTATCCAGTGCTCAGGATGCTCTTAGTGATTTTTCCCTGATCACCCAGAGATCCCCACCAGCAGATCATTCCAATCTGACATTGTGAGGAAAGACCTTTTAATCCCCCCTCCTCCCCTCTCTTATCAAATTGTATCTGCTCCAAATTACAGACCTATCCTTTGCTAACAAAAGATAGTGGTATTTCTTTAATGGCTTTTCAACTGCACCATCTTCTTCTCTCTTCTGGGTTTTTGGATTTTTTGTTGTTGTTTTTCTTTGTATTTTCATTTTTGTTTTTATTTTTGGTTGTTGTTGTTGTTGTTGCTATGGTTTGGTTTTTTTATTTTATTTTTGAGATGGGATGTCACTATGTTATCCAGGCTGGCCTTCAACTCCTGGGTTCAAGCAATCCTCATATCAGCCTTCCAAGTGGCTGGACTACATGCATGCACCCTTATGCATGGCTTCATCTGTATCTTCTCAAGTGATATTTAATACTTTAAGGAAGAGACTTCAGTTACAGGGAATTTTTTTTTTAAACCAGCACAAGAGGTATTTGAGGCACTTACACACACCCTCACATATTTATTCATCAAGTGTATATTCAGCACCCATGATGAATTAGGAATGAGTCAGGAACAGAGGGTATCACAAAGATCATAAATTCAGTGTTTGATGAGAGACAGAGGTGGAGTAACCAGCCTAAGCATAAATGCAGAGGAAAGTCTGCTCTCTGCCCAAGTGCAGCAGCTCTAACTAGGTCAGCACATACCAATTGCTTCATGCTGCCACCCAGCAACAGAGTTCAAGATGTAATAAAACATTCCAAGTTGCAATTAAGAAATAACTGGAAAGAAAAAATAATTGAAAAACGCAGAATATATTCTTGCCCTCAAAGATCTCCCAATCACGTGGAAAGGACAAATAAGAAAGCAGTTCATCATAATATAAACAGATAAAGGTTTATTATTTGTGTAATTAAATAGCACTAATGCCAGATAAGTGCCAAAAAAAACTAAAAGAATTGTATTCCAAAAAAATGCACGTGTCATGGAATATTAATAGCCCATGTAATGGTAAAAGGAGTTAAATTTGTGCCCATCAGAAGCAAAATTCTAAGAATGGTGTCCAGTGGAAAAGTAACAGCCAAAGCCCTGGACCTGAGGGAGTTGGGGGATAGTACATTTAGAATAAGAGAGATCAGCTGGATTTTCTTTAGTACAGTAGTAGTAGTAATTTCTCAGCAGTAGTTTGATTTATGAGATCAGCTTATTTTCAAAGAGCCTAGTCTATAAAATCTTTAATTGTGGACATTTTAGGCAAGACAAATAGAAAAAAGAAGTTATTTGTCCCCTTTGTCTTAGATTGACTTCTGTTGAGCTCTAAGATTTACCAAAGTGTAGAAACCCCTGACCAAGGCTCTGAATGACCATAGGAATTCAGTGATGGACAGGGGAGAATAGAGCTGGTACTTCATGGGGGTGGTAAAGATGGACAGATATGTGGGAAACTGGGGGATATTAGGCAGTCACATCAAAAGGGGCTTTAGACATAGATAGTGATGGTAAAAACATAGATGGCCTTTAAAACTCTTTTATATTCACTTACTCATTAAGTATCTGTCAAGAATGATAAACTTGTATGAAAATAAATCATGAATAAAACCAAAGGAGTCTCTGCCTCTATTGGGCTAACACCACTGCTACGGACAAAACAAAATAATTGCAGGCTATGTGTTTAGTATTACAGAAAAACCCAACATGGAACTGAGATAAAAATACTAACATGCATACACACATGCTTGCATGTACCTACAAATGAGTCAGGAGAATAGAGACAGTCAGGGTGATAATTACACTGAGACAGGAAGGATAGAAGTGAACTAGTTACACAAATCTGTAAGGGTGGTAGGGGGTGAGGAAATAGTGACTTCAGATCCAGGGACCCATGAGTGCAAAAACTCAGATGCTTAAAATAGTCCCGCCAGCAAGGAATTTCTAGAAGACAACGAAGCCTGGGTTTAAAAAGTGAAAGGAAATATAGAGCTTTATGAACGGTAAGAGAGAGAGAGAGAGAGAGAATATTGGCCAGGCACAGTGATGCACACCAGTAATCCCAGCAACTAGAGAGGCTAATGCAAGAGGATTGCAAGCTCAAGGCTAGCCTGGGCAACTTTGTGAGACTCTGACTCAAAAAATAATAAGGATGAGGATGCAGCTCAGTGGTAGAGTGAGTATCCTTGGGTTCAATTTCAAGTAAAACACCAAAAAAAAGAAAAGTAACATTTTTTATTTTACTTACAATATTTTTTTCTAGAGCTATCATAACAAAGTTCCCCTGATTAGGTAGTTTTAACAACAGAAATTTATTTTCTCATGAATATTGAGTTGGTTACTACTGAGGTATCTCTCTTTTGCTTGCAAATGACCATGTTATCCTTGTGTCTTGTATGGTCTTTCATCTATACCTGTTTTTGTCCTAGTTTCTTCTGTTTATAGGGACAGCAGTCATAGTGGATTAGGATTTGCTTTAATGAACTCATTTTAATTTAATTACCTCTTTAAAGATCCTATCCCAAGTAGATTTTGAAATACTAAGAGTTAGTATGAATCTAGGGGAAATAGAATGCAGCCCATAGCACTTATGCCAATAGGGAAACCATTAAAAGATTTAAGCATGACATAAATGACATAAACTAATTTATATATTAAGAACAGTATGGTTACAATATGTAAAAAAAATTGGAGAAGAAAGTGATGCAGAGACTATTTCAGTAATCCAGACCTGTAAATAAATATTCCTTCTTAATATATTTTTATTTTTAATTGATACATAGTAGTTGTTTATATTTATGGGGTGCAGTATGACATTTCAATACACACAATGTATCAGATCAGGATGAAGGGTATATTTGTCATCTCAGATATTTATCTTTTCATTTCCTTGTTTTGAGAAATATAGGCAGGACCTTTCACCTATTATTTTGAAAGAGTCAATTTAATTGCTACCAACCATAGTTAATCTGTCTATACTACAGAATGTGAGAAATTATTCCTCCTGTTCAATTTCACCCCTGTGTCCATGAACCTTCTTCTCTCTATTTTTCTACTTTTACACCCTTCCCAGGTTCTGATAACCACTATTCTACTCTGTATGTCTATGAAATCAACTTTCTAGCATCTATATATAAGTAAGAACATGCACTATTTGTTTGCCCTTCAGTTCCATCCATGTTGCTGCAAATGACAAAATTTCATGCATTTTGTGACTTCACAATATTCAACTGTGCCTCTATATCACATTTTCTTTATCCATTCATCAGTCAACAAACACCTTAGTTGATTTCATCTTGACATTGTAAATAGTGCTGCAATAAACATGAGAGCACAGGTGTCTCTGATATTCAGGCTTCATGCCCCTTGGATATATGCCCAGGAGTAGGATTGCTAGATCATGTGACATTTCTATTTCTAGGTTTTTGAGAAAACTTCATACTGTTTTCCATAATAGCACAGCTAATTTACATTTCCACCAACAGTATATGAGAGTTTCACTCTCTCAGCCACCACACCAGCATTTATTTTTTTGTCTTTTTGATAATAGCCATCCTAAATGGTATGATGCTATTTCATGGTGGTTTTGAGGTGCATTTTCCTAATGATTAGCGGTGTTCTGTATTTCTCATACACTTATTTGTTGGTCATTTGTATATCTTCTTTTGAGAAATACTGTTTAGTCACCACAATACACACTTAACCTGGAGCTTATAATTAGGCTAGGGTGGGACTGTTCCATAATTTCCCCAATGCTGAATTTATAGAATTGAATGAGGATGCATATGTGCCTGTAATGTGATTTCATCCCAAAACTTTGTTACATCCAAAAAAGCACCAAAATATCCAAAATAAATAAATAAAGACACATAGACAATTATTAAATCCCATGTTTTATTCATATTATTCAAAGACATTCAAACACACAATTCATAAAAGCATTTACTAAAATACTCTCTGTTCTTCTGCCCCCTTTGCTCTTTTTCTACAGGTATGACAAACATCTCTCTCCTCAAAAGCTCCTGGGAAAAATAGTCCACCATTCCTCCAGTGCCCAAAAGATTTTTCTTCTCTTCACCTGGTCTTCCTTTTCTAAGAACTTTCCTATGTATCAACTTAGCTTCTCATCTGCAAAAAGGAAGAAAGAAATCTTTGGAGGGAGAAGTTTTGTTTCACTTAGACTAAAGATGATTTTTATCAGCCAGGGAGGCGGTGGGAAACGTTTCTGAGAATTCCCACATGATCCTTTTTTGTCTAATCACGTGTATTTTCTTAGAGTCTGAGTTTTCATGATATTTTGAAAGGAATCGGTACATTTGTTAATAAGCATTTAAAGAAAAAAGAGGTAAGGGGAGATGGGAAGAGCTGTGGTTGTTTAGGGACTAAGCAAGGACACCTGACTATTCTCTAACAGACTGCTCCATAGATAGATACCCACATCTGTGGTCATCCACCCTGCCCACACGGCAGCCCCAAACAACCAGTGTACACTGAGGATACTTCTAACAAAGCTACTGGAGTGATTGAGACTCACCTCAAAGGGCAAGACTTTTGAAAATAAATATATCTACTTCTCATGATCTACTCAGAAACCCTGAGCAAACTGCTGATATAGGTCATCCAGTCCAGTACTGAGTGATATTTTCATTCCAATCAAGCAAGAAGTTAGTGAAGATAAGTAAATAGTGATTTTATTTATTTATTACATGAGTATTATTATTATTATTATTATTAGTGTCAAAATATCTTATATACAGAGATATGATAAATTGTGGTATAAAGGTATATTAAGTAAATAGTGATTCTATCAGACCACTAACCTACTGTCTACAGATACAGTAAGGGAAGACACAGTAGAAATGAAACACAGAATATAAGAGAGGAAAATGAAGTGTCCCAACCACATCTTCCTCCCCATCTAATTTGTTCACATCCTCCATGTCCCAAACGAGGGCTTATCTTTCTACAAGCCTTCATTCCAAGTGAGACATCTCAACTCTTGTCCCCACAGCATCCTATGAGTTCCTCTATCATTTTACTTACTGCCTTATAATTCAAATTATTCATCTCCCCTACTAGATTGTGAATCTCTATGGAACGGGGATAGGATTTTGTTTTCTGAACACCTAGTAATTCAATACTTTGCAACATAGGTAAATATCCATTAATAAGGCTAGTTTCATTTTCACTATATTACCCTGCATCCTAGTAAGAAGATCTAAGTAATTTGTCTATGGTTTAGAGTATGGGAAGTATTGCAGAGAAGCTAGAAACAGGGGTTAGAGGTATCCTTGGCTCAAATTTCTTCCTAAGGTTTAAGAAGTTCTGTTTTCTTGGAAAGCAGTGGTGTTGGGGTCAGGAAGTTGGTGGGACACGGTGGAGGACTTAAGGAAAGAAGGGTTTGACCATTCTTCAGTATCTATGGAAGCTTGTCCTCATATTATTTGACCTTTAGACGGGAACTTCCCAAACTGCTTCTAACCATATCTCATCCAAAGTTTCCCTCTGAATCATGCAAGAGCCATGAAGATGTGGGTAGAACCGACCTAAGTTATTGCAACTATGTTTTTGTTAAGCATCACAAAAAAATTACAACATCTCTGTGAGGGTTTTCTTGATTTGAGTTTCCTGCATTAGCAATATATAGAAGTCCAACACCAGAGGCCCATTTAGTGAAAGTTAGAAAAAAAATTATACCCTTCTATAAATCCACTTGTATCAGAATCACCTCCCAGGCTGTGTGGCATATGGATTTAGGGATCTGCCACTAAGATTCTCTGAGGTTGTGGGCCAGAGAGATACCCTCATTAACAAGTTCCTGGGTAATAACACTTATCAAAACTCAGTTCAGAGAGATTACATCTTCAGAGAAGCCTTTTTGGCTCCTCACCCAAGCTCATGAGCTGCCCCCATCTCCTCCTCTCATTGTGCATACCAAGTTGTCTGCCTACCCTGCTGCATTAGGTTCCAAGAAGGCAGCAGGTTTTCTTCTTGTTCACATCCAAAGCCCAGAATTGTAGATGGTATTGATGAACTGAGCGAATGATTCTTACACATTCTAAGATGGACAGACAGAACACTAGGGTTGAAGTTCCTGTCCAGGGCTTGCAAGATTCTTGGAGGTCTTGCCCTAAACATAATATCTTAAAGTGAGAGAGCTCCCTGGATAGCATCTGAAATAACCTCCACTAAATTCCATGTTAAAGGGAGGAAAATCATGTTTTATTTATTTATTTTTTTTTACTAAGAGCCCAATGATCTAGTTTCCTATTGTTGCTTTAACAATTAATTATAAGACATCACAAATGTATTCTCCTGCAGTTCTGGAGAAAATCTTAAAAAGGGACTCACAAAGCTAAATTCAAGGTGTCGGCAGACTGTGTTCCTTCTAGAAGCCTTGGCAGAGCCTCTGTCCTTACTTCTCCAGCTTCTAGAGGCTGCCTACATTCTTTGGCTCATGGCTCCTTCCAGCAAAGGCCTCTGCTTCTGTAACCTCTGATTTTATCATTGTATCTCCTCTGCCTCTCCCTCTCTCACCACTCACCTTCCACTTCTAAGAATTTCTGTGGTTCCATTGAATCCACCCAAATAATCCAAGATAATCTCTCCATCTCAAGATCTTAGATTAAGCACATTTACAAAGTGACTTTTGCCATGTAAGGCAACATATTCACCGGTTCCTGGAATACTGCAACATATTCATGAACTCTTTGGGGGCCATTATTCAGCCTGCTCCACTCAGCCATATAAAAAAATATTTTTAAAATGGAGTCAAATTTTAGTAGAAACAGTAATTATGTAACTGAATTTCCTATCAGCAACAAGAAATGAAAAGGTAAAAATAAATCTGAGGAGTAGGAAAGGGAAATAGAATTATGTCATAATTTATAGTTTCAATTGGTTTTCCTCAGTTAAAAATCCAAATATAAATGATATTGTCCTCCTAAGAGAAGAGCACTGTCACTTTCATTTTGATTGGGTATGCATCTCCTCCAGGGCCCTCTCTTGGTGAGCAAAGGCACATATCAGGACTATAGATGATAGCCACTACAATGTGTCAGCACCAGCAATTCACTAGTAGAGATGGCAGGTAAGAGAAGGGACCTGTTGAGGAAGACGAGAGAAGCAGAGAAGTCCATCTGGGTACCCAGATGAAGACCATGAACACTTCAGGCATGTGCAAAGGACAGCAAGGAGGCCAGTGTGGTTAGAACAGAGTGAGCCAAGAAACTAAGAAAGGAGTTAGGGGGTAACAGAAGTCCTGGTGTTATGGGACCTTTCCAGACATTTCAAGGACTGTTCTTTTGTTTTGTTTTTTTGTTTTTTGTCTTCTGAGTGAAAATGGAAAGTTTTTTCAGAGGGTTTTCTGCAGAGTTATGTGATCTGTCTTCTGTCTTAGCAGGATCATGAGGCTAACTGTGTGAGAATGAGATGAGGCTCAAAAGTCAGCTTGTGGGCACACAGGTGCAAGTAGGGAGATCCCTTAGGTTATTGTAAACAATCTCAACAAGAGATGCTGGCATCTTGGACCATGTTGGTTGCTGTGAAGTTGAGAGGAAGGGATGTAATTTTGGATATGTTTGAGGCAGGGGTTACCAAATTAGCGGAAGGATTGAACACAGAAGAGAAAAGGATGACTGGGCTCTTGGCCTAAATTACTAGAAGGCTGGAGTTACCATCAGAGAATAGCCCACCTTCTATGTATAAACGGTGGGCTTGGTATACAAACAAAACTCCAAGGTCAAAGTCTAGTCTTTTATTCCAAACAGATGACCATTCTACATCCCTTCTATATAATAATTTTGGTGGAACAACTGCGTAGGGCACATCCAGGATCATGTCAAGTGCTGTGTCCTGCAGCCCAGAGTACAAAGGCATGAAGGAAAGAGGAAGCTCAAATTAGATGTTGACAAGAGATTGTAACAAGCAAGAAAAGAAACAAAATTACCATCAAAAGTCTCACAGCATGTTGATTGCATACCACAAACTTGAAAATGCACAGATGTTCCTCCCATAATCCATCAAAAAAATAAAACCCCTGGTGATTCACTCCTCAGCAAGAAAAATCCTAGGAAATTTTGATTAAATTAAACTTACCAATGCTACATCATTGCTGAAAAATTCACACTTGTGGAAAAAGAAAATGAGGATGTTCTTTATGAGACAATAAGCCAACTACATATCCCCCAGCAAAGAATCACAAACTATTAATATTGTGAAATGATAATACCAATTGAATAGGTTTATTTCCCGAACTCTCTGGGTGGTGTTTGAGACATCTAAAGGGTCAGAGCTTGGCAACAGCGTGGTACTATGTGGAAATGATTGAGGGATGAACTCTACCTTTGGAGCCTCTCAGTCACTCCGGAAACTCTAAATTATAGGAATAAGCTATTGCACATGCAAATTGCATTCCCTCTGAAATTTATTAGTGTTGCTCCAATATCTTCTATTCAAAGGCAGCCAGATCCTCTCCCATGGGCATAGGACTTCCACTAAGCAAAGGAGTTAGGCCAACCTGAAAAGAATACAATGAATCCTTCAGCATTTGGCAGACAGTAGGGTGAACATTTTACTACTTAAAATAAACATGAGCATCTCATAATTTTTTTGCCCTAGAATCCTGTTGTACCTGAGGGTTACATTCCCAAGTCAGTCCATAAATATTTGTTTAATCTACATTTTTCCTAAAACACTCTATAAACAGTACTCCAGGACCTAGCAACATGAAGACCTTGTTTCTGTTAACTTAATGAGTATTTGGGGAATACTGGTTATGTGTGGGCACTGTGATTGTACTAGAGTTACAGAGTTGCAGAACACAAGGTTCGGCCTCAAGGAGCTGACAAGAAGGGCCACAGACAAGGAGAACATCAGGGCTTTGGCAGAAACATGGGTAGGGGCAAGGCAAGCAGGCAGCAAAGGCTGACTGACATCTGAAGGAAGAATACTTCCTCAAGGCAGATGAAATGGCTGTGCAAACACACAGCTGCAATGAGCACTCAAAACTAAAATTTAGATCATATCTCTCCACAGCTATTTCTCTCTTATTCACACAGACTGAAGCTCACCCAGCTAGGAGCTCCCTGTGAGGGTTCTTCTGCACTAGGAAAAGACTTCTAGCAGAAGAGGAAGCACTGAAGAGGATAAAGAGCCAGAGCAAGTGCCAGCAGGCATGAAACAAGCAGAGAGCACTAAAAGAAGGAAGGAATATCTCCAGAAAAATGAAATAGGACACTGTGGGAGGGAGTGTCATAGAGGAACCATTGTGAAAAACCCATAAGTGCTTAAGTGTAAGCTCTGGGGGGTATAAGAATTCATAAGATACGCAGTAACATGTTGTAAAACAGTTAACATGAAAGTGTCAACCTCAGATGGTTACTATGAGGCTTACAGTGTATACACTCAGTACTTAGCACATGGTAAGAGTTCAAGAACTGTTGATATTATTTAAAAATGCAGTTACATACATATGTTCAGGTGCAGTGTTCAGGGTGAAGAAAGAAATAGTTCATTCTAATTGGGAGAAGACATGAAAAGCTTGCAGGTGTTAATAATAAGGGCACTTATCACACAGGCTAGGACACAGGTGCTAGAAGACACGAAGAAAGAGCTAAGACACAGAGACAAAACTAGCCTGGAGCGTGCTGACCTCAAGCAGAAACTCAAGACCACCTTCTACTCCCCTTAGCCCCAAATCCACTTGCAAGATAAAGGTGCTACTACAAATCAGCTAAACTCAAAGATATTTGTTAAATGAAATAATAAATATTCACAAGGGCCATTACTACTAGTACTTACTATGTCTCAGATACAGTGCTGAAATCATGAATATTTATTCATGTCAGTTAATCCTCACAGTCAAGATTAGGTATGGTTAAGAGTCCTGTTCCACAGGTGAGAGGGGTTCGGCTATCAGGAGTCACACCCTTAACCACGACTCTGTATCACCTATCACATACAAAAGAAATGTGAGAGTCAAGTATGCACATTCTGAAATTACTCATTTTTGGTTACTGTGTGGTACTATATTCATTTTTTGTTTGTTTAGACAGGGAAAAAATAGAGAAGAGACATATTTCTTTCCATTGTTCAGAAAAGAAGCAACAGCAAAGGAAATTGATAGCTGGTAGTTAGGGGTGAAATTGGAGGGGAGGGAGAATTTTATTTCAGAGACATTTCCTGACGCTGTGGTTGAAACCTAATCTACAAATTAACATGTTAATGTTAGTTGGAGGTGGGGCCTTTGGAGGAGTAACTGCAATTAGATGAGGTCATGAGGGTAGAGCCTCCAAGGTGGCATAGTGGCTTTATAAGAAGTGAGACCCAAGCTAACATGCTTACTCTGTCTCACCACGCGATGTCCTCTGCCTTATGATGTAGCAAGAAGGACCCCAGCAGATGTTGAGCTGATGTCCACAGCATGCTCTTGGACCTCCCTGCCTCCAAAACTATGAGCCAAATAAACTTCTAATCTTTATAAATTACCCAGTCTCCGGTATTTTTGTTACAACAACAGAAGACGGACTGAGACAACTGGTGTTATACAGCTCTAACCCTATCTTTTTACTTTCTATGTTGCCTTTATCCTAATTGAGGATTGATTCAATTGAGCTTGACACTAAAAAGCAGTCAAAGAATGCCTCTGTGCATCCCACCAGGAGGCACACTTGAAATTTCCCAGGTCTATTGATTTCTTTCAAGTCTTCAGAAATCAGTCATTCCTCTCTTTATACTGTTCTGGAGTTACAGAAGATGAGAGAAATTTTATCAATCAATTTTATGAAGCTAGTACATTCCTTGGGGAGGTGGCGGAATTCCTAATGTATATAGCAATAAAAAAAACTTAAAAATATTAACTATTCAAATTATTTATTAAATAAAATAATGGACTGTAATTAAATAAGATCTATTTCCAAGAACAAAACACAGTTCAACAAAGGGCTCTATTAATTTAGATAATTTACCATCTAAAATATCCTGTTCTTAACCTACTAGACTGTGAATCTCTTTATTTCCTCAAATTGCAATCAAAAGGGGTGGGAGGGGAAGAGAGGAGGCAGGGAATTAGCAAGGATGGTGGAATGTGATGGACATCATTATCCAAAGTACAGGTATGAAGACACGAATTGTGTGTCATCCTACTTTATATACAGAGATATGAAAAATTGTGATATATATGTGTAATAAGAATTGTAATGCATTCCACTGTTGTGTATTTAAAAAAATAAAGTTAATTAAATTTTTAAAATTTTTAGGAAGAGAAAATAGGGAAGGGAAAGGGAAAATATTGAAGAATTATATTGGTCAAGTTAGTACTATTACATTGTGTACATTTATAACTATATAACAACAAATCCCTCCACTATGTACAATTAAAATTCACCAATAAAAATGAGGAAAATTTAAAAAAAATAAATTGCAATCAATATCTGTATCTTATATTGTGAAGATACTGTGCTTTAATGTTCATAATTTTCAAGTGTTTGGGTGGCTTATCTCTTTTATCGATATCTATTTTATCAGTATCTTTGTCTCATTCATGATTTTGCCTCATTTCATTTTATCCTCATTCAAAAAAGTCAATACTCTTTCATCAAATTAAACATCCATTCAACACTTTAAAATTACTTCAGAAATCTAGACAAAGAATATCCATCCAAACATCCAAAGATAAGAACCATATCCAACCTAACAGAAAGTAAAGACATTCCCATCTTAGTATCAGTAATAAGAAGAGGATCGTTGTTATTTCCATTATTTTTTTCAATTCTGGAAATATAAACCAAGAAATGAAAAATAAATGAAAGGGATAAATAATGGAAAGATAAAAATAAAATCTTAATTAGTGTCAAATGGCATGACATTAGCAAATTAAATTCAGTTGTATTTTTGAGGAAATTACTACATTATAATCAATAATTCATTCACTTCCAAATTAGAGGAAAGTGTAAGTAAATACTAATTATTCTTGCAGTGGAAAGTTCTTTAAAGGCAGACAGAGAGATTCAGAGATTTTAAAATTAGAAAGGCTTGGCTTGGTAATGATGTAAAACTTCTAAACAATCAAAACCCAGTTTATACTGGGACATGGGGAAATGCCTTACAAAAATTTCCAGACAAAAGGTCAGTAGTTCAAAGATACAAAAGTTCTAAATTTTAAAATAAAATAAAAAAGACAAGCATGTCATCCGAAAAATAAAGGTCAAAGACAATTCAGAAAAGAAAAAGATCAATAAATAAAATTTAATTTCACTAGCAGTTTAAAAATAAGTCAAATAACATACCACTTTTTTCTTCTCAAAGTTTGGAAAAAAATAAAGGGAAATGGACACTTTCATCCACTCAGGGTAGGAAAGTATATTGATGCAATATTTGACAAGAAAATTAAGAAGTCATATCATACCTTTAAATGTACACATTTTTAACCCAGTCATTTCATAAACTTATTCTAGGTACATAACAATGCATATGAACAAAAATACACATTCAAGGATATTTGAAACAGTAAAAAGGAGACAAAAATAAAGGATTAATTAAATAAATCATGATACCCCCATACAATAAAAATGCTATACAATCATTTAACTTGACTCACTAAAACACTTAATGATTAAAAGATTTACACTACCATGTACTAAAGATATAAATGGGAAAAATGTTACCCACTAAAAGATTAACAGTGTTGGGGTTAGAGAATGTTTTCTTTTTTGTGTTTGTCTATGTTTCCTTGATTTTTTATGATAATAATAAGTCACTTTTAAGCAAAAAGATTTTCATTGATCAACCCGAAACCCCTTCACTAAAACCCATTGAAAAGAGAGTTTCTACTGTGAGTTAGGCACTTTCAATAGATTGCCTCTAACCTCACTATAGCCTAATTAAGTAGCTATTGTTTCTGCACTTTAAGTGAGGAAACCAAATTAAGAAACCATAGTAACTCCTCTAAAGTCAGATACAAAGTCAGATCTGCTTGACTTCAGTCATTACTATTTTCACTACATCCAGCCATCTTAAAGATTACTGAATTCCTGAGGAGCCTTATAAGCCCATTTTCAGCAGTGACAGCACTGGCTTCTAACCACCACTGGTGTCCAAAATCTCAATGTTGTGGAAGCAATGCAATAACCCAATAAAATGTGTATTAAAAAGAGGCATTTATCAAACAATGAAACAATCTACACAGAATCAAGAGCCAAATGGGGTTACTTTTCTTTGAAAACTTCACCAATACAACCATTAAGGGATGAAGAAAATCATCAAAACCTCAAGATGTCAGAGTTGACTCACGATGGAGAATTATGCTACATGCTCCACTCTTCAAAAATACATAATTATAAGCATTCTATTTTATGGTCTCATTTTTTTTATATAGGCTTAGAAGCACACAGTCACAAAATTTCCATCTTTAAAATTTTCCTGCTGGGGATGTATTTCAGTGGCAGAGCTCTTGCTTAGCATGTATGAGGCCCTGAGTACAATTCTCAGCACAAAAAAATAATATATATCCTGGTGGGTAAGACCAGTGTTCTGCCCTTTCAGTCCTAAGCCAACAGTGATACGTTTCACATTCTATAAGTCATCCCTCACAGGACCAACTTCAGAAGCTTTGGACTTGCCCCAAATCATCCATTTCCCTCAATAATCTCATTGTAGTTCCTTGACCATATTCATATATTCAGCCTCTTAAAATAATGAGTTTCATAAGTTATTACCTTCTGAGTGGGCAGCATTTTCCTTAAGCATTTTTTTCAAGCTAAAAAAAGAGTTTCTTCTTATTCTAATGAAGAAGGCATTGAAGAAGAGGTCTGTGTTTTATGTTATCCATTATTTCAAACATCAATCTTTGTTTTAGTCTTTCTGAAGTCCTCAACCAATAGAAACTCTGATTACAATGGAATATTACTAAGACTAAAAAAAGAAAACTATTCTACCCTTGGCCTCAACAGGGATAAACCTGGAAGACATTCATTATATCATGTGAAATAGGCAGACCAGAAAAGCAAGTGCTGCATGATCTCAATGACATGTGGAATCTTACAAAGTCAAATTCAAAGAAACATAGTGTGGAAGAAGGGTGGGGGCTAAAGGAAACAGGGAAATGATGATCAAAGGGTGCAAAGTTGAAGTAACAAGATGAACAGGTTCTGGAGACCTGGTGCAAAAGCATGGTGACCATCGTTAATAATATATCGACTACTTGAAGTTGGCTAAGAGTTACATACACGTACCACAAAAGATGGGCAGTTAACCATGAGGTAATAAATATGTTTATTAGCTTGGTTATGGCAATCATTTCACAATGTGCATAAATAAATGCCTCAAAATATTACATCACACACTTTGAGTATACATTTTTATTTGTTACACCTCAACAAAGTTGGAATATGTAAATCAATTAATTCAATTTAATTAAGAAAATATATCCAGGAGGCACACCCAGGTTCTTCTTAGAGCAGATGGCTCACATTCATCAACTCAAATGTATCAGAGAGACTAAGAATTGCTACAGGAAAAAATGTGTATAGGTAAGAGAAGCAAAAAAAAAAAAATAGCATCCTGGTGGAACTTCTCAGAAAGCATCAGTTGTTCCAAACCTTTCCAAAATCTTCCTCAAACACACATACCAATCTCACTGCAAGAAACTCTGAATTTTAACCCTGGATGAAGATCTCTCTATCATTCTAACTTGATGCAAAGAGAACAGATAAAAATTAGAAAGACAAAAACATTTATGGATTGTACTGTGACCCTGCATTATATTGAATCAAATGCTTCCATATTGGTTATTAAAGGATTCCGTTTACTTGTTTCACTTAAGTTTAGAAAGCTTTACAGAGTTAGGAATATAAATTATCTAATACTGGAAACCAAGTCCATCATCAAAGACTAAACCTCTTCTCTCTGCTATAAAATAAAAAAGAGATTTTGTTATTCCAAGGTCATCCCCGTTTTACCATGATATCAGTCTATAGCAGCAATATCACTCTTTCTTTTCTGCCCCTTAACTTACAGTAGTTATCTAAATTCTTTTCAAAGAGAAGATATTCTAACACTAAAATAAAATGATCCCACCATGCAGATTTAAACCTCCACAAGAAAAAAAAAATTTAAGGAACTTTCCAAAAAAGTGTAAAAGACACCAGCAGCTGCTCTATTACAAAATAGTACAAGACAATATTTCTGTGAAAAACTTGGGTGAAAGTCCAGGAAGCATCTAGAATGATTGTCTCTCTGAAGTAAACATCTGTGTTGATGGGAAATTAAGACAAAAACACACATCTGTATTCAGAATTCAAATGCAATTCCCAAGTGAAACATAAGAATTCCACTGGTTTTTAGGGTGAAAAAAAAATAGATCTTCTAAGCTTTGTAAAATTTTGAACAACAGCAAATTCAACCACATAAGACTGTCTTTCATCTATGTGTTTGGGTTACCAATTAGAAAAACTAAAATTTATTTTTTTTAACTGAGTATTTTCAACAGCCCCTCCATCAAGCCCGTGTCTCTGCTGTGCAGCTGACACTAGCCATGGCATTTGTACATGATGATGATTTCTTTCCATCCACTCATTGATTTTTCCATCCTACAAAGCAGTCATGAATGTTGTGTTTATGGGCTCTATTACAAAAACATTCCTGTACACAAGTAGTGAGAGCTGTCACTCACGGGCCCCTACCTTGAAAAAAATACATATCCCCCTTCCTCATTCCCATTTTCCCTTCCAAGGATGGGTCACAGTGGAACGATTGCTTCACCAGCCTTATAAAATACACTAGAGCAATCCCACTTCCTGCAGGAACCACACCCTTATAGTCAGCAAAAGAGAATACTGAGGACACACAAAAATAAGATGGTATAGGTGAACCTACCCAGTCTTCCCTTGAAGGTCCGTCTCCTTTGGGTAGGAAATATTCCTTCTTGATGTTCCTTAAGCTACCAGGTACAGCTTTATAAACAAGTGGATTCATAAAAAAAGCCAACAATGAAACCCAAGAGGCTTTTTCCTTTCTGTTTTGTCTCTTTTATTTTTAATGTCTTTCTGTAAAATTATACCCTAAAAATATAAAGATAAAGAAGTAAGGATAAATGAAGGAGAAAATGTAGAGAAGTGAATAGCACTCTGTATGCACTGCATCCCCAGGGCTCACACACAGCCTCAAGGTAGCACTGCTGAGCCCAACTCACAAATGAAGAACTTGCTATCATAAGGTGTATGTGACTTGTCCCTGCACATCATTAATAACTTGACAGACCAGATTTCAAACCACTGACCAATGAGTCTCCACCTTCAGCACTTCTGTGTTGCCAGGTTAACGCAGAGCTCTTGACAGTTGAGCTAATTGTCTGAAAGAAGAAAGAAAGAAAATTAAAAAAAAAAACACTACTATGATTGACTCATTTTATTCTTGAAATATGATGAAAGTTGTATAACCAAAAGTTCACTTTGGCCAGAAAGCAATCCTAAGAAAACATCCATAAAATCTCAAGTTTTGAACAATGTAATTTCCTGATGAGTCCTCTGTAATAAAATAGCTGCAAAAGTTTACATAATGAGGCAATTTGTTTTATCGGATTGCTACATACAAACTAGTAAAGAGTTGGGGGACTGTCTTGGTTTTCTATTGCTGAGTAACAAATCACCACAAATTTATCAGCTTAAAACAAATGCCACCTACTAGTGCACACTTTTTCAGGTCAGAAGTTCAGCCTGGCATCTAGGTTCCTGCTCCAGATTTAAAAGGTTGAAATCAGGTGTTAGCCAGGTTGAGGTCTTCCAAGTCCACTTCCAAGCTCTTTTTATGTTGTTGTTGAATGAAGACTTCAATTGCTTGTCATTATAAGGCTAAGACTCCAATTTTCTTGGTAGCTGCTTCCAGCCAAAGAAAATTCTGCTTCAAAAAGCATCATACAATTATGTATGACCCACCATAGAAAAACTCTTTAAAGTCAGTTATGCAGTGTAACATAAATGAATCATGGGAGGAAAATCTATAAATTCCACTCTGGAAGTTTAGATGTTGCATATTTACCATGGGAAATCCTGGGAACCATCCCAGAATCTGATAGGAAGCGAATTAAAAATAGTATAAATGATATATTGAACTAGAGAAGCCAAACACAAAAGCACATACTGTTTGATTCCACGAAAGCTCAAAATAGACAAAATTAATCAGCACTGTCATAAATGAAGACAGTGGTATGAGGGTCAAGGAGGATGTAGACAATAGCATGCATGGAAAGCAAGTATTCATTTAACACTGAAGATTTACCTGTTGCTAAAGAGGGGGCGTTCCACAGCAGTCAAGACAAGGCCTCTGTCCAAGTAGAGCTTAAAAATCTATCTGGGAAAACAGAGGCTACCAAATAAACTGGTACCATAACAGTGATAGGCCTTATACTTAGGAAAGTAAGAAGTTCTCTGATGCCATAGAGCAGGAGGATCTAAACAAGAATAAGCTTCAAAAAGGGACATTAAAACTGAGACCTTTAAAAGAAGTAGAGATCAGACAGACAAAGGGGTCCTAGCTGACTTAGTAGCATTGGCTGACTATGGACTGATCTTTACCTACAAGATGTGACAGCATAAAGGCCACATGGTCTATGGCTCTGTCATTGGGAGAATGGCCTCGGGACCAATAGAGACACTATTCCTAGTCTGTCCTGCCCTGGTCAAGCAATCACTTTAATGTTGCAATGGATTCTATACTTCCTCACTCAGGAGGAATATTGACAGCCAGAAGGTAACCTGAGAGTAACCATGAGAATGGTTCAGGTTCTTGAATCTATGTGGAAGGAGGCAGCAGAAAGATGCAGTGACTTCATGAACAGAGTCTGGGATCAGACAACCTGGGTTGGAATCCTGACTCCATCACTTGCTAACTGAGCTTTCTCTCTGAGCCCTCAATTTCCTAAACTCTAAGATAGAGGCAATAGTGCTATACTTCATTAAAGGGTAACTGCTGCTTTAGGAGAAGGGAGGGGACTGTACGGACTATACACTTGTCTTCAGGTGGAACACTCATCATTGTGCATAGGCACAGTGTTGGTAGATCCGGAGTGCATATGAGGAAGAATCATGTCCTGCCACCCTTGGATTCATGAGCTATGCTCACTTGTCACCACTCCAACACATTGAGCACTCTTAAATGTCAAGGCATTTGTCCCTCTTGTTCTCTTCCTCCAGCTTGTCTTGTTTGCTCAATAAAAAGTTTACTTCTCCTTTATATCGCATCTCATACACTACCTTACCTGGGAGAATTTTTCTGACAGCCCAAGACAGAACTTGGTGATTGCTTGCCCATAATCTCATAGCACTTGTGAATATCTTTGAAACAACACATACCACTTTGTATCCAAATTGTTTTTTTTAATAGGTTATAATCTTCTTGCTGGAGCTTCTTGACATAGAGACAAACATAGTAGTTAGCCCATGGTAAGGAGAAAATGTTCACTGAATGAACTGAATGATTGAATACTGTAGCCTTAAGAGGCAATGAATTCCTGCCACCAAATATAATTTAAAGACAACACGACTATTTAGCAGAAATGGTTGTAGCATCGGATACTGGACTAGACACTAAATAGGACTCTCCAAACCTGAGTTTCCTTGGGCTAGATGAAAAAAAAAAACAGCAATTGAATAAACACCAGGTGGCTCTGGGCAAGAGAGGACAGGACAGATAGAGTCAAAATTTCAGCAAGAAAGATATGGCACATCCAGAAGAGTAAAGGAAACTCATTTAATATTTGTATTATTTAAAAGGAGTGAAATTGTATTATTTTAAATAATTGTATTATTTAAAAGGCAAGGTTAAAGTACCCAGCATGGGCTGAGAAAGCCCAGAAGGACTAGCAGTAAGCATGGGGTCTTCTGCCAGTGGGTCTGAAGACACAAGGAAAAATGTAGAGCCAGAAGCACCCTGGGGAAGAGGGTGGCTTGATGTGAGTCATGGCCTATATAGAAGAATAAGACTTAGTCACACCAAAATCAGGGACCCACAGGAGGAGAGGGAAGGTATAGGTATCCAGCCATCTCCCCTTCAGAGTTGTTCAAGGAATGACAAGAAAAAAATGGCCATTTATGTTTGGTACAGGCACAATTTTTTTTTTCTGAATGATTTGGACCCATGGCTGGTTGAATCAATGGAGACAGAACTGGATGTGGAGGACCAACTATATTTGCTCTGTATAGTTTCTCCTCTACACTTGAATAATCTGCCTTCCTTATTCTATTCTAATAGAATATCTCCATCACAGCAAGCATGGCGCCTGGAGGGCAGGCGTGTCTCAGTGGTTGAAGCCAGCGTGATATTCCACCTGCAATTTCTTGTTTTCTTTTCAGAATAAGATTCTTTTTAAAAAATTAATGTTATTACACAAAGTTTCCTGAAATAAAAAGAGCAGCAGTTCTTTGAGTTTTTAGCTGTTTTCTGATATGCAATGCAGTAAGGTCTCGATTGATTGGGATTTACAACTCTTCTTCACAGCCTTATCAGAAGATGAGCATTCCTAAGAGAATTATGTGCAATATGGTATTGCTGGGCATATGGACATTCTTTGAAGATATGTCTCTCAACACACTCCTCACCAGGCTTTTCAACATCAAAGTATAGAAGGAAAAAAAAATATCTGAAAAGGAAGAAGGCTGAGTTACCACACACAGAGAAAATCTTCCCATACTGAAGCATTACCATGTACCATCAGCAGCATGAGTTCACAAATCCCAATAGATAAGTTTCTATTTCAGACTCAAAGGCAGAATGATGATACAAATCAGCAACTCCATGGGTCTGGGCCTCACATACTCTCACACACTCTTCAAAATTGTTCAAAAACAATCCTCTTTCCATGATGAGATCCACATTCATATTGGAATTCTTTAAGTTGTACTCCATGTATGTATAATATGTCAAAATATACTCTACTGTCGGGAAGACCTAAAAAGAATTTAAAAAATTAAATTAACCAATAAATGGTCATGACTAAACATTATCCTTAAGAACTGCTTATTCTATAACTTAAGCAATGTTCTGGAACAAATGAATAAATAATCTTTAAATACTTAAAAAATGGAATTTTTACAAATAAAGTATTCCTGATAAACTTCTCCACTTCCCCACACCCATTACTATATTCACTTCCAAGAACAGAACTTCCAAGGTCAGAACAGGTCAACCCATGGAGTTTTGCTCAGACTCAGGGCAGTGGTAGAGATAATTAGATGACCCTCAGTACAAAAAAGCAAGACTGGTTGAAGGCCACAAAGACAAGAAACCCACTTGGAAACCACATGTTCCCCTGAAAGAGTAAATAACATAGTATGGATTCCATAATTCATGCTATTGATGTATCCAGCACACAATGATTTATCTGGCTGCAAATTTATTTTTGTTTTCTGACATCTTTTACAAAAGTAAACGTCATGGCAGAAAAGCATTCTCTTTAATACTCCTGATTTTGGAGCTCAGAACTCTTTCTGGGGCTGGGATTGTGGTAGACCATTTGCCTCACACGGGTGAGGCCCTGGGTTCAATCCTCAGCACCACAAAAAAATACATAAATAAATAAATAAAAATAAATAAAGATACTGTATCCATCTACAACTAAAAAATATTTTTAAAAAAAGAACTCTTTCTGTACAAAGGGCTGTACAAATAAATCCCTCCCATCATTCTCCTGGTACAGTCTACATCCCTTCCACATAACCACACCATTTCCCTGTCTTTCAAGTAGACACACAGCAGCTGCCTTCCTGATGGAGCCCTTTGCAAAAAAAAAAAGAAGGTGCAACTCAAAGAGGCTGGCAGATGGAAGGTTCCCCAGGGTGGGAAGGGCCATCACGGGCCACATGGACAGACGGGATTCATGAACTCATGCAGCTGCTCACTCATGCAGCTGCTCGCTCTTTCATCTTCTAAGGAGTGGTGCTGGCTCAGTGTTCAGAAAGCATCTGTTTCCCAAATTATGTGATAAGCTCCTATCATCACAGCCTAATTTCTTTAGCAGAAAGAAATCAGTGCATATTAACCAAATTATGTGGCTATATAGTGTACATGTACTAATATCTAACCATGAATCCTACTACTATGTATAATTATAATGCACCAATAAAAGAAAGAAAGAAAGAAAGAAAGAAAGAAAGAAAGAAAGAAAGAAAGAAAGAAAGAAAGAAAGAAAGAAAGAAAGAAAGAAATCTGTTTTATAAAGTTCTTGAATGGGCAAAAAGTGAATAAATATCTTATTTTTTTCCATCAATAAATCATAAGTTCTCCAAGGGTGGAAGCATAGTATAGGTGACTCTTTTTGTTAATTGTTGATATCATGCTAAAATACAGATTAGTTCATCAAGAGTGCTGGACTTCTTTCTAATCAGACCCTGTCTGAATGGAGGAGGAGTACAATAATAGGGGTCTGAACATTTTGTTTTTCAACCCACACTGTTTTGGTTAATTTTTTAAAGAAACTTCATTTTTGTCACTATGATACCAAAAAAAAGCTCCTACACAAAAGCAGTTTTGCATGTGACATAAATGGTCTTGGGGTTTTGTCATTTAAATGAGTTATTCCAGTGTACAGTACTGTCCCAATGAACAGTACAGATAATGCCCTTGATAAGAGAAGAATCCTGAGATGCCCTAATTTAAGTTACAGGCCAGAGAATTGAGAGAGGAAAGAGATAATAAAGGCTATTTAGACTCATAGCATCAAGCTAAATCCACAGAGTAAACTGGAAAAAATTGCTCAACTGTGGTGGCACATACTTATAATCCCTGAGGCTCTGGAGGCTGAGGCAGGAGAATTGTGAGTTCAAAGCCAGCCTCAGCAATTTAGTGAGGTCCTAAGCAACTCAGTGAGACCTACTCTAAATAAAATACAAAAAGAAAGGCTGGGGATGTGGCTCACTGGTATAGTGATTGCCTACTATTTATAAAGTCCTGAGTTAAATATCCCAGTACTTCATGAAAAAAAATTTTTTTTGCTATGCAATTTCCCTTTCAACATCCCCCAGTCATGTCTACTGGTTGGTCCCCTCCAGGGCAAGAACTGCATTTTACTCATCACTGCATGTCATTGCACAGCGTAGATGCCCTGTTAATATGGTGAATTGAATTGAATCCAATCATACCTTCAATTCATAAAAACACCTTAGAAAGTATCGTGGTTCTAGGTTCAGCCTGTTTTGGGTCTTCCTGGTTCCTGTGTCTTGCCAACTTGAAAACTACAAATGAAGCCGTAGTCTCAAGTCACAGGATCAAATGAGAACTAAGTCAGGAGAATTAAGGTAACTCCAGACCACAGAGTCACCTTTGTCACTAATCCAGTTTTGCCTTTATTTATTAATTTATTTGATAAATATATGAAAGCAAATTTTTGTCAGTACAAGAGAAATAAGAATGAAGAATGTACGTGCCCAGTCCTTAGAGAGCCACAGTCAAGTTGGGAAACATGGAGGTAGGCCGACAACCCTGTTGCAAATATTCTATCACATCTTGCCCAATCCCCAGTCTTTTTCTCCTCCATTTCTTGTCTGTGGGATTCTCTGTGCTTTAATTCCTGTTCCAAAATCCTCCACTCTCTTTCCAGACTGAGACCTTCCAATCCCACTGCCAAGATAAAAAACTTGTTCCCAAAATTTGTTTGCACTATAACCAGGCTTCCTGACAATCCCTCTTCATGGAATGAGGAAAAGCCAGCTTTTCCACAGAACCCATTGCTTCACAACTCTGACCTGGCCTTAAAGTCCAGCAGCTTCCAATATGAATTATCCAATGTTCTTTAACTTTAAAGCACACAAGACCCCATCCCAACCCTGCCCTGCCCAGGCCCCTATTTAAAATAGCCTCAGGATCTACCCCAGATATTCCAGTTCTCTGTACTTTTCCCAAGCATCCTAGGTGATTTTGAAGTGGGTGGTCAATGATCTTTGAAAAACAGTGTCCTAACATGCACGTAATCTTAGAATCACGTACACTATGTCTCACCCCAGCACCACAGCCTCAGAGCCTAACACCCTCCACTGACTGCACTTAATCCCCCAAATCTCCTGCTAAAGGACATATCATTAAGATAGCCTCCAGAACTAGATATGTCCTTCTTTAGCAGGAGATTTGGGATCTCAAGTGGTCAGAGGAGGTGTTCAGGCCTCTGAACTAGCTAGTCCTAAGAAACTCAGTGAGACCCTGTCTCAAAATATAAAAATAATAAAATAAAAAATGAGCTGGGGATGTGCTTGGTGGTTAAGCCCTCCTGGGTTCAATCCTAGATACCAAAAAAAAAAAAAAAAAGACAGCTTATGACTGACTGACCCAACTTTTGAAAATTAACATCCCCAAAGTCCCCATCAGTAGGCACTACTTACCTCTTGGGACACCTTGATACTTATCTTGGCCTTTTTCACAGTTATTTTCTTGGACTCTGATCTATTTCCATTACCTCTGGAAATGTTCTGTGTTTTGCAACAATATCTAAAATCTAGTCATTTTCTCATGCCCCTGGGCCAATGTTTCTACCTAGCCAGATCCAACCCTCCCCATCTAGCCCATCCAAGTGTATATTATTGACTATGTCTACTTAATGCCTCAAAAATCACAGCCCATGGTCATATTTTTTTTAATCTGAAATCCTCTAGCACCAACTGTTTTCATTGCTAATAGACACTTGTTATGCCTAATCCTGCTACCTATTTCCTGTCTGCCCAGTTAGATTGTAAATTAATATTATAAGTATTTGCAGATTAAATAATCCTAAATATAGTAACTTTGGGGGAACAAAAATTAAGAAATGTAAAATCATGGCAAAAGCCCAGAGGAACTGGCATTGCCAGAAAGGTCAAACTTAAAGGAGATATAAAGTTTTCACCAAGCCCTGGAAAGAAGAGGGTTTATTTTTAAAGTTAAAAGGTATTTATTTCTTTTTTTAATTTGTTCTAATTAGTTATGCATGACAATAGAATGCATTTTGACACAACATACATAAATGGAGTATAACTTCTCATTCTTCTGGTTGTACATGATGTAGAGTTACACAGATCATGTAATCACATATGCACATAAGGTCATAATGTCTGATTCATTCTATTATCCTTCCTACCCCTATCCCCCTCCCCACTCTTCACTCCCCTCTGTCTAAAGTACCTCTATTCTTCTGTAGCTGCCCCACCTTGTTATAAATTAGCATCCGCATATCAGAAAAAACATTCAGCCTTTGGTTGTGGGGGATGGGCTTATTTTGTTTCACATGATATCCTCCAGCTCCATCCATTTACCGGCAAATGCCATAATTTCATTCTTCTTTGAAGCTGAGTAATATTCCATTGTGTATATATACCATATTTTCTTTATCCATTTATCTGTTGAAGGGCACCTAAGTTGGTTCCATAATTGGGCTATTATGAACTGAGCTGTTATAAACATTTATTTTTTTCAAAGAACCAACTTTTTGTTTTGTCAATTTTTCCAATTGTTTCTTTTGTTTCAATGTCTGATTATAATTATTTCCTGTCTTCTACTACTTTGGGTGTTGATTTGTTCTTTTTTTTTAGGGCTTTGAAATGTAATATTAGATTATTTATTTGTTTACTTTCTATTCTTTTAATGGATGAGCTCAGTGCAATGAACTTTTCTCTTAACAATACCATAGTGTCCCAGAGATTTTGATATGTTGTGTCAGTTCTCATTTACCTCTAACTATTTTTTTATTTCATCCCTGATTTCTTCTGCTATCCATTCATCATTCAGTAGTGTATTATGTAGTCTCCAGGTATTAGAGTAGCTTCTAATTTTTATTTTATCATTGATTTCTAATTTCATTACATTATTATCTGATAGAATACAGGGTTAATATCAGATTATTTATTTTGCTTATACAAAATAAGGACAAGGGAACTTCACTATTTCGCTAGTTGAAAATGGCTGTTCTCCCTCCAATCCAGATTTCTCTTGGAGGACCAGATGTGTCAGCTTGGTTTGATGGACTCCATGTTATCCCCCCCCCCAACTGGAATATTGTCTCTGTTGAAAAACTGGCTTCACAAAGAAGATGGCAGCAGGAAAATTTCAGAATCCAAAGCTTAAAAATAAGTCTTGGGCAGTGTGGGGTTATTTTCTGTCTCTGGGAGGGATCATCCGGTGTCTGAGGCCTGGGGATAGAGGCAAATTCCCCAGCCATCCATCCAGGAGATGTTACTCTCAGTAGTGTCTCGGGTCCTGACCTTTGCTCGCCCAGGATGATGGTGGGTAAGGAGCAGCAGGTCATAGGGGCCCCATGACCCTCTGGAGACAGAGCTCTCCCTGGGCAGACCCCAGGCTGAGGGTCAACGGCCAGGGGAGAATCATGTCAACGGCTCCCCGCCTGTGGTCCCTGAGGTCCTGGGGCAGGGATGCAGGAGGCAGCCAGTGTCATAAGACGTCCCCATCCCCAGTCAGGCTGGGCGCCTGGCTAAGCAAGGAGAAAGTCGGTGTTCCTCCTCAGGGCCTGGCCCCTGCCCTTGGTCTCACTTCCTCCCTGGCACCGCCTTGAAGGCTGGGAAGTGAGGCCACCACCGTCACATTCAAGTTCAGGGTGCGGCAGCTCAGTCTGCCTCCCAACAGGCCCCATACTCCCCTTCATGGGCCACTTCCCATGTGAGAGTCACGCCCTGCCCTTTATAGGCACAAGGACCCAGAAGTTCCAGGGACACGTCCATGTTTAGGCCCTCGGATCCGGAAGTGCCTCAGACATCCATGTTTAAGCTCCTGGGTCCAGAAGTTCCTCAGGCATTCATGGTTAGGCTCTAGGATCCAGAAGTGCCTCAGGCGTCCATGTTTAGGCCTTAGGATCTGGAATGCGTCAGGCATCCATGTTTAGGCTCCCGGATCCAGAAGTTCCTGAGGTGCACATCCATATTTAGGCCCCCAGATCTGGAAGTTCCTCAGGTGCACATCCATCTTTGGGCCCTCGGATCCAGAATTTCCTCAGTCCTCCATGTTTAGGCTGTAGCATCCGGAAGTTTCTCAGGCACACATCCATGTGTAGGCCCCCGGATCAAAAGGGGATTTCTTATATTGGCTTACAGGATTAGGCAAAGACACAGAATCAGGCAAAGACACATCAAAGAAAGAAAACTCCAGACCAATATCTCTAATGAACATAGATGCAAAAATTCTCAATAAAATTCCAGCAAATCAAATACAAAAAGATAGTGCACCATGATCAAGTAGGGTTCATCCTAGGGATGCAAGGTTGGTTCAACATACAGAAATCAATAAATGTAATTCATCACATCAATGGACTTAAAGATAAGAATCACATGATCATCTCAATAAGTACAGAAAAAGCATTCAACAAAATACAGCACCCCTTTCATGTTCAAAACACTAGAAAAACAAGGGATAACAGGAACATATCTCAACATTATAAAACCTATTTATGCTAAGCCCCAAGCCAACATCATTCTAGATGGAGAAGAAATTAAAAGCATTTCCTCTAAAAACTGGAACAAGACAGGGATGCCCTCTCTCACCACTTCTATTTAACATAGTTCTTGAAATCTAGCCAGAGCAATTAGACAAATGAAAGAAATTAAAGGGATACAGATAAGAAAAGAACTCAAATTAGCACTATTTTCCTACAATATGATTCTATACCTAGAGGATCCAAAAAATTTCACCAGAAAACTTTTAGAACTAATAAATGAATTCAGCAAAGTAGCAGGATATAAAGTCAACACCCTTAAATCAAACGCTTTTCTGTACATCAGTGACAAATCCTCTGAAAGAGAAACTAGGAAAACTATTCCATTTATAATAGTCTCAAAAAAAAAAACTTGGGAATCAACTTAACAAAAGAGGTGAAAAACCTCTACAATGAGAACTACAGAATGCTAAAGAAAGAAACTAAAAAAGACTTTAGAAGATGGAGAGATTTACCTTATTCTTGGATAGGCAGAAGTAACATAGTCAAAATGATCATACTACCAAAAGCACTACACAGATTTAATGCAATTCCAATAAAAATCCCAATGACATTCCTCATAGAAATAGAAAAAGCAGTCATGAAATTCATCTGGAAAAATAAGAGACCCAGAATAGCTAAAGCAATCCTTAGCAATAAGAGTGAAGCAAGTAGCATCACTATACCAGACCTTAAACTATACTACAGAGTAATAGTAACAAAAATGGCATGGTATTGGCACCAAAATAGATTTGTAGACCAATGGTACAGAATAGAGGACACAGAGACAAACCCACATGAATATAGTTATCTCATATTAGATAAAGGTGCCAATAACATATATTGGAGAACAGATAGCCTTTTTAACAAATGGTGCTGGAAAATCAATATGCAACAAAGTGAAATTAAACCCCTATCTCTCACCATGTACAAAACTCAACTCAAAATGGATCAAGGACTTAGGAATTAAACCAGAGACCCTGCACCTAATAGATGAAAAAGTAGGACCAAATCTTTATCATGTCAGATTAGGCCCCAACTTCCTTAACAAGACTCCTATAAGAAATAAAATCAAGAATCAATAAATGGGATGGAAGCAAACTTTAAAGCTTCTTCTCAGCAAAAGAAACAATTTGTGAGGTGAACAGAGATCCTGCAACTTAAGAGCAAATTTTTATTACATGCACAGCAGATAGAGCACTAATCTCAAAACTCAAAAACTTTTAACACCAAAAAAACAAATAACTCAATCAATAAATGGGCCAAGGACCTGAACAGACACTTCTCAGAAGAGGATATACAATCAACCAACAAATACATGAAAAAATGTTCATCATCTCTAGCAATTAGAGAAATGCAAATCTCTAAGATTTCATCTCACTCCAGTCAGAATGGCAGCTATTAAGAATACAAACATCAATAAGTGTTGGTGAGGATATGGGAAGAAAGGCACACTCATACATTGCTGGTGGGACTGCAAATTGATGCAACCAATCTGAAAACCAGTATTGAGATTCCTTGGAAAACTTGAAATGCCACCACCACTTGACCCAGCTATCCCACTCCTTGGTTTATACCCAAAGGACTTAAAAACAACATATTACAGTGACACAGCCACATGACTCTGGTTGTACATAAAGTAGAGTCACACCATTCATGTCTTCATACATGTTTTCAATGTTTATAGCAGCATGATTCACAATAGCTAAATGGTGGAACCAACCTAGATGCCCTTCAGCAGATGAATACATAAAGAAACTGTGGTACATATACACAATGGAATATTACTCAGCATTGAAAGAGAACAAAATCACGGCACTTGCAGGTAAATGGATGGAGTTGGAGAATATTATGCTAAGTGAAGTAAGCAAATCCCCCAAAAAACAAATGCCAAATATTTTCTCTGATATGAGGATGATGATCCATAATGGGGATGGGGTGAGGGGAACAAGGGAGGAATGGAGGAACTTTAGATAGGGCAAAGAGGAAGGAGGGAAGGGGAGGGGGCAGGGAGATAGAAAAGACGATGGAATGAGATGGACATCATTAACCCAAGTACATGCATGAAGACACGAATGTTGTGACTCTACTTTGTGTACAACCAGAGGCATGAAAAATTGTGCTCTACATGTATACTATGAATTGAAATGTATTCTGCTGTAATATATAACAAATTAGAATAAATAAATAAATAAATTCAGCAAAAACAGAATAAGCAAACACTGGGCATGGTGGCACGTGCTTGTAATCCCTCCTTGTAATCCCACTCACTGGGGAGACTGAGGCGAGAAAATCGAAGTTTGAGGCCAGCCTGGGCAATTTTAATGAGACTTTATCTCATAATAAAGTATACTGGGGATGTAGCTTAGTGCTCACCTAATATGTTCAAGGCCCTGGGTTTAACCCCCAGTACCAGGGGCAGGGGAAGGCAATGCTTAGATATTCTGTTTGAATTTTTTCCCCTGTCCTGAAAAGTAGCCTTCCACTTATAGTATCTCATTAAATTTTCACAACTTTGTGGAACAAAAAAGAAGAAGAAGTGGGATAGTCCCACAATGGCCATCTGCAGGCTGCAAAGCCAGAGGAACCAGTATCTGCTCAATCCAAGAAGTTGGAACTTCAGAAGGACCAGAAATGTAGCCCCATTTCAGGGCTGTAGGTCTGGAAAACTACCTGGAGAGTTTGGTCAGAGTCGGCTTTGGAAGAATGAAGGAGATAGAGACTGATGTCCTCAGGTGATCACAGAAGCGGTTGAAGCACCCTCTCAAAATGAATGGAGCTTGCCTCTGCAATGGCTTCCTTGTTCTTCCCCCCTTTTTGTTCCATTCAGCCCCCTACACACACACACACACACACACACACACACACACACACACACACACACATCTATTAGACAATGCAGTACACATTTAGGATGGGTCTCCCTCTCTGGTTGATATCCCTTGCCAATCATTTTTGGAAACTCCCTCATCGACACATTCAGAAGCCTCTTAATTTTAGGAATCTCTTTATCCAATCAAGTGAATGATCCAGATTAACTGTTATACTGAGATAACAACACAGATTGACTCCAGTGTCTCCTGATCTATCTACTGCACTACAAATCAAGGCAACAACTATCTCCACCTCGATTTGCCAGAGTTTCTTATTCCTTGAAGGTTCTGCATTAAGAAATTTTCAACAGGTTCAAAAATTTGTAAGAAAGGAGAGGAGTTCTTCTGGAAAAAATCAGAGAAGAGCAGGCAGTTGGGGTATTCAGAAGAAAAAGGGAAATTTTTCTGCCATGTTAATTCTGCAAATTTTCTGTGGTATTCATTCCTCTATTCAACTTTGTGATACTAAACTTAAAGTGAAATGAAATGAATGTTTTGTCTGACATTTATTTAATAGGACAGGAAAACAGACTAAGCAGGCTGCTGCATTGTGACTCCTCCAAATAAAACTTCATGGCTGAGCCTCTGTAGTTTCTGTGTTAGACTGAAAGATCCCCTGGTTTCTTCCCTAATTGCCAAGGCTGCTCCCAGCAGGAACGCTGGATTACCAGTGCTAGTTAAAGAGCATTTAGTGCCAGGCCTGTCAGAACACTCTCAAAGCTTCCAGGTCTTCAGTAGATGCCAAGAATTAATTAATCGATGCCAATGGGGGTTGTCAGCTTGGGATGAGGGTACCACAAAGACTGGGAGCAGATACAACACAGCCACAAGCCTCATACCCTCAGCACTCTAGCTACTACATAAAGCAGCAGGGAATATGTTGGGTGCATTGGAGTCACAAGCCTAGGGCTCAGCCTAGGGAACTGAAGTCCTGCTAATCTTTCTGAATATAATATCTCATTGGTAAATGAGAAGAATAATCCCTGAACTACTCGTTGCCTAGGTCTCAAGAGAGGCTCATATGAGGTATGTGTATGTGAGAGCTCCATAAAAACTAGGTTAAATGCCCCCTCAACTACTCCAAGAGCAATCTGTGCTTCCCCAAGGAGCATTTACCTTATTTTGTAGTTATTGGTTCTTTGTCTGCTGTTCTATACCTAACAGTATACCAATATTACCAACAACCATATCCTAGTATCTACTGAATACAAGTAACCAACCAAGTGCTGGGGACTTGGTTGGTGCTCATTAATATTTGCAAGATGAATGGATGGATGGATGGATGGATGGATGGATGGATGGATGGATGGATGAATGAATGCAGGCCTATAGAGTGCTTATTTCTTTTGTGAAAATCTCATGCCATGGTAAAACAAATCCTATGTTGACATCAATGTCTTATTTCATTTGAGTTATTGGCAAATTTTCTTCATTTTATAACTAAAAAAAATAGCCATCAGCTACTTGTGGTCTTCATGAAAAGACAATGGAATGAGATGGACATCATTAACCCAAGTCCATGTATGAAAACACGAATGGTGTGACTCTACCTTTTGTGACTTTGGTATGACTTTTCCTTTCCAAAGGGAAGGAAACATGTACAAATGAAAAATTAAATAACAAGACACGTTATAAATGCCACTTCCAACAGACATCTCTTTTTATTTTTTTTAATTTTTTTAAAGATAGAGTGAGAGAGAGAGGGAGAGAGAGAGAGAGAGTTTTAATATTTATTTTTTAGTTTTTGGCGGACACAACATCTTTGTTTGTAGGTGGTGCTGAGGATCGAACCCGGGCCGCACACATGCCAGGTGAGTGTGCTACCGCTTGAGCCACATACCCAGCCCCCAGACATCTCTTTTTATTTCAAGCTTTTCACAGAATTAATCTCCAGGATGATTCCCCACATTCTAAAACCAGAAATTTTTATATTTGTAGGTCATGAGCTTCTTAGTGACTTGTTGGAGTATTTTAAATATCGATGGGATCATGCAGAAACCTCAGACTTTTCTTTGTGAAGGAGTGACTATTTCTTCAAAGTTTGGAGAAACAGAAGTAGACAGTATGCGTGGAAGGTGTGTGTGGTGGAAGGTGCAGAGGGGAGCAGAGAATGCTACTGCAGATTCAGGGGAAATATTTGGTGAAAATAGATCCAGACTCAGGACTTATGGATGGGCTCTGGCATTTACAAAGATCTGTGGGCAATAAGAAGAAATTGGAGAGCAAATGCAATAGCAGAGACTTAATGCCCCAATATTTTTAGTACCTTAAAATTATAAATGTTCTTTTATCTTCTTTTATGTAAAACAACCAGCTGACCT
This sequence comes from Ictidomys tridecemlineatus, assembly GCF_052094955.1. Classification (NCBI taxonomy): domain Eukaryota; kingdom Metazoa; phylum Chordata; class Mammalia; order Rodentia; family Sciuridae; genus Ictidomys; species Ictidomys tridecemlineatus. The sequence goes on along the minus strand of NC_135487.1, from coordinate 62,074,478 downwards.
AACAACTTGATCATGCCACCAGCATGTTCTTTTAAGAGGTTTGTTTTGTTTTGTTTTGTTCGTTTTTGTTTTTGTTTTTGTTTTTTGTGGCTATGAGTCTGTAGAGGAGCTGAGGACAGGGGCATCCTGTGATACAGAGAAGATTGGGGTCAGTTCTGGTGAGGAAGAACTGAATAAAGACTTTATCACTGTGGAGAAGGGTGAGTGAGAGAAGGGAAAATGATAAAAAACAAGCTGAGAAGTCTAACAGAAAAGTCTTCCTTTCCTAGCAACTAATCGACTACTAAAACTTAAGTTTGAAGAGTTTAAAAGATAAGAGTTCCTTAATTATTTTTCACATCTCCCTTAAACATAACAAGCAAATATATGGTAAACAAAATTCCCACTATATCCACTACCCAACAAATAAGTGTGAGCTCAGTGTTATTTACCAGCTAAAAGTTCATCATGTTTTTCTCATATAAAACTCAAAAGGAAATCTGTCCAGTGCTCCAATAGTGCCTCATGCTCTGAAAGTCCTTAAGGATGCAAGTTGAACTCCTTCCAGGTCACCATTCCCCCCATCTCAATTGCTGTCCTCGGCTTCAAGGTAGCAATATTAATTAATTAACCTGGGGGTCTGGGGTTGTGGCTCAGTTGCAAAGCACTTGCCTTGCACATGTGAGGCCATGTGTTTCATCCTCAGCACCACATAAAAATAAACAATAAATATATTGTATCCATCTATAACTAAAAAAAAATTTTAAAGAATTAACCTGGAATAAGTGCCCATGGTAGATACTTTAAGGTTATAACAGAAACTGAAATTTGTCCCACAATATCAGTTCTCACCTTTGTCCACAGCTTGGCACAAGACAGCTATTATGGGTTGGATTTTATATGTGCCCCAAAGGCTAAAGGCTTGGTCCCTGATCTGTGGAGTTACATAAATAGAAGTTCCACATTAGCAGCTTCCAGGAGGTGGTGGAACCTTTAGTAGGTGGAACCTAGTGGAAGAAAGTTAGGTCATGAGGGCATGACCTTGAAGAGGATATTGAGACCATGGCCACTTCTTCTTTCTCTCTTTGTGTCCCTGCTACCCTGAAATGAGCAGCTTTGCTACACCATGCATTCCCTGCCATGATGCTCTATCTCACCAGAAGTTCAGAAGCAATGGAGCCAATTGACCTCAGACAGAAACCATGAGCCAAAATGAGTCTCTCCACCATTTAAGTGATTATCACCGGTATTTTTTCACAGTGACAGAAAGCTAAGAGAGTCAATAAAAATAAACACTGCATTTTCCCTTGAAGCTAGGTGAGTGCATATGCCTAAGTTCTACAAGTGGGACACAAATAGAAGTGCCACATTAGCAGCTTCCAGGATCTTTCTATGGAAGTAGCTGATGCCTACTGTTAGCACCCTTATCCTTGTCTCTCCCCACTTTCTTTCTTCTGAAACAATCATAGTGCCACCTTGAAGCCGAGGACAGTACCTGAGATGGGGCAATGATGACCTGGAAAGAGTGGAATTTGCATCCTTATGGACTTTCAGAGCAAGAGGCACTATTCCAGCACTGGACAGCTTTTCTTTTGAGTTTTATATGAGAAAAACATACTTGTATCTTGATGAAACCTCTGTTATTTAGAGGTTTTTTAATTGCTGCTCCTGTGCTTCACTGATACAGAGAAAGCCCAATATTCAATAAGAAACAGACCCCAGCTTTGAGTTTCATAACTTTAGAAGGATATGATACACATAAGATCAATCTGCACAAAGTAGAAGATTATGGATTTCACAAGAGAAACCAAACAAAATGTTATCTTGATGAATAAATAATAAAACGAAGATGAATCACTTCTGTCAGGAGAATATGAAAGAGGCATCCTGCTGTCTGATCACCATGTGAGCTGCTTCCCTCCACCACACTCTTCTGCTGTGAAGTTCAGCCTGACTTCGAGCCTTAAAGAATGGAACCAGCTGCCTATGGACTGAAACCTCTGAAACCGTGAGCTCCTGAATAAACTTTTCCTCCTCTACGATTGTTCCGTTTGATTCTTTTAATCACAAGAGTGGAAAAGCTGACTAAAACAAAATGCATAGAAAATTATAGCCAAGATAGAAGAAGCACTTAAAGAAATCTGTGGGAAGCATAGATAGAAAAAATCCATAATTATTTCATTTTATCTTCAAACCTGAACACACCACTAAGATAGAAAGTGGCTCTATTTTGATTCTTTGTACATTTTTGGCTAAAGTAAGTTAAGGTTCAATCTGGGAATAAATGAGTTCTCTAAGGTATATTTTCACACAAAAATTCATATAGGGGAACACGGATGTTCTAACCCCAACCTTAACCCTAACGCTAGCCCTTATCTTACTCCCAACCATGACCCAAGCCCTGCCATGGACGCCCTACCATACTAAAACATATACAATTCAGTGCATATTTATACATGTATTGATATAAATATTCATATAGTCACTTATAAATTTACATATAAGATCATATTTATTCATTTGCATATGCATGCCCTGTATTTTATCTAAATGGTAGCTTTGCAACTTACCCTAAGTTTTTCCATACACAGGAACACACATGTTTTAAAGGTTTCCATGCATATTTTTCATATATATTTATATAAATATTCATATTTATTGATATATATGTTCTAACCCTAACCCTAACACTAATACTACCTTCTAACTTGGTCCAAACCCTAACAACTAACAGAAGCCATGGGATGATTCTTATTAAAAATCCTGTATGTTTATGTGACTATACATACTTATGTTAATATCTGCATTCACATTTTCACATATAAAGTGGCATATGTTTATACACACTCATTTGCATATTCTTACTCTATGAGTAGACCCCACTGAAAACAAGCATGTGTTATGAAATTTATCTGTATATAAAGACAAATACTTATACATAAATATGTATGTTTTTACCCTAATTCTGCCCCTAATGCTAGCCCTAAACTTGCTCCTAAGCCTTATACAACCCCTACCTTGAAGCCCCTGCTATACAAAAATGGATGTAATTTATTGCATATTTATACATGTGCTAACATCAATATTTATATATTCACATATAAATATACATATATGTTCACATCCATTCATTTCCTTATGCATGCACTATATTTTATCCAAACTATCTATGCATCTTACCCTAAATTTCCCCATAAGTTTTAAGTGTTTCTGTGTCTATTTTTACATGTCTATTCATATAAAGATTCATATTTATGGATACATGTATTCTAACCCTAACCCTAACCCTAATCTTACTGTCTGACTAGGTTCAAATCCTAACACTAACAGTAGACATGAGTCAATATTTATTTAAAATCATATATATTTACATGAATATTCATATTTTAACTCATATTTACATTTTCACAAATGAAATTACTTATATGTCCATATACACTCATTTGCATACACACTCATTATGAAATTCATCAACATCTAAAAACAAATAGCTATCTATGTTTTTGTGTATATTTTCACCTTTTTTATATAAAAATTCATATATGTGGATATACCCCTAACCCAAACCCTAATGCTAGCCCTAATCTTCCTTCTATGCCTGACACAACTCCTACCATGATAGCCGTTCTATACAAAAACATATATAATTTAATGCTTATTTATACATGTATTGACATAAATATTCATATATTCACATAGTAATTTAAGTATATATTCATGTTTGTTCATTTGCTTATTTTGCAGGCCATATATTTTATCAAAGCCATGGCTATTCATTTTACTCTAAATTTTTCCATGTACAAAACCACACATAATTTAAGTGCTTCTGTGTATATTTTGACATGTCTATTCATATAAACATTCTTATTTATGGATATATATGTTCTAACCCTAACCCTAACCCTAACCCTACCTCTGACTAGGTCCAAATCCTAACACTAACAGTAGCCATGAGGTAATTTTTATTAAAACTCATATATGATTTTATAAATATTCATACCTATGTAGACATCTCCATTTACATTTTCACATATGAATTGGCATATATGTCCATGTGTACTCATTGGCACATTCATATCCAAGGAGTAGACCCAATTGTAACAATTCCCATAACATGAAATTAATCTGTATGTAAAAACAAATACTTATATAAGTGTTTGTATATATTTTCATGCATATTTTTCTACAAATATTCATATATGTGGATATATGTGTTTTATCCTTACCCTAACCCAATACCAGCTGTAAATTTTGTTCTAAGCCTGACACAACCCCTAAAATGGAAGACTTTCTATACAAAAAGTATATCATTCAATGCAAAGTTATATATGTATTGACATAAACATTTATATATTCACATATAAATTTACATATATGTTCATGTACATTCATTTGCATATGTATGATCTATATTTTATCCAAATTATAGCTATGCATCTTACACTAAATTTTCCTTATAGAGAATACATGTTATAAATGTTTTGTGTACATTTTAACATGTATATTCATGTAAATATTCATGTTTATGGATACATATGTTCTAACCTTAGTCCTAACCACTACTCTTCGAACTAGGTCAACATGACAGTAACAACATAAAAAGGACACAAAGGACCATAAACTGCCAGTGGAGATACAAATTATAAGCCCAGGAAAGCATGCACATTGTTTGGAGGTAACTAATACTGAATCTGCTTGTGCTGCTCTGACCCATGGACCTACCAGTTCTATAGCTGCTAGTTTTGTACAAGGCCAGAGCTAGAGTCATCTTCAAGCAAGATCCAAGTTTGGATGCACTCCATCCTGCCACTTGGTCCTCCACCAGTAAATCCAGGGTAAGTCCAAGTATCTGCACTGAATGAAGATATGGTATGGAGTCTCTAACAGCCCCTAATAAAATAATCACAGCAAAGAGCCCTGGATTCCTACTCTGTTGGTAACTCTTAAGTTTCACCTTTTAAGAAGCAGTTCCTGGGGCTGGGGATGTGGCTCTAGCAATAGCGCGCTCGCCTGGCATGCGTGCAGCCGGGGTTTGATCCTCAGCACCACATACAAACGAAGATGTTGTGTCCACTGAGAATTAAAAAATAAATATTAAAAATTCTCTCTCTCTCTCTCACTCTCTCTTTAAAAAAAAGAAGAAGAAGAAGAAGAAGAAGAAGAAGAAGAAGAAGAAGAAGAAGAAGAAGAAGAAGAAGAAGCAGCAGCTCCTGGCTTGCTCTCAGGCTGAGCTGAGATTAAGTACTTGAACAAGACCCCAGTTATCTACCAGGAACCAGATGCCATTTGATTCACTGTTTCAGTTATTGGTTGCATAACAAATCACCCCCAAAACTTAGCAGCTTAAAACAAACCAGATAACAGAGTTCTCTATGCCAAAAAAAAATGGTGATTTTTAATGGTGGTAGTTAAGTTACATTAACAAATTTTGAAAATTCAAAACTAGTAAGTACTTTCTGCATTACTTTATAAATACTTTCCAGATTTTTACTGACTTAATTGGTTTTGACCATAAAATGTAGGAATACGGCCTATAGGAAATAGAGGAATAAATTATAGGAAGAAACAAAGTATTTGCTACATAAATCCTCACTTTCTCAGAATTATGATGCTTGAGAAAATTGTGTAATGCAGTAATTCTGAAATCACAATGTAAACACCAGTAAGTGTTACTGCTTATCCTCAAGTGAATACTTACTAGGAAATCAAACCAACAAATCCTGGCTACAGAGAAAGATAGTAAATGTGTCTAGTTTCTAGTAAATCCCATACTTTCTCAGCTACATCTTTCCCCAATCACACAGATGGGTCTCCTGAGAGTGTGTTTTTAAGAAAAAATTGAATGGAATGACAATAACCAGAACTGCAGTAATGACTGGTCCCCAGATCCCACTGGTGTGTTATGTACCTTCTTGTACGTCAACAGCTGGAGGGCACATTCATGCTACATCTATAAAGGCAAACATTGCTAAGCAAGGAGAACACTATAAAATAGTTTACTGTAGCTCTGAAGACCCTGACCCCAACTACCAAAAAAATTTCTCCAATGAGGAAATTTCCAGTTAAGATTTAGAATACTTATCCAACTTTCAAAAACGTTCCCAAATACACAGTCCACTCAAATTTCTAGTGAATGAAAGTTCACAGTCATTTTTTCCTTCTCACAAAATCAGCAGAAACTTTTATTATTCTATAGGCCAGTCTTATCCCGTTCTCAGCTACATCCAATAGAAGTTACATATTAACTCTTTCAGGTCATTAGCACCATTTAAATAACTTCTGCTTCAGTCCATGAAAGTGAGATCAAGGTTCAGTTCTGGTGATCTGGCAGCAGCTCCCAGTTCTTCAAGTATTGGCCCCCCAGAGATCATCCCACACGTGTATAAGACCCAGCCTCGTTACCTTGCTTGCTTTGCTTCTTTCCCTCTTTAAGGACCAGAAATAAGTGATGCAGACACATCTTCACCAGTTGACCCAGAATTTATCTCCCTGTTGGTTATTCGACTGTCAAACTTTTCATCTCACTCTTGGCTCAGGTGTGGCTTTCCTGGACACTGTGTTCCATCTCTTTTCCAGAAATTCATAATGAACATCTGTGACCATCCACCCTCCAAATTCTCAAATCTCTGCACTCTTTCCTTACTTTGCTCCTCTGTGAGAGTACTTAGTCACACTGCCTTATAATTGTGGGGCCCCCTCTGTACATAATAAATTCCCTGCAGTATTGTCCCCCACTTTGGTGAACACTGATTTCGCATGTTACCTGACACATGGAAGTTTCTCAATAAATATTGTTTGAACAAACTGATTTTTTGTCTATAGCCCTGGATTATGTTTTGGGGGGTTTTGTTTATTTGTTTTGTTTTATTTTGTACTGGGGATTGAAACATTCCAACAATACTGGGTCTCACTAAGTTGCTCTGGGCCTCACTAAGTGGTTGAGATTGGCTTTGAACTTGCAATCCTCCTGCCTCAGCCTCCTGTGCCACTCGGGAGTGATCCACCACTGCATCCAACTTGGATTATGCTTTTTAATTTAGCTTCCAACCATATTTTCTTCCCCAAGTTTGGGCTGAGCTTTCCTTAGCAACACAACCCAGCTTCAGAGCCTTCTGATAAAGTTAACATGACATTTTGCTGCTCCCTCTTGGCCACAACCAACCTTCTTCTACCATGCAAACCTTTCTTCTTCTATTCCAAGTGAAAGTAAATAAGTATCCTCAGACACAAAGAAACACAATAAAAGAGCATAGAAGATCAGTGCAAACCTATTTCTACTATTTGAAATACAATTCTAAGTGCTACCTGATCTGCCAAAGACCACGCTCAGCTGAGCATGCACTAGGCATTAGGCACTATGCTGCACTTTATTACGTATCATCACATTTAATCCTGCCAGCCCTACAAGGAAGAGATTATTATCCCCATTTTACAAATGAGAAGACTGACATCTAAAATGTATGTAACTAACCAAAAATGACATAGTTGAGTAAATAACGGGATTAGAATTCCTACCCAGATGTGTCCAACTCTGGTGACAATGCCAGTGCCATTTCCACTATGTCACTCAGCCTTACTGCCATGGTCTCAAATGGACTCTACCAAATTTACCTAATGAACATTCTAGGAAGAATAAAAAATATTTCTTGAAAACAGAAGATACAAAGACTAAAAAAAAAGAGTAAGACTTAGAAAATAGAAAAAAATTGGTAACAGTTAATGACAGAGTAATGCAAAACATTGTAACTCTGTTTGATGATGGTGTAGCATTTTAGTGCATGATAGAAAAATTTACAATAATTAGGAGAATCACAGAGGCCTTCATAAACAGAAATCTCTCATGTGTTTTGAAAAAAGAGCACTATTGGTCTGGGGAGGTAGCTCAGGGGTAAAGCACTTGCCAACATGTGCAAGACCCTGGGTTTGATCCTCAGCATTCCAAAACGATAATAATAATAAAATAAAATAAAGACACTATTTGAACAAAGAGAACCAAGAGTTAATTATAAGATTGCAACAGTTTTTCCCACCATCCTTCTTCACACACACAAACTTTCTCATTAGTTGTTATGAATATAAAATTAGCCAAGCCAGAAGTGACCAGCACCACATCACTGTGCAACACAAAATGTTCTCCTGCAATCAGATGACTGAACAAGAGTAATCAGAGAAGGCATTTTCACTTTCAGATAATCTAATGCTGACTGAGAGAAAGTATGCACTTCCTTGATCAAATGACAGATAAGAGTGCATTAAAAAAAATGTACATGAGGGGAAGAAAGTGATGCTTAAGCAAGAGACAGGGTTTTAGTGTATAAATCTGGGTTCCTTAAGGGAGCTTCAAATTAACTCTGATTTGCCTCCTCTCCTCCAATTCTTCTCCCCAACCATCTAACTGCCTTGATTTATTGCCAGTCACTTTAAAAAAAAGTCCATTCACTCAAACTTTCCAGCCACACTGACTTTCTTCCTATTCATTGAACACACTCTTTCCTGTGTCCAGCCCTTCACTCCAAGTGCTTTAGCCCCCTCAACACATCCATGGGTTAGCTGCCTCCTTTCAGATCTCAGCCTAAGAGTGATCCTGCCTTGGACAGAGAGCTTCCCTGGCCATTCAGTGGGAAGCCAGTCTCCCACACCATTCTCTCTTTTGACCCTTCTCTTGCCTTTAAAGCACTAGCTATTCTTTACAAAGATGCATTGCCGTGTGAATTTATTTGCTTAGATCTCTTCTACACTAGCTTCTTGTGCCTAGGTATCTTGCTATTTCATCCACCACCATTTATCCAAGATCAAAACACAGGGTCTAGCCGTTAGTAGGAGCTCAAAAGTATTTACTAAATGAATCAAAGTCCATAATATCTCTATGTTCTTAATCAAGTAAGTCCTCTATCAAAAAAAACACAAATGCATAAAAACTTCTGATAAATCTCTTCAAGTTTATAAAAATTATAATAAATAGAATTGCTGAGGGAAAATATTTCAAAATGTTGGATTTCATAATGCCAAAATAACTTAATTGTACCATTGAATCATCTTAATAAATATATTAAAAAAAATTTAAAAACACTATCCCCAAACATACCTTCTTCATCACATTGTGACTAATTCTCAACTATCCCCTCTAGTAGTGCTCAGAGTTTTAATCGAGGTGGGCTTCATTTCAATCTAACCTCACTGAAATTTATTTTTACTACCAGTATAAATTACTTTATTTGACCAAGTGTTAATTATTCAAATAATAACTTACTTTAATATTCATGCCTTATTTAAGAGCTTTTACATGCCTTGAAGCTGAGGCTTGGTATGATTTTAAAATTAATTCTGCAACTATATTGAAAAACTTAATGCCGGGCTGGGTTGTGGCTCAGTGATAGAGTGCTCACCTACCACGCACGAGGCACTGGGTTCGATCCTCAGCACCACGTAAATGTAAAATAAAGATATTGTATCCACCTTAAAAAAAAACTTAAGAATAAATATTTTTTAAAAAAAAAGAAAAACTTAATGCCTACACATGTTTTATCCTTTCCAAAATTGCCTTCTTCAAAGGGAAATCTATTTATAGTCCAGGTTGTACAACCATGTCTGGATTTTTTGTTTCATTGTTTGCTATATTAGAATCATCTGATTCACTCACAAAAGAATTTCATGAAATGATAGTTTTTCATCCCTTGCATCCAACCCATCTCCAACTCCTGAGATCTCCCTTCCCAAATACCTCTTGAAGCCATTCACTTCCCTCTATCTCTACCATTTCCACCATGTCACCGTCTTCTTCTGGCTAGAGAACACTGCCATATCTCTTCCTGGTCTCCCACACCTACCCTGGCTTCCTTAACCCACTCTCGAAGCCACAATGTTCTTTCCAGGCTCCATGGGACTTTTTGGTCCTACACACACTCTACCTACTGTCCAACTACACTGACCCCAGAGCTGCCTGGAGGCTCCTTGCTCTATACGCAGAAATCTCAGACCCAGTTTCCTACATTGCAGTCCTGAGACATTACCTCCTAACTTTGTGTATTCAGATGCCAGGTCCCAGGTCCTAGCCAACAAGGACTTTATTTGGCTTCACCATCCCCAAGGTCTACTTCAGCTTCACTTCCCCTGTCTCTCTGGCTTTGGGTTTTCTCCACATTTTGTGTACCTGAAGATTTCCAATTTTTTAAAGCTTTGAACTGTTCTTTTTTTAAATTAAACACTTTATATTATACACCTTCTTTTGGAATTAAAGTTCTCTTCCTAGTCTTTCATAACTATACTAGCTAAAAATGGTTCCATAGGGCTGGGGTTGTGGCTCAGTGGTACAGTTCTCACCTAACACATGTGAGGCCCTGGGTTCAATCCTCAGCACCACATATATATACATAAAATAAAGATATTGTGTCCAACTACAACTAAAAAATAAACATTTTTAAAAATGGTCCCATAATCTCTGTATATAAAGAAAGACAGTCTGAGGATTGACTATTCTCAAAAAATAAATGTTCCTATATTTGGAATAAAATTCTGTGGATAAATTAGGAACCAAGACACGTATCCCTGAGTTAGTAGGTCCTGGATTAAACACTTTATATCCCAAAGCTGCCTAATTGCAATATGTTGTCCTCTATCACAATTCAGCATGACTAAAGACTGTCAATTCAGACCCACCTACCCCTCACAGGAATAAATATCCCATGGACTGCAACATCCTTAGAACTATAAAAATGGTATTCTCAAATGCTGGGGATTTTTTTCTGTCCTGTGTCATTCGGGATTTGATCATAAAAACAGAAGCCACACTAGACATTTTCAATTAGAAAAAGGTTGGTACAGAGAAGTAGATGTTTATGCCACTACTAGAGAATAGGAACTAAAGGTCTAGAAAATCACTTCTGTACAACTCCAAGTGCAGGGATTCTAAAGATTCAATGAAACTGGCAAACCTCAGGAATTCACCAAAGCTATTGGGAGGCCCCATCAATAATCCCAGGAGAATGCTCAATAGCCATGGGCAAAACCCATACCTGCCATCTGCTGATACCTGCAAGTCTGCTGTAAAATAATGGCCATTTCTTCCCTTGCATCTTCCAAATCTCACCTGAGCATCTATCATTAGCAGGCTAAGGAGAAGCCTGTACTTCAGGAAATGTAGTTCCAGGATTGGATCCCTGTAGTTGAAGAATGAAGATGGTCCTACCTACAATAATAAACACATACCTCTACCCATTATTGAACAGTGTGTGTGTGTGTGTGTGTGTGTGTGTGTGTGCGCCCTTTCTTTCCTCCACCCAACTCCTCAACTATATGAACCCTTAGAGTGAAAAGGCTTTTCCTATCTGTTTAATGTCTAGCAGGAACTGCAAACCACACTAAGAAACATGATAAATAAATATTTGGCTACCTTGATAGATAGATGGATGGATGGATGAATAGATGACAAGAATTAATAATAAGCTGTACAGCATATCATAAAGATACTAAAGAGATTCATGATATCTATCTAAAAAGATTATACATTATTTCTACTCCTATTTTTTTAAACTTTCTTAAAGTAGTGCAGTTTTCAAAATGCTAGGGATTTTTCTCCACATTATTACTCCATTTTCATCTTACTCTCAATTTTTAAATATTCAACTTTCCCTTTCAAAATCTCCACCAAAGTCCTTAGCTTTATCAAAATAGAGTTATGGGATTTGAGTTCTCATTACCTACATAACTCCAAATAAGTCATTACAAATCTGTAAACCTGTGTATGCTATTTACTCTACAACTCTGGCAAGGGCAAAGGGAAATACTATTACTATAATTTCTCTAACTAAATCTACTTTTCCTCAAGGATAGAAATTCAAGGTTGTTATTAAACAGTTCTTTTTAAATATTTATATTTTTTAGTTTAGTCATTCTGCAAATTTTAACTTTTTATGAGCCTAATGTTTTTTTAGGACTTGGAAATACAATGACCCTAATAAAGGTGTTATAAAATAGGAGAAGCTCCTAACAGAAGTGTATTCAAGAATCCTATAAAATTTCAGAGGAATAAGCAATGGTATTATTTAAGAGGATCAGTGTCACACTAAGAAAAGAGAGGGACCCTCACACATCAGATAGAGCACAAATCTCTAAGGTATATAATGAAGTCAAAAAGCTAAATACCAAAAAAACAAATAACCCAGTCAATAAATGGGCCAAGGACCTGAATAGACACTTCTCAGAAGATGATATACAATCAATCAACAAATATATGAAAAAATATTCAACATCTCTAGCAATTAGAAAAATGCAAATCAAAACCACTCTAAGATTTCATCTCACTCCAGTCAGAATGGCAGCTATTATGAAGACAAACAACAATAAGTGTTGGCAATGATGCAGGGAAAAAGGTACACTCATACACTGTTGGTGGGGCTGCAAATTGGTGCAGCTAATATGGGAAGCAGTATGGAGATTCCTTGGAAAACTTGGAATGGAACCACTATTTGACCTAGCTATCCCTCTCCTCGGTCTATACACACAAACTTAAAAACACCATACTACAGGGACACAGCCACATCAATGTTTATAGCAGCATAATTCACAATAGTTAAACTGTGGAACCAACCTAGATGCCCTTAAGTAGATGAATGGATAAAAAAATGTATCATATATATACAATGGAATATAACTCAACAATAAAAGAGAATAAAATCATATTATTTGCAGGTAAATGGATGGAGTTGAAGAATGCTAAGTTGAATAATGCTAAGTGAAGTTATCCAGTCCCAAAAAAACAAATGCCAAATGTTTTCTCTGATATAAGGAGGCTGATTCATGGTGGGATACAGAGAGGGAGCATGGGAGGAATAGACGAACTCTAGATAGGACAAAGGGGTGGGAAGGGTAAGGGAGGGCGTATGGAGTTAGAAATTATGGTGGAATGTGATGATCATTATTATCCAAAGTACATGTATAAAGACACAAACTGGTGTGAATATACTTTATATACAACTAGAAAAAAAAAGAGATAGAATTTGAGCTTATTCCTATAGTATGGATTGCAATACAGCAAGATAAGGAAAAAGACTTTCCAGATAGAGGAGGGTGCACATACAAAGACATAAAGACTTCTGTTGGGCTCAGTCAATAGGGAGAAGAATTCCATGACAGGTATGGGAATAAGATATTTTTTGTGGATATTAAACATTCTGCAATTATAGGAAAAGCTAGGGAAGTACAAGCCTGGAAGAAAGACAGAGAATCAGAGAAAAATCACTGACCAGAGACAATGAAAACAGAGTTAATGAAGAAAGCAACAGAAAGTACTTGCCTCAGTGTCTGGTGGTTGGTCTGAAATCACTATAGGTCAGCAGGTTCAAAAAAAATCTGGACATAAATAATGGAATAGTAAGTACATATCAGACCCTGTGACAACAAACAAGAACCTGAAAGGACAAGTTGGAACCACAAAACAAACTGAAAGCAGCATCTGTCTTTAACCATGCTGATGCTTTGGTATCCTTTACCTCAGAATGCACCCACTCCTGGCCCAGAACTCAGAGAAGTTGAAGGAGGAAACCTGGCAAGAGATGGAGAAGCTGCGGATCAAGAGGCTGCTCCTACCTCTCAAGTAAGCCAGCCCTGAGCCTCATTGCCTCCTGAGCATGAAGCTGGCTGTATCACTTCCACCTTCCAAATCTTCAACAATTTTTTCTTGTGACCCACCCTAATGTAGAACCATATTTGGAAGTTATTTCTGAGGTACATAGTTCCACTCAGTGACACAATACAAAACCAGAAGGCATGAAAAATTATTCAAGGAATAGAACACACTGCTGTTGCTGGAATGTGAGAAGCTGGGGGAGAAAAAGAAGAGGAAAGTGAACCTATAGAGAAGATTGGTCAAATTCAAGTGGTAAGCTCCCTGTCTATTTCTGGATGGTTTTAAGAGTTATGAGGCTAAGCAAAAATTAACCAGTGGCCTATTAGCTGGATAATTTCAATTCTCATCACCTCTTCCTGAAAACAAAGAAATACTACATTTCCTGGTTGCCCTTGCAGTTAAGTTCAGAGTCACCTGAGTTTGGAACAATGGGATATGGGTAGAAGTGAAAAGCAACCCATCGTTCCTGTCAATAACATGTCCCCCAAAATCCTTCATCTTCTCTTTCCACTATGTTCTTGCTCATCTGTTTTCCTGTCTGGGTTCCCAGAAGGAAAGGATTCCAAGACACACAACAGAAGGAACCCAGATCCTTGGAGGAAATTCATTTTTCCGTGGATCCTGCACCTAATCAGATAAACCTTTGTAAAAGATTTGAAGCATAAGAGGGAATTCAACACAGAGGAGAGTCTCTGTTACCAGATTTGGAAGTGTAGGGAGCCATGTGGCAAAAAAAATAGTGTAAGTGGCTTCTAGGAGTTGAGGGCAGACCCAAATGACAGCTAGCAAAAACACAAGGACTGAAGTCCCACACCCACAGGAATTCACCACCAAAAGAATGATCTTGGAAGTATATTCTTCCCCAAAGCTTCCAAAAAAATGCAACTTGGCCAACTCCAGACTTCAGACTCATGAGAACATGAGCAAAGAATCTACCTTCTCTATGACCAGGCTTCCAACTCTGAGTTAATAAATGGGTGTTTCTTTAAGCTGCTAAATTGTTATTGTTGTTGTTTCATTTTTTTGTTGGTGCATTAGAGTTGTACATAATGATGGGATGTGTTGTTATGTATTCGTACATTCACACAATGTAACAATATAATTTGACCAATATCACTTCCTAGCACTTCTCCCTCCCTTCCCACCTCTCACCCATTGGTCTCTTTCCTCTACTGATCTTCCTTTGATTTTCATGAGATCCCTGCCATCCCCATCCAGCTTTTCTTTTCCTTTTCCTCTGTAGATCCCACATATGAGAGAAAACATACAACCCTTGACCTTATGAGTTTGACTTATTTCACTTAACATGATGGTCTCTAGTTCCATCCATTTTCCTACAAATGACATAATTTCATTTTTTATTGGTAGCTGAATAAAACTTCATTCCTAGGATTCAAACCTAGGTTGATTCCATAGTGTGTCTATTGTGAATTGTGCTGCTATAACCATGCATATGCATGTGTCACTATAGCACGATGACTTTAATTCTTTAGGATAAATGTCAAAGAGTGGTATACCTAGGTCACATGGTAGTTCTGTGCCTGATCTGATTTCTATAATGATTGTGCCAATTTACAATCCCACCAACAGTGGGAGAAAAAAAATTGTTCCTTTTTCTCCACTACCTATCCTAAACTACTAAGTTTATAGTAATGTATTATGCAACAAAAAAAATTAATAAACAATAGCTGACTGAACTTGGATCCATTCCTTAAACTCTCTGATCTTGCATATCTTCATATATAAAATGGACATAATTAACATATCACAAGATTGTGGTGGAGATTAAAAGAGATAACGTAAGTAAAAAGTATAATATGAGAAATAGAAAAAGAAAGAGTTCTTCCAAATTCATTCTATGAGGCCAACATCACCCTGATCCCCAAACCAGACAAAGACACTTAAAACTACAGACCAATATCTCTAATGAACTTGGATGCAAAAATTCTCAATAAAATCCTTGCAAATCGAATACAAAAGCAGATCAAACAAATTGTGCATCATGATCAAGTAGGATTCATCCCTGGGATGCAAGGATGGTTCAATATACGGAAATCAATAAATGTAATCCACCACATCAATAGACTTAAAGACAAGAACCATATGATCATCTCGATAGATGCAGAAAAAGCATTCGACAAAGTACAAAAACACTAGAAAAACTATGGATAACAGGAACTTACCTCAACATTGCAGAAGCTATCTATGCTGAGCCTCAGGCCAGCATCATACTAAATGGAGAAAAACTGAAGGCATTCCCTCTAAAATCTGGAACAAGACAGGGATGCCCTCTCTCACCACTTCTGTTCAACATAGTTCTCAAAACACTGGCCAGAGCAATTAGACAGACAAAAGAAATTAAAGGCATAAAAATAGGAAAAGAAGAACTTAAATTATTGCTATTTGCAGATGACATGATAATATATTTAACAGACCCAAAAGCGTCTACAAAGAAACTGCTAGAGTTAATAAATGAATTCAGCAAAGTGGCAGGATATAAAATCAACACGCATAAATCAAAAGCATTCCTGTATATCAGCAACAAAACTTCTGAAATGGAAATAAGGAAAACCACTCCATTCACAATATCCTCAAAGAAAATAAGATACTTGGGAATTAACCTAACAAAAGAGGTGAAAGATTTATACAATGAAAACTACAGAACCCTAAAGAGAGAGATAGAAGAAGATCTTAGAAGATGGAAAAATGTACCCTGTTCATGGATAGGCAGAACTAACATCATCAAAATTGCGATATTACCAAAAGTTCTCTACAGGTTTAATGCGATGACAATCAAAATCCCAATGGCATTTCTTGTAGAAATAGATAAAGCAATCATGAAATTCATATGGAAAAACAAAAGACCCAGAATAGCAAAAGCAATTCTAAGCAGAAAGTGTGAATCTGGAGATATAGCGATACCAGAGTTCAAACTGTACTACAGAGCAATAATAACAAAAACAGCATGGTACTGGTACCAAAACAGGCAGGTGGACCAATGGTACAGAATAGAGGACACAGAAACCAATCCACAAAAGTACAACTTTCTTATATTTTATAAAGGGGCTAAAAGCATGCAATGGAGGAAGGATAGCATCTTCAACAAATGGTGCTGGGAAAATTGGAAATCCATATGCAACAAAATGAAACTGAATCCCTTTCTCTTGCCATGAACAAAAGTTAACTCAAAATGGATCAAAGAGCTAGATATCAAATCAGAGACACTGCATCTGATAGAAGAAAAAGTTGGCTATGATCTACATACTGTGGGGTCGGGCTCCAAATTCCTTAATAGGACACCCATAGCACAAGAGTTAATAACAAGAATAAACAAATGAAACTTACTTAAACTAAAAAGTTTTTTCTCTGCAAGAGAAACAATAAGAGAGGTAAATAGGGAGCCTACATCATGGGAACAAATTTTTACCCCTCACACTTCAGATAGAGCCCTAATATCCAGAATATACAAAGAACTCAAAATATTAAACAATAAGATAACAAATAACCCAATCAACAAATGGGCCAAGGACCTGAACAGACATTTCACAGAGGAGGACATACAATCAATCAACAAATACATGAAAAAATGCTCACCATCTCTAGCAGTCAGAGAAATGCAAATCAAAACCACCCTAAGATACCATCTCACTCCAGTAAGATTGGCAGCCATATAAAGTCAAACAACAATAAGTGTTGGCGAGGATGTGGAGAAAAGGGTACACTTGTACACTGCTGGTGGGACTGCAAATTGGTGAGGCCAATTTGGAAAGCAGTATGGAGATTCTTGGGAAAGCTGGGAATGGATCCACCATTTGACCCAGCTATCGCCCTTCTCAGACTATTCCCTGAGGATCTTAAAAGAGCGTACTATAGGGACACTGCCACAACGATGTTCATAGCAGCACAATTCACAATAGCTAGACTGTGGAACCAACCTAGATGCCCTTCAATAGATGAATGGATAAAAAAAAAATGTGGCATCTATACACAATGGAGTATTACACAGCACTAAAAAATGACAAAATCATAGAATTTGCAGGAAAATGGATGGCATTAGAACAGATTATGCTAAGCAAAGCTAGCCAATCCTTAAAAAACAAGCGCCAAATGTCTTCTTTGAAATGAAGAGAGCAACTAAGAACAGAACAGGGAGGAAGAGCATGAGGAAAAGATTAACATTAAACAGAGACGAGTCAGGGGAGAGAAAGGGAGAGAAAAGGGAAAGCATATGGAAATGGTAGGAGACCCTCAATGTTACACAAAATTACATATAAGAGGTTGAGGGGAAAGGGGGAAAACAAGGGAGAGAATTGAACAACAGCAGATGAGGTAGAGAGGGAAGATGGGAGGAGAGGGGAGGGGGGATAGTAGGGGATAGGAAAGGTAGCAGAATACAACAGTCACTAATATGCCATTATGTAAAATCGTGAGTGTATAACCGATGTGATTCTGCAATTTGTATTTGGGGTAAAAATGGGAGTTCATAACCCAATTGAGTCAAATGTATGAAAGATGATATGTCATGAGCTTTGTAATGTTTTGAACAACCAATAAATAAATAAATAAAATAAAAAGTATAATATGGTTGTGGTCGCATTTTATGTGTAGGCACATAGTAAAGTCTGTATTATTTGACATAAGAATAGCCAGGATCACCAATGCTGACCCTATAAGAAGGACCTCCTCAGATACGAGAGAAGTGGCAGTTTCACAGGGCTTTAACTCTACTCCCAAAGATTCAATTCCTTATGGCAATCAGAGCAATAGCAAATTCATCATGGGCATATCTGGAATGGATCCAACTTCATTCAGCTATGATACGTTAGTTTTATTTGCCGCATAATAAATTACTAAAAGTTAGCAGCTTAAAACAGCATCCATTTATTAGCTCACAGTTTGCTATGTCAGAAGCTTAGACACAGAAAGGCTACTTCTCTGCTCATGCATATCCTGGATTGCAATCCTTTGCATATTCCTGAAAAACTTATTTGTCCTGGAAAACCTCTCTTTCTAAGTTTCCTTTTTAAGTTGAGAGCTTAAAGTAAAAGGATATAAGAAAATCTGTAAGATCACATTAATCCACAAAATCTTCAGTGGCTTTACTAACATCAAACAAAGTATAATTTAGAACAAACAATATTATCAGGGACAAGAAGAGTCATTTCATAATGAAAAATGGATCAGTTCCTCAAAGGACAACAATCATCAAAGCTTATGCACCTAATAATAGAACACAAGTAATAAAATGGATAGAACTATGAGAAGAAATAAAGCACAAATTATAGTCAAATTTCAATACCTCTTGATAACTTGATAAAAACAAATGTAGGGATATCTCAAGATATTGTACATTCAGTGTCAGGACATGACTGTAAAGTGAATAAGAACATGAAGTGAGTCACACAAAATTTTTGCTCCCAGTGTACATCAAAGTTACGTTAATACTATATTGTAGTCTAAGTATGCAGTAGTCTTAGGTCTACATACCTTAATTTTAAAATTCCTTATTGCTAAAAAAATGCTAAGGATCATCTGAGTCTTCAGCAGGTTGTAACATTTTTGCTGGTGGAGGTCTGACCTCCATGTAGATACTGCTGACTGATCAGGGTGGTAGTTGCTAAAGGTTGGGGTATCTGTTAGCTATTTCTTAAAATAAGTCAACAATGAAGTTTGCCACATTTGTTGACTGTACCTTTCATGAGAGATTTCTCTGTAGCATGTAATGCTGTTTGGTAGTCCGTTGTTCACCATAGAACGTCTTTTGTAATCAGGATCGATCTTCCCAAACCCTGCACTGCTTTAAAAGCTAAGTTTATGTAATGTTCTAAGTCCTTTGTTATCATTCCTACAATGTTCAAAGCTTCTTCACCAGGAACAGATTCCATCTCAGGAAACAACTTTTTTTTATTCATGCATAAGAAGCAACTACTTATCTGTTAGTTTCATTATGAGATGGCAGCAATTTGGTCACTTCTTCAGACTCTTCCACTTCTAATTCTAGTTCTTTACTATTTCTACCATATCTTCAATTACCTCATCCACTAAAGTTTTGAATTCTTCAAAGTCATTCACATGGTTTGGAACCAATTCCCCCAAAACTCCTATTATTTTTGATATTTTTATCACTTCCTGTGAATCACACGTGTTCTTAATGCCACAAAGACTGGTAAATCTTTCCAATTTTAAATGGACTTTACTCTCATCCATTAGAGGAATCTCTAGATAGATCAACTGTGTCCTTATAACATTTCTTTCAAAAATAACAAGCCTTGGAAGTCAAAATGACTACATGTTTCATGAACTACAGAATGGATGTTCTGTTAGCAGGCATGAAAATAACATTAATCTTGTTGTACACCTCTATCAGAGCTCTTAGGTAGCCAGGGGCATGGTCAATGAGAGTAATATTTGAAAAGAAATATTTTCTCGGAGAAGTAAGTCTCAACACCAGATTAAAATATTCAGAAGAAGAGGTAAATTAGGACACAGCCAGGAAGAATGCCACATGACATTGGAAGCAGAGGTCAGACGGACAGGTCTTCAAGCCAAGGGTTGCTGGCGACCACCAGAAGCCAGGAAGAGATGAAAAATAAATTCTTCCCCTGGAGACAAGCATGAATCTACCAATGTGTTGATTTTTAATTTCTAGCCCCTAGAACTATCAGAAAATAAATTTCTTTTGTTTTAAGCTGCTCATTTTTGGCAATTTGTCCCAGTAACCCCAGGAAACTAATACAACTGTCAGCTAATTTGTAGTCGATATTTGTAGAACACTACAGCCAACAAAAGAAAACACTTCATTTCCAGTTCAAGGCATCGAGATATGGCTTAAACTCTGGACCACAAAAACAAGCTTTGCTAAATTTCAAAGAATTCAAGTCACACAAAGACTGTGTTCTGACCACAGATGAATTAAATTATAAATCAATAACAGAGAGATAGCTAGAAAGCTCCAAAATATTTGAAAATTAAATAACATTCTTGGAAATAACCCAAAAAGCAAAGAAGACTGAGATAATATTTAGAAATATTAGAAATTGCATGTGATAAAGATCTTTTATATGAAATAAAGTACTCTAAAAACTCAATAATAAGAAAGTAAATGGTGTATGAATACACAGGCAAGAGATTTTAAAAGAGACTTCACCAAAGAGGATATAGGAATGACAAAAAAGTACATGAAAAGATGCTCAACTGTACTAGTCATTAGAGAAATTCAAATTAAAATGACAATGCAATATCACTGCACCAGAACAGATAAAATGTACGGCTGACTACAGCAAGAGATGGTAAGACGTCATAACTCAAATTCTTACATAGTGCTGGCTATAAATGATGCAACTACTTTGGAAAAAAGTTTGGTATTTTCTTCAAAAGTATATACCTACTAAGTGTTCCTGCCATTCCACTCCTGGTTATTTACTCAAGAGCAACTAAAGCCTATGGCCATATGTAGAAAGACTCATACACAAATGTTCATCGTACTTTTATTTGTATATGGCCAAAATGTAAAGCAACCCAAGTATCCATTAATAGGTGAGTGAATAAAAAAAATATAAATAATATTACTCAAAATAAAGATGAACTACTGATACAGTAACATGGATTAATCTTGAAATAATTTCCTGAGTGATGGCAATCAAAATGTATACTGTAGGTTTCCATTATATAAAAATCTAGAAAATGCAAACCAATCTCCACTGACAGAGAGCAAATCCATGATTCTGGGGGACAAAAACGGGAAGTAAAAAGAGAGTAGAAAGGAGAGATGACAAAAGGATGCAAGGAAACTTTTTCTTCCTGTTAAAAGTAAAATAATCCCAGGAAATAAAATTCAGCTTCTGTTTAATTTGCACACCAGATTTGGGAAAAGGTGCAATGATTCCTCCGTCAGGCATGTAGAGCTGTCCCCAACCTAGGTAAGCCACAGGTGTACGACTTCTGTGCACTGAGAGCTGAAGCATGGGCTATGCCCTTCAAAGCCATAGGGTGGGGCTGCTTGAGATTGTGAAGGCCAGCCACCACCCCGGCATATCTGGAAAGTGGGAACATGGAGTCCAAAAGGTTATATCCAAGTCTTAAGATTTAATGTTGCTTCCCTGTTGAGTTTTCCATTACTTAGGACCCTTTCTCCTCCCTTATTTCCTGTTTCTCCCTTTTGAAATGAGAATGTTTTTCCTCAGTCCGGTCCACCATTATATTTTGGAAACACATATCTTATTTGATTTCATAGTCTCCCAGCTGTAAGTTAATGTTTTATTTTCTATCAAAGATAAACCCATAATGTAACACACAAACATGTTTACTGTAGAAACCGTATGGTTAAAATGTAGCCATCTTTAAGCTCCTTGACATGTATCCACTTCCAACTATAACTACAACTTTGCTGTTTCCAATTTAAAAATAAGCCAATCCTCCTATCAGAGTAAGGGGCAGTGCTGCTTTAGGGATAACAGCAGGCAAACCGCCTTCCTAAGTGTGTTTTGCTTGCCAGACTTACTGCTGTAGCACACCCTTCTGCAGAACTAGAGCTGGCCTTGCTGACCTACTTCCGAGCATGCCTTTGATTCCTTGTAGCACCCCATTATCCCTAAAACAGCCGAGAGCAATTTTCCTCAGGAAGAATCATACTTTGAGTGTGACCCATAACTGATTTATAATCAGGACTTAAGAATTTTGAGATGTTGATAGAGTAGGTTGATCTTTCGGGGATACTGAGATGGAATGAATGTATTCTGCATATGAGGAAAACACGGATTTTGGAAGCCAACAATAAAATTCTGTGGTATGAGTGTGTTCCCTGAAATTCATATATTGGAAATTTAATCCCCAATGCCACATTGTTGGAAGGTGGGGTCTAATGGGAGTGTTTAGGCATAAGGGCTCTGACTTCCTAAGTGGATTCATGCTGCTATAAAAATGACTGACAGAGCCAGGCCCAGAGGCACTGTAATCCCAGGGACTCAGGAAGCTGAGAGTATCACAAGTTTGAGACCAGGCTAGGCAATCTAGACAGATCTTCTCTCAAAAATAAGAAGACTAGAAATGTAGCGCAGTGGTAGAGTGGTTGCCTAGCATGTATGAGGTCCTAGGTTCAATCCTCGGTACTGCAAGAAAAAAAAATGGCAAGATTGCATTCTTTCTCTTCTGATCTTGGGCCCTGTGAGCACATAATATTCATCCCTGCTTGCCAGACAACTTTCTCCTATATAAGGATGCAGTAAAAAGGCCCTCACCAAATTCCAAAGCCTTGATCTTGGTCTGTACAACCACCAGAACTGAGAAATAAGATTCAGGTCTTATTTGAGAAATAAGATTCAGATCTTTATGAATTATCCAGGTGGTAGCTCAACTAGACTTAAGACAATAGACTGCCATGACTTCACTGCGCACAGCCAATACTTGAGCTCTCAATCATTAAAGCCACATGCCTGCAGCTCTCCAGGGCTGGTTAAAAGACCTGGCTCTGGAGATACAACAAATCAGATCCTTCCCCTCACCCTAATTCAAACAGCAAGGACAATAGTGAAAAACATAAAAGGAACTTTATGAAGAATGACTTTAAGGCATTTGCCAGTAAATGGATGGATCTAGAGACTATCATGCTAGATGAAATAAGCCAATCCCAAAACACCAAAGGTTGAATGTTCTCTTTGATATGTGGATCCTAACACACAATGGGGGAAGAGGGAAGCAGCTGCAGCCAGAATAGAAGTTCATTGGATTAGACAAAGGGGAATGAAGGGAAGTGGGGGAATGGAAATAGGAAAGACAGTAGAATGAATCAGACATAACTTTCCTATGTTCATATATGAATACACAATAATGTAACTCCACATCATGAACAACCACAAGCATGGGAAGTTATACTCCATGTATGCATGATATATCAAAATACATTCTACTTTCATGTATAACTAAAAAGAACAAATAAATTTCTTTTAAAAAAAAAGAAATTTTAATGCAGTGCAGCTGCACTTGGAAGACAAGGGGATCTATGTCTTTAGTCATAGCTTCAAGAGACTGTCAATGACTGAAGATTTATAGAAAGTGGAATGAGGGCAGTGGCATTTGGGAGTCCTTTTAAGTGGAGGAACTGCACAGCTGCCAAAGCAGATGATCCAAGCATGGTCTGATGGACCATTTCTTCCGGGTTTGCCAGGAAGGTCCTGGTCAGATAAGAAAGTTCCTCTCACCTAGGCATATTTTTGACTCTTGTCATGTTTATCCATCTTGTTTCTGGAATCCAAAGTGATTGCAGAGGAGAATAGCTCTGAAGAAAAAAATGTCAGAAAGACAAATTGGAGTCACAATGGAGATGGGTCTGTGAGGTTGCCTCCCTCCATAAGTGCTTGTTATGCTACTACTGATTGCTGGTGGCACTACAGGTCTGGAATCTTTAGGGAATCCCTCTCCCAGGCTCCATGAGGCATCGCCCTAGTGGGAACTCTTTGAGGTGGCTCTGCCCCCACCGTAATTCACTGTTTGTTCCCTGAGGCTATCCAAGGCATCCTTTGAAATCCAGGTGGAGGAAGTCATGCATCCACAGTACCTACACTCTATGCACCTGTGGAGTTAGTACCAAATGGGCACTTTCGCCCTGCAGAGCTGCAGCCTGAGCTTCACCTAGGCCTGCTCGTAGGAAGTACCATGCTGGAACACCAGGAACAGAGACTTGAGACAGGGACCCCTGAGCTCCAGGTCCCAGGGGCATACTGGGGTCTCTCGAAATCCTTCTGCCCTCAAGACCTGGGCCCATGAAGGGCATGACAAAGACCTGTGAAATGCCTTCAAGGTCATTCTCCCGTCATTTTGATGAATAGCATCCAGCTTCCTTCAGTCAATACTAATCTCCTTAATGAACAAGGAGATTATATAATTGTGTGAAATGGGATATGTGACTTGAGTGTTATAGACATCAGAAAATAAGATTGGAATAAGAGAACCTGTGATTGTCCAGCTGATGACTGCTAGGTAAGTGATCCACAAGCATTCAGGGTACGGCCAGTGTAGCCTGTGAATTCACAGTGTAGCCTGTGAATTCTGGAAAGACACAAACATGTTTTGCCTATGTTAATGACATAGCACACTCACCACAGAATTCAACTGAAATTTTTAACAAATTGCTAGAGGCTTAGTGGGAGCCATGACAAGAATGTGGAAACCCAGAAGCCACAAACCAGAGGGCGAACCTACAGAGTTGTTTCCACAAACCTCACTTGGCTAGGAACACAGAGGAAAAACTGAGAAAGCCAATCTCATGGATCATCCTTCAGTAAGGGAAGAAGCCTCTGTGGAAATGGCACAGAGTTCATTGAGATCCTTCTCTTGTCTCCCTGTCAAGAGATTGGAGAGGAGAGTGTGAGCTTCCAATTAGCACAATTCTGCATAATGTAGACCTAGCAAAAGAGGAAGTATCCTCATTTCCAGATGTGTGCCTTTCAACCAAAAACCTTGAATTGAACACAGGATACCACAATTTGTGGTATGCCACTAAAACAGAATTTGGAGGGGGGGGACATTTTGGAGCACTAAATACTTACATTAGAAAATTTTTTAAAATTCTCAAAAATGATCAAAGTCTCTATATTAAGAAACTAGAACCCAGCACGGTGGCGCATGCTTATAATACCAGCAGCTCAGGAAATTGAGGCAGGAGGATCAAGAGTTCAAAGCCAACCTCAACAACAGTGAGGAGCTAAGCAATTCAGTGAGACCCTGTCTCTAAATAAAATACAAAAAGGGCTAGGGGTATGGCTCAATGGTTGAGTGTTGCTGAGTTCAATCCCTGGTACCCACCCACCCACCCATCCCCCCAAAAAAAGAAACTAGAAAAGAAGGAAAGAAACCAATTTTAAAAAACAGAACTCAATAAATCAATAACAAAACCAATTTTAAAAATCAATAAAATGTAAAGCTGATTCTTAGGAAAAAAATCCAACAAAATTGCCAACCCCCCTCGCACAGTGATTAAGAAAAGAAGGGAGAAAACAACATTACATTGGTAGTGAAAAAAGAAGATATTACTATAAACTTTACAGAGTGTAAGAATTAGAAAGTATTATAAAAAATCCCTATGCTTATAAATTCCACAACTTAATTCCCTGAAACTAATTCCCTGAAAGTCACACTGCTGAAGCTCACACAAGAAAAAACAGATAACTAGGGCTACATCTATTGGTCCTCACGCTTGCTGTTTATTGTACCTGCAATGTTTCCTCCATATTGCTACGTTCTTTACCCAGCTCCAGGGTGAGGAGACCTTCTCGCGCCCCGTTAACAAAAGTAATTGCCTTTCCCAGTCACCAGATATTGCATAAATTTGGTTTTATCATTTCCAAAGTGTTTATACTATATAACCTTATCTGGTTTACTTTTTACATATTTGCTTATAATCTCTCTTCCCACTTTGTCTTGTTCGCCAGTGTGACCACAGGACTTAGCACAGAGTTTGGGGGCTTGGAGGTGCTTGATATTATACTTTCTGAATAAATAAAAGTAATGATACTTCACAAAATAATTATGTCTTACCAGTCTTACTAATTTGTCTCAGCTAAGATAAGTCCACCTGGAATAAAGACTTTAACAAGGGCTGGGGATGTGGCTCAAGCGGTAGCGCGCTGGCCTGGCATGCGTGTGGCCCGGGTTCAATCCTCAGCACCACATACCAACAAAGATGTTGTGTCCGCCGATAACTAAAAAATAAATATAAAAAAAAAGACTTTAACAAGCTCAACCTCTGAATCTATAGCCCAAACCGATGTCTCCTTCTACTTTGCATTTATCTGACTAATCTCCTAAATCCACTATCTGAAAATGAAGAAGTCAATTAAGTTCAACAGTGAGGAAACTGACAAACAAAATGTTTTCTCTGTTTAAATGTCTGAGTGTAGTATAAAACTTCCCCCTCCCTTCCTTCTTATGCATATTAGCCCATTTCATCATTGCAACACTGAAGAGTGGGTATTATTATAGTTCCTGTCTTATCAGTGAAGAAACCGACAGAGTTTAAGTCACACTGTTCATCATACGGCCAGATTTTAAATCCAGGGTGTCTGGTGCCAGAGAGGAGGCTCTTAAACACTCCACTAGACAGCCTGTATGAAGGGGTAAATATCCTGCCTGAAAGACCCACAGGCACTTTATCATCCTTCTCTTCTCCATCCTGATTGACCAATAATCCAAGACAGAGACAGGAAACCAGGAAGCTAGTCCCTGGAGAAGCATTCCAGGGTCCAAAGAGCCACTGGGGTAAGAGAGATGGGATCCAACCCAGAGGATCCAAGGGGGGTAAGAAGGCCTTTCTCTAAGGACAGTCACCACACGGAATGAGCCCGAGTGTCTAGAACAAAAACCTTGCTCTCTTCAAGAAAGGGAACGTGAAATCAGGCAGAGTGGGCTGTCTGGAGTTGGCCTTGTCTTCTGGCTGCAAGATCTCTCAAATCCAAAGAAAGTACTGTTTTTTGACCTACTGTCCAGCAATTTCTTATATGACTGGCTGGCAGAAGTGACATTGCTAATAATGGGCTGTCACACACCTCCTTCTACACCAAGGGCAGAGTCCTCAGTTACAGAAGGATCATGGTCCTGAAGGAAACTCAGCAGATCAGGGCATTTTGTCCAACCCTCCCTGGTTCCAGCTTCCTCCTCGTTTCAGCCTTTACATTGTTACCAGCAATCATTAAAGGGAGCCTTGGGGATTTCTATGTGAAAGTCTAGTACAGTTCTTATTTTACCTTCCACCTTGTATTTTTCTTTTTTTTAAATATTTTTTTAGTTGTAGTTGGACACAATGCCTTCATTTTTATTGATTTATTTTTTATGTAGTGCTAAGGATCAAACCCGGGCCTCGAATGTGCTAGGGGAGTGTTCTACTGTGAGCCAAAACCCCAGCCCCCACCTGGTATTTTTCCCAAGGGGGGGGGGGAAACTTAATTAAGAAGTTTTTTCTTTACTTTTTTTTTTTGCCACATTTGTTCCCTCAAATGAAAAAGCACAGCATTCTCCAGCCAAAAGGACAAAAATTAACTTAAAAAAAAAAATAAAGGCAGTCACCCAAAAAGTCCAAATCTTCCAGTAAATTAGGTCAGGGTTCTTGATTCCTAACACACAGATGATAGTCTCTTGAATAATTCAATACCTCTTTCATACCAGGCCCAGGAGTTATGCCCTCCTAGCCTACAAACCCTTCAGGGAAAGTGAATAACCCTGGGGTTTTCCTGCAGAAAGAAAACTGCTCTTTACAGATTTCACAACACTCATGTCTGACCTCAGTGGTTCTCCATCTGTGATGCCCCAACTCTTTCAGTGGCAAATATTCTTCAATACTACCTTTACTGTCTTAAAACTGAATTCATAAAAAATTATAACCTGAGCTAGGCACCTTGGTGCACACCTGTAATCCCAGTGACTCGGGAGCTGAGGCCGGAGGATCACAAGTTCAAGGCCAAACTCAGCAATTTAGCGAGATCCTGCCTCAAGATAAAAACTAAAAAGGGACGAGATGTAGCTCGGTGGTAAAGTGCCTCTGAGTTCAACCCCCAGAACCCCCCAAGAAAATTATAACCTACCCACACATATTATTATTTAAAAAACAACCAAATGCCTAGACTATAATACAAAGGAGAAATGAAAAGAATTACATTTATAATAAAACAATGTGTATGCCAACAGGCTCAGACACAGCTATACCATATAAGTAGTAAATGTCTCCACACATGGAATCAGTGGGAATTTGACATATAAGTGGGCTTGCTGATTTAGGTGTACTGCACTGGCAGTTCAAATCCAAAAGCAGCATGGTCTTTGGGTAATACGAAACCAAGAAAACAACTCTTTGTTGTTGTTGTTGTTGTAGCAGGACACACAATATCTTTACTAACTTGTTTTTTATGTGGTGCTAACGATCGAACCAGTGGCTCACTCATGATAGGCAAGTGCTCTACCACTGAGCTACAGCCCCAGCCCAAGAGAACAACTCTTGGTAAAGTTCCAAACAAATCAAGCATTCTCTTCATCAGTTTACACAATAGTTGTAGTCATGGAAAACGTAGCCTATTTTAAAACCATACAAAAAATATTGTGATTTTATATATAAAACCTAACTAGGTTCTATAACCCAATTTATAAGCAAGTTTCCACCTACTTGAGTGGTGACTGCAAGGCATTCAAGTTATTTTTTTAATTGTAGTTTTTAGATATACATGACAGTATAGTATACTCATATATGTACATAGAAAAGTTATGTCCAATTCATTCTACAATTCTCTCCTATTCCTATCCTCCTCCCTTCCCTTTATTTCCCTCTATCTAATCCAATGAACTTCTATTTTCCTCTCCCACCCTTTGTTGTGAGTTATCATTATCATCTTAGAACATTCAATCTTTGGTTTTGGGGGGACTGATTTATTTCACTTAGCATGATAGTCTCCAGTTCCATCCATTTACTGGAAAATGTCATAAAGACATTTTGTTTATGGCTGAGCCATATTCCATTGTGTATGTATACAACATTTTCTTTATCCATTCACCTGTTGAAGGACACCTGGGTTGTTTCCTTAGCTTAGCTATTGTGAATTGAGCTGCAATAAGCATTAATGTGACAGTGTAACTGTAGTGTGCTGATTTTAAGTCCTTTGGGTATATGCCAAAGAGTGGGATAACTGGGTCAAATGGTGGTTCCATTCAAGTTTTCCAAGGAATCTCCATACTCTTTCCACAGCGGTTTCACCAATTTGCAGTCCCACTAGCAATATATGAGTGTACCTTTTTCCCCACATCCTCACCAACATTTATTGTTACTTGTATTCTTGATAACTGCCTTTCTGACTGGAGTGAAATGGAATCTCAGTGTAGTTTTAATTTTTATTTCTCTAATTGCTAGAGATGTGGAACATTTTTTCATATATTTGTTTATAATTCATATTTCTTCTTCTGTAAGGTGCCTGTTCAATTACTTTTGCCCACTTATTTATTGGGTTATTTGGTTTTTTGGTGTTAAGTTTTTTGAGTTCTTTGTATAGCCTGATCTATCTGAGGTGCAGATAGGAATTATTTTCTCCCATTCTGTAGGCTCTCTGGTTACATTCTTGATTGTTTCCTTTGCTACGAAGAAGCTTTTTAGTTTGATGCCATCCCACTTATTGATTCTTGACTTTACCTCTTGCACTTTAGGAGTCTTGTTGAGGAAGTCCACTCCTGAGCTGACGTGATAGAAAGTTGGGACTACTATTTTTTTCTAGTAGGTGCAGGGTCTCTGGTCTAATGCCTAAGTCCTTGATCCACTCTGAATGTAATTTTGTGCAGGCTGAGATATAGGGGTTCAATTTAATCTACATATGGATTTCTGATTTTTCTAGCATCATTTGTTGAAGAAGCTAGCTTTTCTCCAATGTATGTTTTGGGGGACTTTGTCTATCTAGTATGAGATAACTGCATTTATCTCTGAGTTTGTCTCTGTATCTTCTATTCTGTTCCATTGGTCTTCATGTCTGTTTTGGTGCCAATACCATACCATTTTTGTTACTATAGCTCTATAGTATAATTTAATGTCTGGTATTATGATCACTTCTCTCAAAAAGGATTGTTTTGTCTATTCTTAGCCCCTTATTTTTTCAAATGAATTTCATGACTGCTTTTTCTATTTCTATAAAGAACACCATTGTAATTTTAATAGGAATTGTTTTAAATCTACATAGTGTTTTGGTAGTATGGCCATTTTGACAATATTAATTCTGCCTATCCAAGAACATGCAGGATCGTTCCATTTTCTAAGATCTTCTTCAATTTCTTTCTGTAGTGTTCTGTAGTTTTCATTGTAGAGGTCTTTCACCTCTTTTGTTGGATTGATTCCCAAGTGTTTGAGGTTTATTTGTCTGTTTTTTTTAAGGCTATTTTGGGTTTTTTTTTAACTTTATGTTATTTATTTATTTATTTTTATGTGGTGCTGAGGATTGAACCCAGGGCCTTGCATGTGTGAGACGAGCACTCTACCCCTGAGCCATAACCCCAGCCCCATGTTTTAAGGCTATTTTGAATGGAGTAGTTTCCTGATTTCTCCTTTAGCTAATTCACCATTGGTTTATAGGAACACAATGGATTTATGAGTATTAATTTTATATCCTACTACTTTACTGAATTTGTTTATGATTTTGAGAAGCTTTCTGGTGGAGGTTTTTTGAGTCTTTCAAATATAGAATCATGTCATTGGCAAACAGGGATAGTTTGAGCTCTCCTTCTCCTATCTGTATCCTTTTAATTTCTTTCTTTTGTCTAATTGCTCTGGCTAGGGTTTAAAGAACTATGTTGAATAGTAGTGGTGAAAGAGGGCATCCCTGTCTTGTTACAGTTTTTAGAGGGAATACTTTTTAATTTTCTTCATTGAGAATAATGTTGGCCTTGGGCTTAGCATATGTAGCTTTTACAATTTTAAGGTATGTTCCTGCTATCTAATCTTTCTAGTGTTTTGAACATGAATGGGTGCTGAATTTTGTCAAATGCTTTTTCTGCATCTATTGAGATAATCATGTGGTTTTTGTCTTTCAGTGTATTGATATGATGAATTACATTTATTGATGTCTGTATGCCACTTGATCATGGTGCACTGTCTTTTTAGTATGTTTTGTATGTAATTTGCCAGTATTTTATTAAAAATATTTGTATCTATGTTCATATTGCATTTATGTTCAATATTGGTCTGAAGTTTTCTTTCCTTGATGTGTCTTTGTCTGGTTTTGATATCAGGGTGATACTAGCTTCCCAGAATGAGTTTGGAAGAGTTTCCTTCTGTTCTATTTTATGGAATAATTTGAGAAATATTGCTATGAATTCTTCTTTGAAGGTCTGCTGAGAATCCATCTGTTCCTGGGCTTTTTTTTGTAGGTAGGTTTTTGATGGTGTCTTCAATTTCATTGCTTGAAATTGATCAGTTTAAATTTTCTATGTCCTCCTGTTTCAATTTGAGTAGGTCATATGTCTCTAGAAATTTGTTGTGTCTTCAAGATTTTCTATTTTTTTAGAGTATACATTTTCAAAGTAGTTTCTGATTATCATCTGTATTTCAAGTGTCCACGATGATATTTCTTTTTTCATCACAAATTTTAGTAATTCGAGTTTTCTCTCTCTTTCTCTTTATTAGTTTGGCTAAGGGTTTATTAATTTTATATATTTTTTTCAAAGAACTTTTTTTTTGTTTTGTCAATTTGGGGATTATTTCTTCTGTTTCAATTTTATTGATTTCAGCTCTGATTTTAATTATTTTCTGTTTTCTACTCCATTTTGTGCTGATTTGTTTTTCTTTTTCTAGGGCTTTGAAATGTAATGTTAGATTTCTATTCTTTTAATGAATGAGCTCAAAGCAATGAACTTTCCTTTTAGCACTGCCTTCATAGTATTCAGAGATTATGATATGTTGTATCAGTTCTCATTTACATCTAAGTATTTCTTTTTATTTCACCCCTGATTTCTTCTGCTATCCACTGGTCATTTAATAGCATATTATTTAGTCTCCTGATGTTAGAGTAGCTTATATTTTTTTTATTATATTGTTGATTTCATTTCACTATGACCTGATAGGATGCAAGGTATTATCTCTATTTTTTATTTGCTAAAAATTGCTTTGTTTCCTAAGATATGGTCTATTTTAGAGAAGGATCCATGTGCTGCTGAGAAGAAAGTATATTCAGGGGCTGGGATTGTGGCTCAGCGGTAGAGCACTCGCCTAGCATGGGAGGGACCCGGGTTTGATCCTCAGCACCACATAAAAAAATGAAGGCATTGTGTTGTGTTCATCTACACCTAAAAAATAAATATTAAAAAAAGAAAGTGGGGGGTTCCAACATGGCGGCCGGCGAGCAGGCAGCATTTTCTATACCTCCGCAGTAACGGGATCAGAGAGACACATAAATACACTTGCATGCGACCTGCTGAGGAACTGCTAGCAAAATTCCACTGAAAGGAGACCTGCCGATAACTAGTAAGTCTGTTTGAGGGGTCAGTTTGTCTCAGGCCAGTGAATCTCGGCAACGCGGATCAGGGACACAATCCTGCCGGCCGCCACTGAACTGCAGGGAACATACGAACGGCCGCCGCACCGCGGCCAGACTGGGCCCCGCAGGCCTGAGTCTGTGAACTGCCTCTGGCAGTTTGGCGCTGCAAACAACACCCCCACCCCCCCACCCCCACCCCAGCCGGTTCGGAGCTACAAACCACGACCCCCCCACCCCCACCCCCGCTCCTGTGAACAACTCCCACCCACCGGGCTCTGCAAAGGGCCCCGCCGACAGGGCAAACAGACAAACACGCCCCGCCCGCCTGGCACTTCGAACAGCCCTGCCCACACGGGGGAATCAGGAGTGGCTCTGGACCCACCGCACGGAACTCCCGGCTACGGCTCCCACCAGAGGTAACAACTGAGGTCTCTTGCACCAGTTTCCGGGGGCGTGACTACCAGAGGGCAAGCAAATTCGCTGGGGGTCCTCAGCCCCAAGCCCTACAAACTTAGGATCCCAGGGAATGGCAAACAGGGAGAGCATGCCCAGGTGGCCATGAAAACAGGGCACACAGGAGCAGCAGACCTGGCGTGCAGCCAGTATTGTGGTGAGCATTACCAGTGAGCAGACCCGCCCAGTCCGGGAGAAAAAGCTGCTGCACAGTGACAGGTTCCTGCCTACTGAGAAGAGAAGCTTAGCCTGGTGGGCACAGCTCCACTGAATGGAAGAATAGTGAATCGGACTCTAAGACTGCATTTATTAAATTTTTTTTTGTTGTTGTTTGGTTTGGTTTTTGTTTTGTTTTGTTGTTGGTGGTGGTGGTGGTTTTTTGTTGTTGTTGTTGTTGTTGTTTTTTAAAAAAGTGTTTTTAAAATTCATTTTATTTTATTTTATTTTTTAATTTTAATCCTCATCTCTATTATTACTATTGTTATTTTTTTAATTCTTTTTAATTTTCTATTTTTTCTTTCTCTTTCTTCTCTTCCTCTGTCTTTCCATTTCTTTTCAATTCTCTTGAATTCTACCTGGTTACTCTCATTCTCTTTGGTGATTTCTTCCCTCCCCTGCTAATACCTTTCCTCCCAAGCATCAAATAAATTTATAGGAGTAGACAGTGACTAACCAGTCAAACAGAACAAGAAGCAAAATGAGCAGTATGAAAAAGCAAGGAAGAAAAGGAGTACAAACAATGCAGGACAGCTTAAATATTCAGGACGACATAGAGTCATCAGAAAATTGGTCATATAAAGAACTCAGGGAACACCTTAGACAGATGGAATGGAACCTTAAAGAGGACACGAGACAGCAAATTCAAGCAGCGAAAGAACACATTGAGAATGAATTACATAAACAGATAAAAGAAGAAGTTAAGCATCTTTATCAGGAGATAGAGATTATAAAAAAGAATCAAACAATAATCTTAGAAATGAAGGAAATTATAAACCAAATTAAAATCTCAAATGAGAGTATCACTAATAGAGTGGAGCAAGTAGAAGCCAGAACGTCCAATAATGAAGACAAAATATATCAACTTGAAAAGAGTCTAGCCAACTCAGATAGGATGGTTAAAAATCACGAGAGAAACATACAATAGATATGCGATAATATAAAAAAAACAAATTTAAGAGTCATTGGGATAGAAGAAGGGATAGAAATTGAAACCAGAGGAATGAGTAATTTACTAAATGAAATAATTACAGAAAACTTTCCAGAAATAAAAAAGGAAACAGATATACAAATTGTAGATGCATACAGGACACCGAGCATACAAAATCACAGTAGACCAATGCCAAGACACATTGTTATGAAGATATCCAATATACAGAACAAAGAGAAAATATTAAAAGCTACAAGAGAAAGGAGAAAGATTACATTCAGGGGTAAACCAATAAGGTTAACAATGGATTTTTCAACACAGACACTGAAAGCGAGAAGATCCTGGAACAACATATTTCAAACACTGAAAGACAATGGATGCCAACCAAGAATCCTGTATCCAGCAAAATTAAGCTTCAGGTATGACAATGAAATAAAAATCTTTCATGATAAACAAAAACTAAAAGAATTTGCAGCCAGAAAACCAGCATTGCAAAGCATCTTGAGCAAAACACTCCACAAGGAAGAAATGAAAAACAATAACCAAAGCCAACAGTGGGAAGTACCTCAGTAAAGACAGACAGAGGGGGGAAAGCAAATCATGGAGAAACAAACTAAATTGAAAAAAAAAAAGAGAGATAAATAATCAAACATGGCTGGAAGTACAAACCATATATCAATAGTAACTCTAAACATTAATGGTTTAAACACTCCAATAAAGCGACATAGGCTGGTATCATGGATTAAAAAAACAAATCCAACAATATGCTGCCTCCAGGAGACACACCTGACTGGAAAAGACATACACAGGCTGAAGGTGAAAGGTTGGGAAAAAATATACCACGCGCACGGTCCTCGCAAGCAAGCAGGGGTGGCCATCCTCATATCGAATAAAATTGACTTCAAGACTAAATTAATCCAAAGGGATAAGGAAGGACATTATATAATGTTAAAAGGAACCATTAAACAACAAGATATAACAATTATCAATATTTATGCACCTAATAATGGTGCTGTGAAGTTCATAAAACAAATTCTCCTCAAGTTCAAGAATCAAATAGACCACAACACAATAATTATGGGTGACTTCAACACACCTCTCTCACCATTGGACAGATCCTCCAAACAAAAGTTGAATAAAGAAACTATAGAACTCAATACCACAATCAATAACCTAGACTTAACTGACATATATAGAATATATCAACCATCATCAAGTGGATATACTTTTTTCTCAGCAGCACATGGATCCTTCTCAAAAATAGACCATATATTATGCCATAGGGCAACCCTCAGTAAATATAAAGGGGTGGAGATAATACCATGCATTTTATCTGATCATAATGGAATGAAACTGGAAATCAATGATAAAAGAAGAAAGGGAAAATCCAATATCACATGGAAAATGAACAATATGTTACTGAATGATCAAAGGGTTACAGAAGACATAAAGGAGGAAATCAAAAAATTCTTAGAGATAAATGAAAATACAGACACAACATATCGGAATCTATGGGACACAATGAAAGCAGTTTTAAGAGGGAAATTCATCGCCTGGAGGTCATTCTTCAAAAAAAGGAAAAACCAACAAATAAATGAGCTCACACTTCATCTCAAAGCCCTAGAAAAGGAAGAGCAAAACAACAGCAAATGCAGCAGAAAGCAAGAAATAATTAAAATCAGAGCGGAAATCAACGAAATTGAAACAAAAGAAACTATTGAAAAAATTAACAAAACTAAAAGTTGGTTCTTTGAAAAAATAAACAAGATTGACAGACCCTTAGCCATGCTAACGAAGAGAAGAAGTGAGAGAACTCAAATTACTAACATAAGGGATGAAAAAGGCAATATCACAACAGATGCTACAGAAATACAGAAGACAATTAGAAATTATTTTTAAAACCTATATTCCAATAAAATAGAAGATAGTGAAGACATCGATAAATTCCTTAAGACATATGATTTGCCCAGACTGAGTCAGGAGGATACACACAATTTGAACAGACCAATATCAATGGATGAAATTGAAGATTTCATCAATCAAAAGACTACCAACAAAGAAAAGCCCAGGACCAGATGAGTATACAGCGGAGTTTTACAAAACCTTTAAAGAAGAATTAATACCAATACTTTTCAAGTTATTCCAGGAAATAGAAAAAGAGGGAGCTCTTCCAAATTCATTCTATGAGGCCAACATCACATTGATTCCGAAGCTAGACAAAGACACCTCAAAGAAAGAAAACTACAGACCAATATCTCTGATGAACCTAGATGCAAAAATCCTCAATAAAATTCTGGTGAATTGGATACAAAGGCACATCAAAAAAATTGTGCACCATGATCAAGTAGGATTCATCCCTGGGATGCAAGGATGGTTCAATATACGGAAATCAATAAATGTTATTCACCATATCAATAGACTTAAAGATAAGAACCATATGATCATCTCAATAGACGCAGAAAAAGCATTCGACAAAGTACAGCATCCCTTTATGTTCAAAACATTAGAAAAACTAGGGATATAACAGGAACTTACCTCAACATTGTAAAAGCTATCTATGCTAAGCCCCAGGCTAGCATCATTCTGAATGGAGAAAAATTGAAGGCATTCCCTCTAAAATCTGGAACAAGACAGGGATGCCCTCTATCACCACTTCTATTCAATATAGTTCTCGAAACACTGGCCAGAGCAATTAGACAAACGAAAGAAATTAAAGGCATAAAAATTGGAAAAGAAGAGCTTAAATTATCACTATTTGCGGATGACATGATTCTATACCTAGAAGACCCAAAAGGGTCTACAAAAAAACTACTAGAACTAATAAATGAATTCAGCAAAGTGGCAGGATATAAAATCAACACACACAAATCAAAGGCATTTCTGTATATCAGCGACAAAACTTCTGAAATGGAAATAAGGAAAAACACTCCATTCACAATATCCACAAAAAAAATAAAATACTTGGGAATCAATCTAACAAAAGAGGTGAAAGATTTATACAATGAAAACTACAGGACTCTAAAAAGAGAAGTAGAAGAAGATCTTAGAAGATGGAAAAATATACCCTGTTCATGGATAGGCAGAACTAACATCATCAAAATGGCGATATTACCAAAAGTTCTCTATAGGTTTAATACAATGCCAATCAAAATCCCAATGGCATTGCTTGTAGAAATAGATAAAGCAATCATGAAATTCATATGGAAAAATAAAAGACCCAGAATAGCAAAAGCAATTCTAAGCAGGAAGTGTGAATCAGGTGGTATAGCAATACCAGATTTCAAACTATATTACAGAGCAATAGTAACAAAAACAGCATGGTACTGGTACCAAAACAGGCAGGTGGACCAATGGTACAGAATAGAGGATACAGAGACTAATCCACAAAGTTACAACTATCTTATATTTGATAAAGGGGCTAAAAGCATGCAATGGAGGAAGGATAGCATTTTCAACAAATGGTGTTGGGAAAACTGGAAATCCATATGCAACAAAATGAAACTGAATCCCCTCCTCTCATCATGCACAAAAGTTAACTCAAAATGGATCAAGGACCTTGATATCAAATCAGAGACTCTGCGTATGATAGAAGAAAAAGTTGGTTCCGATCTACATATTGTGGGGTCGGGCTCCAAATTCCTTAACAGGACACCCATAACACAAGAGTTAATAGCAAGAATCAACAAATGGGACTTACTTAAACTAAAAAGTTTTTTTCTCAGAAAGAGAAACAATAAGAGAAGTAAATAGGGAGCCTACATCATGGGAACAAATTTTTACTCCT
This sequence comes from Ictidomys tridecemlineatus, assembly GCF_052094955.1. NCBI lineage: Eukaryota > Metazoa > Chordata > Mammalia > Rodentia > Sciuridae > Ictidomys > Ictidomys tridecemlineatus. Next base: position 62,036,505 of record NC_135487.1, on the reverse strand, counting down.
CACACTTCAGATAGAGCTATAATATCCAGAGTATACAAAGAACTCAAAAAATTAGACAATAAGACAACAAATAACCCAATCAACAAATGGGCCAAGGACCTGAACAGACACTTCTCAGAGGAGGACACACAATCAATCAACAAGTACATGAAAAAATGCTCACCATCTCTAGCAGTCAGAGAAATGCAAATCAAAACCACCCTAAGATACCATCTCACTCCAGTAAGATTGGCAGCCATTATGAAGTCAAACAACAACAAGTGCTGGCGAGGATGTGGGGAAAAGGGTACTCTTGTACATTGCTGGTGGGACTGCAAATTGGTTCGACCAATTTGGAAAGCAGTATGGAGATTCTTGGGAAAGCTGAGAATGGAACCACCATTTGACCCAGCTATTGCCCTTCTCGGACTATTCCCTGAAGACCTTAAAAGAGTGTACTACAGGGATACTGCCACATCGATGTTCATAGCAGCACAATTCACAATAGCTAGACTGTGGAACCAACCCAGATGCCCTTCAATGGATGAATGGATTAAAAAAAATGTGGCATTTATACACCATGGAGTATTATGCAGCACTAAAAAAATGACAAAATCATGGAATTTGCAGGGAAATGGATGGCACTAGAACAGATTATGCTTAGTGAAGCTAGCCAATCCCTGAAAAACAAATACCGAATGTCTTCTTTGATATAATGAGAGCAACTAAGAATAGAGTAAGGAGGAAGAGCAGGAAGAAAATATTAACATTAAATAGAGACACGAGGTGGGAGGGAAAGGGAGAGAAAAGGGGAATTGCATGGAAAAGGAAAGAGACCCTTATTGTTATAAAAAACTACATATAAGAGGTTGTGAGGGTAATTGGAAAAAAAAACAAAAAGAGAAACGAATTACAGTAGATGGGATAGAAAGAGAAGATGGGGGAGGGGAGGGAGGATAGTAGAGGATAGGAAAGATAGCAGAATACAACAGTTACTAGTATGGCAGTATGTAAAAATGTGTATGTATAACCGATGTGATTCTGCAATCTGTATTTGGGGTAAAAATGGGAGTTCATAACTCACTTGAAACTAATGTTTGAAATATGTCAAGAGCTTTGTAATGTTTTGAACAACCAATAAAAAAAGTGTATTCAATCATCAATGAATAAAATATTCTATATATGTACGTTGAGTCTAAATTATTAATTCTATTTTTAGTTCTATATCTTCTTTATTAATTTTTGTTTGAAGGATCTAGCCAGTGGTGAGAGAGGTATGTTAAAGTCACCCAATATTATTGTGTTGTGGTCTAATTGATTCTTGAATTGAGAAGGGTTTGTTTGTATGCAGATGCTCCATTGATTGGGGCATAAAGACTTAAAATTATTGTGTATTGTGATGTATAATTCCTTTATGCAGTATTGTTGTAGAGGACAGATGAGGCAAGGCATTGAAGATAGCAAGAAACAGTTTTATTTGACTGCAGCCAGGCTCAGAGGGCAAAGCTTTTGCTGTAATCAGTTAATGCCCTGAACCCTGAGTTCAGGTAGTTTCATAATTTTATACCCAGCATATAAGGGGAGAGGCTCAGAAGTTCACAGTCTACAGAAGTTCACATAAAAGCAGCTTTTTCTTTCACTGTTCTGGGCAAATTAACCCTTCAAAGATAACACCTGAGAAGGGGAGAGCTTCTTCTCCCCATTTTTTCTTCCCCATGAACAGCTGTTACCATGGAGCCCAATCGGTAAATTCTCTTATCTTAGAAATGTAGACATCTCTGTGAAGCTCCAGCTCAAGGCCAGAGGCTTTGTTAAAGGATTTGTCTTTTTTTAAATTACACTTTGTATTTGCAAACACACTTCTACAAACTACTATATTGGATAAATGTTTGTGAGAAATTAGTAAGGTGGGAAGACAGCACCTGGAGTGCTGATTTCTTCTAGGCCAGTGGCTAAGAAAAATAGGCCAACAGGAAAATAGGAAGTTTAACTACATTGAACTCTTTCGTAGAGACTCTTTTGCTGACAGTCCTAAAATCAGCCATGGTGAATATTTCTGGACAAGCCTAGTTAAGATTTTCTCTGGAGAAGGGGGTGCCACTACAGTATGAAATGCTCTTCTTTGGCCCTCTGATTAACTCTGGCTTAAAGTTCACTTTATCTGATATGAGAATGGAAATCCCTGTTTGTTTACAAGATCCATGTGAATAATGTTTTTTCCCATCCTTTTACCTTCAGACTGTGGATGTCTTTGCCTATGAGGTGAGAGTCTTTTGGAAGCAGCATATTATTTGGCCTTGGTTTTTAATCCAATCTGCTAGTTTATGTCTTTTGGTTGATGAGTTTGTGCCATTTACATTTAATGTTATTATTGTGGTATGATTTTTATTACCTGTCATTTTGATTTATTTCTGATTTTGAATTTGAATTAGTTTCTCCATTGATTCCCTGTTCTTTTAGTGTAGTTCCTCCCTTTGCTGGTTTTCACTTTTATCTTTCATTTCTTCTTCATGAAATATCTTTGAGTATGTTTTATAGTGCAGACTTTCTAGTTGTGAATTCTTTTAACTTTTGTTTATCGTGGAAGATTTTTATTTCATCATCAATTCTAAAGCTTAATTTTGCTGGGTATAGTATTCTTAGCTGGCCTTCATTTTCTTTCAGGGCTTGGTATATATTATTATTTTAAGACTTCCTAGCTTTGAGGGTCTGTGTTGCAAGATCAGCTGATATCTGTATTGGTGTCCCTCTAAATGTTACCTGTCAGTTTTCTCTGGCAGTCTTTAAAATTCTTATTCTGTATGTTAGGCACTTTCATAATAATGTGCCTTGGTGTGAGTCTGTTGTAATTTTGTATATTTGGGGTCCTATAAGCTTCATGCATTTGATTTTCCATCTTGTTCTTTAGGTTGGGAAATCATCTGATATTATTTCATTGAAAAAATTGTTTGTTCCTCTCATTTATACCTCTGAGTCTTCATCTATACCAATAAATCTTAAATTTGGTCTTTTCAGGTTATCCCATATTTCTTGGGAGTTCTATTCATGATCTTTTAACATCTTTTCTCCATAGTCACCTTTGCTTTCAAGATTATATATTTTGTCTTCATTGGCTGAAACTCTGTCTTCCAAGTGATCTAGTCTATTGGTGATGTTTTCAATTGAATTTTTAATTTGATTTATTGATTTATTCATTTTGACAACTTCTGCTTTTTTATTTTTTTCAGAATCTATCTCTTTATAGAAATGATCTTTCACTTCCAGTATTTTCCCTCTGATTTCACTCCTTACATCATCCTTTACCTCACAGGCCAGTTTAACTATGTATATTCTAAACTCCTTCTCTGACACTCCTTTGGCTGTGGTGTTGGTTGACTTTATTATTAGAGTATCTTGGTTTGTTTGAGGTGATTTGTTCCCTGGTTTTTCTTTATGTTGTTTTTGTGTCTACTGATCTAACAGTATGGATCTGAAGCAGTAGAGTTTCTACCCTGTGGACTTATACTGTTGCTGAAGGTTTCCAGCACCTCACCATTGAGGGGGAGACAAATAATAACAACCAATGCAAACAATATACAGCATTAAATAGTTCCTACTAGGACAGCTACATTGTTAACTTTCATAATAAACAGAAATTATATGATAAGTTATTGCCTAAAATAAAAACCATAAGTTTACAAAAGAGTTTACAATTTCAAATGGCGAACAGGAAGAGAACAGAAGTGGTATAGGATGTGATGATTATGAGGAAGGAGGAGAGAAGATGGTAGTAAAAAAATTAAAGGAAGAGTGAAAGAGAGAACAATAGAGATTAGCTGTTAGTGGGAGAAAAGGGAAAAAGAATCAAGGGAAACATTTTGGGAGAAATATATGTATATAAAATAATTTTTAATTAAAATAAAAATAAGAGAATACAAAACTGAAATATACTAATCAAACATTCTATTCCTCAAAAAACTGATCCATGAAAAATAACTGGCTTCAAAACTGCTAGAAATGAGAAAAAAAACAAAATAGGAGTATTATAAATGTCCGTGGATCATTAAGGTCACAATTAAACAGAGAAAAGAAAAAGAAAACAAACAAAAAAGAAAAAATCTCAATGAAAAGTTAAAGAATTGTTTCCACTGGAGTTCAAAAGATTCTCAGCTTCTCAGCAGTATTATATGGGGTCATCTAGAGTGTTGATGTTCCACCCTCTGAATCACTGGAGTGAGAGAGGTAATCCCATGGGTAGAAGTCCTGCAGGTAGGGTTCGGGCTTAGGTGGGCTCTAGGTCTAGGCTCTTCACTGAATACTACCAGCTGGTCTGGAGATTTTAATCGGCACACCTCCAGGGCCCAGAAATTTTCAGTCTATCTGGAAGACTGCACCCCAGGGATCTCCCCTGGCTTCCACTCCTGTGGTGGAGGAACCAATTGTCAGACGACTAGATTACCCAGATTACCCGCAGACCCCACGTTTCCTGGTCTCAGGTTCAGTCTCCAAACTCCATCTCTCCTGCCCCTGCCCTTTCAAATTCCCAGCCAGGCGTGTCTCATCCAGCCGCTCCTGCAAGCAAGCAGATTGGAGGGAAAGAAGTGCTAGGTGGGTTCCACCATGAGTTGTCCCCTGTATAAACCTCTCTACACATTCAATTTTCTCCTGGTCACTCCTGGGCACACTCTATGTCGAGCAGTGTGGGTTTACCAAGCCTGTATTTCAGGCCAAACTCAGGTTTGCCAGGAATTGGCTCCCTTAGCTGCCAGCCCCCGACCCTCACTGCGAAATGGTTCCTTCCTGTGTCCTCCACACACATCCAGGAGAGATGGTGGCTTCTTTTTTTTTTTTTTATTGTTGGTCGTTCAAAACATTACACAGTTCTTAATACATCATATTTCACAGTTTGATTCAAGCGGGTTATGAACTCCCAACTTTACCCCGTATACAGATTGCTGTTTCACATCAGTTACCCTTCCATTGATTGACATATTGCCTTTCTAGTGTCTGATGTATTCTGCTGTCAGTCCTATTCTCTACTATCCCCCTCCCCTCCCCTCCCCTTTTCTCTCTCTACCCCTTCTACTGTAAATCATTTCTTCCATTTGTATTATCTTGTCTTACCCCTCCTTTCCTCTTATATATCATTTTGTATAACCCTGAGGATCGCCTTCCATTTCCATGCGATTTCCCTTCTCACTCCCTTTCCCTCCCACCTCTCATCCCTGTTTAATGTAAATCTTCTTCTCAAGCTCTTCGTCCCTACCCTGTCCTTGTTTACTCCCCTTATATCAAAGGGGTCATTTGGTATTTGTTTTTTAAAGATTGACTAGCTTCACTTAGCATAATCTGCTCTAATGCCATCCATTTCCCTCCAAATTCTATGATTTTGTCATTTTTTAATGCAGAGTAATACTCCATTGTGTATAAATGCCACATTTTTTTTATCCATTCATCTATTGAGGGGCATCTAGGCTGCTTCCACCATCTTGTTATCGTGAATTGTGCTGCTATGAACATCGATGTAGCAGTGTCCCTGTAGCATGCTCTTATTAGGTCTTTAGGGAATAGACCGAGAAGGGGAATAGCTGGGTCAAATGGTGGTTCCATTCCCAGCTTTCCAAGAAATCTCCATACTGCTTTCCAAATTGGCTGCACCAATTTGCAGTCCAACCAGCAATGAACAAGAGTGCCCCTTTCCCCGCATCCTCTCCAGCACTTATTGTTGTTTGACTTCCTAATGGCTGCCAATCTTACTGGAGTGAGATGGTATCTTAGGGTAGTTTTGATTTGCATTTCTCTGACTGCTAGAGAAGGTGAGCATTTTTTCATGTACTTATTGATTGATTGTATGTGAGATGGCGGCTTCTTTCCAGCACAAGGATATTGTGCAGCACATCTTTCAGCTGAGTCAGGCAGTGTCTTTGATCTCTAAGTTCTCCATATCAGACAGGCCTCAGGCCTCCTAAAAACGCAGGTTCTCTAAATTCCCTTATCCCTCTACTTTGCTCTGGGGGGACTGCTCTGGCTGGTGCCTCCAGCTACAGTAGCAGCTGTAGCACTAGGGATTTTTTTCCTTATTCATTATATCCAACCTTTGAGCCCCCAATCTGCTTTGAATGTCCAGATTTAAATTCCAGTAAAGTCCTCCCAACCTTTTCTTTTCACCCACCTTGCTGAGAAGCTGACTGTTTTCTTGGTTCCATGCCCCAGAGCAGCCAGGAAAGCGATCCTCTCTATTCAGCCATCTTAAAAGTCCTCCTGAAAATCCTTCTTGATTGGACACAACCTTCCTTTGCAGACTGAAACTCCATCCCTTTCTTCACACAATTACTTGCTCCCATACTTACCCTACACTTCCACCTCCATGCTTTGCCCTTTGCCTTGAATTATTCCCTGCCCCATTTCTAGCCACTGTTTAAAGTCCCACTTAAGATTCTACCTAAGAACTCTCCCCTCCTTTCAGTGGGATATATTTGTTCACTTCTTTTTGGCCTCCATGATTGTGTGTCTCTCAGAAAGTTACTATTCTCTGCTTTGCATCACAACTATCTTGTGACTTTCACATCTTGTCTGAACTCTAAACTATAAGACCCCTGAGGATAGAAGTCTTTCTATTTCTTTCTTATACTTCCAGTACCAAGTATAGCACCTTGAATATACATGGTAGATGTTCAATAAGTATTTTCTAAAAGTTAGAAATTTAAACCTAAAATCCAGATCCTGGGAGCACTGACTACATACCCCAGTAGTGCAATTCACTCTTTACTCCAGAACTTAACTTTTGGGTAATGTGTGAAGTTTCTAGGGGGGAGAAGGGCAAATTGAGAGAATCCAGTGATCATGAAGAGAGAAAGTGAAAATAGTGTTACATTCCTGGTTCCAAATAGTGACTCGTTGTATCACCAAAATGAAGGCTGTTTATGATCCAATATTTTAGCTTACCAATTAGAAGAGTTTAAAACCTCCACATCTTCTTTATTGTAAAATTTTTAAGAGATTAAAAAGAATCTCTTAACTTTCCAAACATCATGTCAGCATTTCTTTAACATAATCCAGCAAGGAGAAAATGAGCAGTTGCCTCCCTCTCTAATATCAATTCCATTAGCAAATGGAATTGACATGAAAGTAGCAGGGCAAGGAGAAAATATTGGCTATCTATAAGGTTTCCACAATGGTGCTGTAAGAGAACACCAAATCAGCATTATTCAGTATGTATTAGTCAAAGCCAAAAGTAGAAAAGGTCAGTGTCTATGAAATATTGAAGTATTCCAAATTTATTCTCTAAGATCTGGAACATAATAAAGAAGAAGACAAATGCTTGAAGTTTAAGTGGAGACAAATTTAGAGTGAATAAAATATGCACAAGTTTTTTCTAAAGTGGGGTAAACTTCGGGCTTTTCTTAACTAATAGACTACAGCAGACAACAGTGAAAGGCTGAGTACATCCATAGGTGTGAAGTTAAAACTCATAAAGCTTATTGATGAAAGAGATTTTTGTGGGAATGGGACCCACTCTTTGGGCTCTGAGGCTTGCTGGTCATTTTATCTACTACAAGGAGACTTCAAGTACATACACCCATCAAGCCACATCTATGGATTGTACAAATGATATGCCCAACACCTACATGCAACCATTTGGCACAAACATAGAGAGACATTACTGATGAGTCACAAATGGCAGATAGGTTGTGGAAGCCAGGTGAGCCATTCACTTCATCCTATGAGTGAAGCTGTAAGGAGGAGAGGATTCTACTCCATGGAGCCTCATGCCAATGATGGGAATCATAGTGGGAGCTGCACTTTGAAGAGCCCTGAGTAGAAAGCAGAGGCAGACCCAACAAGATGGCATAAGGCTGCATGAGGAGCACCAGGACACCTCAGATCTTCGGAGAAATGACCACAATCATATGATTCTAAATATGGTTACATATTTTGTAAGAATGGAAAAGGGGGCTGAGCTCTAGACTTAAACACAGCTCCCAGACAGCACAAAGGGTAAAACAAAGCCACGAGGAATTAGAGGAGAAAATTCAAACATGAGCATCACTTTCCCTGTTGTTGACCCTGGGAATGGAGCTCAAGAAAAATTGAACTGCTCTTGAGAGATGTGAGGACCTTGGACAATAGCTCAGTTTCTTATATAAATTCACATAAAAATATCCCTGGTTTCTTGGGCGCTTCATGCCATTATTTTTTTCTTCAGTAGATGGAATAATACCTTTAAACATTTTACATTTTTAAAAATGTCCATATTATGAGAGTCAAGAACCACGGCTTTTAGAGCTTTGGCCCATTATGATTGATGTCCAGAAGAACACAAAGCTGTCGAACTCTTGAGAGAAGGAAAGCTGAGCTGAGTCCACAACAGGCCATTGTCTTTCCTGAAAGCAACTACATGCCACATCCCAGCTGTGTGTGCTGTTGGATAAGTAGGAATGCCAGTCACTGGAAGGCCCAGCATGAGTGTAAGTGGTCAGAGCCTTAGTCAAAGCCTCTGCTTTCCATTCCTTCCTCTACCTCATTTAATCCTCAGGCAACCCTATCCAGAGGTTAATGTTATGATCCCAATGATGAGGAAACTGAGGCACAGAGCTGACCTTCCCCCACTGGTAAAAGTTATATCCATTACATTTTAAAATGAAGTCTTCTCTAAACCTTTTCTTAATAATTTATGTACTTTGTCCCAAATTTAATAGAAGTACTTTTTAGTCCCAAATACCTAACAATTCCTTCTATAGCAATTAGGAATGTCATTTATACTTGGATCTCTTATAACACAGTAATTGGAATTCTACATGTAAATTAGACTTCGATTTAGTCCTCAGGGATTGCATAAACTTACTAAGACATTAGTGTGACATTAATTCAGAGTTAAGATCCATTCTGATAAAACTCTGACTATTTTTTGCATCTACCAAATAGACAAAGACAAGGAAAAAATGCCTGGGTGAGGAAAATGAGGACTGAGAAGATATAAAGGACACTTAAATTAGAAGCATCAGCTAACAAAATGCCAGGATTAAAAAATCAACTGATCTCTAAGACTGTGGGAATGATGCCTAGAGCAATGACAAGGCCTATCTTCTGGGCCAGCGCTGAGGGTTGGAGTCGGGATGAGGTCTCAGGGTTGGGCTTCCCTAAGAGCAGGAATCCCACCTTTATGTCCCCAGCAACTGATGAAATGCAGACCTAAGAATAGGTGCTTAATAAATGTTTGAAGTTAAAAGAATGGACATATGTAGAAAATTATTTTAGCAGAGGGAGCAGAAGAAAAAAAGAGACATTACTATCTAGGGATGTGGTGTGGCCTATTTATAAGTTTGTGAGGTACAGAGGCTAAGACTCCATGACCACCTCTGGATTACATGAAGGCAGGTTCCCAAGGCCTGACATGCTTTCCTAATTTTAAAAATACTTGCATTATTCCCTATGGCAATAGAACATACCAAAAATTGGGGCTCACCATCTCTAGCAGTCAGAGAAATGCAAATCAAAACTACCCTAAGATACCATCTCACTCCAGTAAGATTGGCAGCCATCATGAAGTCAAATAATAACAAGTGCTGGAGAGGATGCGGGGAAAAGGGCACTCTTGTTCATTGCTGGTGGGACTGCAAATTGGTGCAGCCAATTTGGAAAGCAGTATGGAGATTCCTGGGAAAGCTAGGAATGGAACCACCATTTGACCCAGTTATTGCCCTTCTTGGTCTATTCCCTGAAGACCTTAAAAGAGCGTACTACAGGGATACTGCCACATCGACGTTCATAGCAGCACAATTCACAATAGCTAGACTGTGGAACCAACCCAGATGCCCTTCAATGGATGAATGGATTAAAAAAATGTGGCATTTATACACTATGGAGTATTACGCAGCACTAAAAAATGACAAAATCATGGAATTTGCAGGGAAATGGATGGCATTAGAGCAGATTATGCTCAGTGAAGCTAGCCAATCCCTAAAAAACAAATACCAAATGTCTTCTTTGATATAATGAGAGCAACTAAGAATAGAGTAGGGAGGAAGAGCAGAAAGAAAAGATTGACATTAAACAGAGGCACGAGATGGGAGGGAAAGAGAGAGAAAAGGGGAATTGCATGGAAATGGAAAGAGACCCTCATTGTTATAAAAAACTACATAAAAGAGGTTGTGAGGGGAATTGGAAGAAAAATAAGGAGAGAAATGAATTACAGTAGATGGGATAGAAAGAGAAGATGGGGGGAGGGGGATAGTAGAGGATAGGAAAGGTAGCAGAATACATCAGTCACTAGTATGGCATTATGTAAAAATGTGAATGTGTAACCGATGTGATTCTGCAATCTGTATTTGGGGTAAAAATGGGAGTTCATAACTCACTTGAAACTATTGTTCGAAGTATGATATGTCAAGAGCTTTGTAATGTTGTGAACAACCAATAAAAAAAAAGAATTTTCATTAAGTTCCCCAAATACCCAACTTTTCCTTTTTTTTTCCCTAAAGAGCTAGTAAATGACTTTTCTACATTCATTAGGGAGAAATAATAGTTATTTCAAATTGTCCTTTTATGATATTGGTTTCTACCACCTTCACATGTTCAGGCTTTGTTTTTCAGCTTGAAAAATCGACTTTGAAACACACACACATTAAGATTTATGTCAACTTCAGTTCTGCTTCGAAATCCAAGATCAGCTTTGCTTTATATATGGCATTAGGGGAATTCTGATGCAATCAGAAGTTAGACACTCCTTCAAAGCCACAAAAATTCTTACATAGATAAGTAAATATACAGCAATCAAAAAAAATCTCCTCTTATTAGACATTTCCTGGGAAGAAACCCAAAAATTTCACTGTTGATACAACTGGTGTACCAATTAAATAAAACCTTCTTCTCAAAGCTTTCAGAACAAAAGAAGACTAACTGGCCAAGACAGAGGGTTTAGACTTCTGCATCTGGAAAAAGTGCCTTGAGAACCTTCAAACTCCAATATTCTGTCTCAAAGAATCAGCACAGTCAATTGTCTAGACACAGGGTCAGCTCACCAGGAAACAGAGCCAGAAAGGGCAAGTTCATTAGAATTGACATGTGTTCAGACCAGAATGAAGACTATTAACCATGAGGTGAGATGTCACCCACCCAGTAATTTTCTAACCACTCATACTAATGAAATCATAAATTCATAGCAATTTAGGATTGGGTGAGGCATTAACAAATCATCTAGATTCTAGGACAAAACACATCATCAGATGCATGACTATACATATTTTAATTTATTTCTTACATGAAATGAAATGTATTTTGAAATGAATGAAGAAAGTCTGAATTAATCACTTTTAAGTTGCTGGCATTTTATGTTACATCCAACTTGAACAACAACAAAAAAATAAACCACTTGCCAAAAACCAATGGAGTATAGGATGAAATGTTTAGGAAGATAGTAATTTAGGAAATTCTGGTAGGTGTTTTTTGTTTTCTTTGGTTTTTAATGTTTAAACATCTATTTTGAAACTTACTTTAGATAACAAAAAAAAAGATGAAACAAAAAGAAGGAAAAGGGATGAAAAATATAACATATATTATTTCTCTGTCAAATGATAAAACCAAACATGTGCCCCTACTGGTTGTAGAGGGACCTCAGTCCTACTGACATAGATTAGCTGCTTGATTCTGCCAGCTCTGCCAAAGCAGCAGGTGTTTTATTTTATTCTAATATTTCTCTGTGGCTTTACAGCTACTAAATTTTAAAAGATGTCATAGCTTTCCCCCATGAAGTCTAAGATCTGTTCAAATGATAAGGTCATAGATGCTTAACATTTCCCAAACTTGCTACCACTTGTAGCTACTTGGTTCATTTATCTAAGACCTTTCTACTAACAGTTCAGAAATGGCCCTGATGAGATCTTATAGAAAGTAATATGCAGTCTGCCTGAGAGGACTGGCTTTAAAAATTATGTCCTCTGAAAATGTATCCCTTATGTCTTTGAGATAAGATAAAGCCTGAAATAAAACATAACTGTCATCCATGTAAACTTTATTTATACAAAGAGCAACATTTACATATAGCATTAAGTGAATAATAGTAGAGGCTTGGTTAAATAAATGATAATAATATATCATTCTACTGACAACCAGGCAGTCATTTAAAAGATGTGAAAGAATGTGAAGTGGAAAATGTCTATAACGTATGATAAGGTTAGAAGACAGGAGACAAAACACTATCAGAATATAGTCTTTATTTCATAGAGAAAACAGAAAAATGCACAGCAAAATAATAATTGTAGTTATATCTAAGCAGTAAAATCAAGTTGATTTTATTTTTATCTTGAACTTTTCCATATTTGTGGGCTTTTCTTTTAAAAGTATTATATTATTAAATAGATTTTAAATAATTGAAAAAAATAGTCAGTATTATCTGTTCAGCAAAAGATACCTTGAAAAACTAAAAGTGAAAATATTTTGTGTAATTGGGGATAAGCATCTTTTGCATTTTCCTTTTTTCTTGCCTCTTCTTTCTAGTCAAATCTATTATGTTATATTGCTGCATTACAAGTTACCCCAAAACTTAGCAGCTTAAAACAATACTCATTTATTATCCCAGTTTACATGGTAAATGAGTCTGGGAACAGCTTATCTGGGTCCTCTGCTTCATGTCCCTCCATCAAGGTGTCAATCCAGGGTCTACAGTCTCATCTGAAGGTTTGGCTGGGGAAGGATTGACTTCTCAGGCTCACTCAGTGCTTGTTCACAGAAGTCAACTGCTTGCAACCTGTTGAACTAAGAACCTTGGTTACTTGCTGGCCAGTGGTCAGAGGTAGCCCTCATGGCAGCTTCCTTCACCAAAGTATGCAAGCTAGGCAGACAAAAGAAAGAATATGCTAGTAAAACAGAAGCCATTATATTTTGTAACCTAATCACAGAAGTAATAGTCCATTACCTCAGCATATTCTATTGGCAAGAACAAAGTCATTAAGTCTAGCCCACACTCAAAGAAAGAAGATTATACAAAGGCATGAATACCAGAAGATGGGAATCACTGGGACCATCTTCTAATTCTGCATAGCATTTCATTCTTTGCAATTAGTCCTCTAAAATTTTCTCTGATAGGAGCAGTGGCATATGCCAATAATCCCAGCAACTCATAAGGTTGAGATAGGAGAATGACAAGTTTGAGGTCAGACTCAGCAACTCAGCTAGACTTTCTCCAAAAACTAAAAAGTACTATGGATATAGCTCAGTGGTAGACTGACTTTAGGTTCAACCCCCATATAACAACAACAAAATTTAAAAAAACATATCTTGATAAACCCTATAATAAGTTTTCATCTTTCACATGCCTCAATTTCTCTTTCTTCATAGTGTATAAATTTATGAAAATAAATATAACAAAAATCAAGTTTTCTGTTTGGGTAAAATAAGCAATGAAAAATTGTCTTTTCTGATGATAAATTGATGACATTTTTAAATGTGTAATCTTTAAAGGATTTTCTATTTCTTCAATGGAAAAAATTCTTTCACCATATTTATTTATAATACCAACAAACCCTTTTAACAAACTTTTTTCAGTATATATAAGTTATGATAGTCATCAGATTAAATAATGATCATTAAAATCATGTTGTAGAAGAATATTTATAACACTAGGAATGCTTTCTATACTAGTAAATGAAAAAACACGATCTAAAATAGTATGTGGAATATGATCACAATTTTTTTTAAATATATAACTAAACAGAGATACTATTGGAAGTATGCACATTAAAATATTAGTTTATAGAATGAGATGGACATTATTACTCTAAGTACACATGAATGGTGTGACTCTAATTTGTGTACAACTAGAGATATGAAAAATTGTGCTGTATATGTATAATATGAGTTTTAATGCATTCTGCTGTCATACATAACAAATTAGAATTAATTAAAAATTAGTTTATCTTTATTAAAATCTCAGTTAATTTTTCTTCTTTACAGTATCTTTAAAATTTGAATATTTTTAATTAGTGTACTTTTATCTCCTCTCAACAATGCAGTATTTAAATTTTATGTATTTATTACTAATATTTAATAAATACACAGAACTAATATTAACCACAAATTCCTGATAAAATTTTTAATTATAATACTAAATGATTTTGAAATTCAAGTAATATAAATGAATATTAGAAGATGCAGAACATTAGACAAAGTTACAATGACCTCATACACTAAGGGAATATTATCTGTTAAGACTAAGAACACGGAGGGCAGAAGATGGCTTCGAAGGGAGTGCATCACCCCAGTGCGCCGTGTCACTGAGCCAGAGAAAGACGATGAGAAACGGCTGAAGGCTATCTTGTTGGGAATTTCCAGTGAAATTGAGGCGCTCCAGAATCTAGTGGACAGATTTCCATCGTGCGAGGTTCGGCTGTGGGAGCTCCATTTCTCCGCACGGAGGGTCGCATAGCCTGATAGGCGATCGTCCCGTGGCTGGAGTCTGTGGCGTGCGCTGGAGAACGGCAAGGTGCCGGAGCGGGGAAGCAGCTATACGGATTTGGGGGGCTCCCGCCAGTGGTACATTGGCAGCGCTTAGTGCTGAGTTCCGGCTTTGAGACAGAGGAGAGAAGCGGTCCAGCTTGGTTCCAGTCACCGGTCGGACCACAGAGGAGGACAGCAGCCGCCATTTCGGAGAGATGATGTAATCATCCCCATGTTCTACTGATCTCAGCTCATTCAGCTACGGAACAGGTGATTTCAGGCTGGTATTTGCCTGAGTCTAGCAGACAGATTTCTCGCTCAGGATCGGGACTGGGGATCTTGTGGAGAATACTCCTAGAGGCTCGTGCCTGGCAAGGCGTGCGCCGGGCACTGAGCAGCTAGATTCTGGTTCCCGGGGCTAACCTGGCCCAGGTCTGAGGAAACTGCGGAGACTGCCGGTGGAGGCCAGCTCCAAGTGGAGTGTGCGCTGAGCTTGGGGCGACTGGGTTCTGACTCCCGGAACAGTTTTGGCCTGGGGCTGGGGAACCCGTGGGGGTCGCTCGCTGGAGCCAGCTCCCAGCGGAGAGTGTATCGGGATCGGAAAGGCGGGGTTCTGGCTACCTAAGCTGCTTTGGCCCAAGGCTAGGGAACCGGCGGTGACTGCTTCTCAGCCAGGGTCCTGCTGGGTGCTGTGGGGGAAGAGTGGAGCTTCCACTTGCGCCCAGAGCAGGCCAAGTGACCTGCTGGCGTGGTATCATGACACCCCAAATGCAGCTGGGGCTGAAGAGAGAAGCCGCCCACGCCTAGAATAGGACCAGCGACCCCGCGGCACGGTAGCCAAGTAACCTCATTTGGAGTAGGGGCTGTGCAGAGCTGCCATATGAGCAAGCAGGGCAGGCAGATCTGCGGCCCACTGGCAAGACAGGCCAGGTAGCTTGCCAACGTGGTGGACACGTAACACCGAGGCAGTCGCGTCACACTGGTTGGAGTGGGGGTGGAGCAGGGTCGCCGCCCGGGTCCGGAGGGGGCTCAGCGACCCGTTGGAGAGGTAGTCAGGTACCCCCATTGGGAGTGGGGGCTGTGCAGAACTGCGACCCACCGGCCTAGAGGCCTGCTAGTGTGGTAGACACATCACATCAATTGGAGTGGGGACCCAGCAGAGCGGCCACCCACATCCAGATCAGGACCAACGACCCCAGGGCGTGGTAGTTACGTTACCACAATTGGAGTGGGGGCAGAGCAGAGCCGCCACCCGTGCCCGCAGCGGGGGCAGACCTGTGACAGATCAGCGTGGTAGACAGACCACCCTAATTAAAGGAGGAGCACAGCCACTACCCGCCCTGCAAGGGAGACTTCCCAACTATACAAGAGCAATATAAATAAATAGGGGGTAAATTTCAAAATCACAACAGTTGCACCAAGCAGAAAGAAACGCCAGCAGTATGAAAAGACAAGGAAAGAAAGGACCACAAGCAATGCAGGTCAACTCAACTTTAGAAGAGGTAATAGCTGCAACAGATGGAATGTCAGATAAAGAGTTCAGGATATATATGCTTCAGATGATCTGGAGTCTCAAGGAAGACATGAGACAGCAAAATCAGACAATGAAAGATCACATTGACAAACAAATCCAGGAAGTAAAAGATCAATTTCACAGGGAGATAGAGGTAATAAAAAACAAACAAATAGAAATCCTAGAAATGCAGGAAACAATAAACCAACTTAAAAACTCAATTGAGAATACTACCAGCAGAGTAGATCACTTAGAAGAGAGAACATCAGACAATGAAGACAAAGTATTTCAACTGGAAAAGAACATAGACAGCTCAACAAGTCTGCTAAGAAACCATGAGCAGAACATCCAAGAAATATGGGATAATATCAAAAGACCAAATTTAAGAGTCATTGGGATACAGGAAGGCACAGAGCTCCACACCAAAGGAATGAACCGTCTATTCAGTGAAATAATACGAGAAAACTTCCCAGACTTGAAGAATGAGACAGAAGCCCAAATCCTAGAAGCCTACAGGACGCCGAATGTGCAAAATCATAAGAGATCCACACCTAGACACATTATAATGAAGATGTCCAACATACAGAATAAGGAGAGAATTTTAAAAGCTGCAAGAGAAAGAAAGCAGATTACATTTAGGGGCAAACCAATCAGGATAACAGCTGATCTCTCAACACAGACTCTGAAAGCTAGAAGATCCTGGAATAACATATTTCAAACACTGAAAGAAAATGGGTTCCAACCAAGAATCGTGTATCCGGTGAAATTAAGCTTCAGGATAGAAGATGAAATTAAAACCTTCCACGATAAACAAAAGTTAAAAGAATTCGCAGCTAGAAAACCATCTCTTCAAAAAATCCTTGGCAAAACATTACAGGAAGAGGAAATGGAAAATAACATTGAAAACCAACAATGGGAGGTAGGACAGTAAAGAGGGGAAAGTAGTCAAAGAGGATAACAAATCAGGTTTAGTAACATCAATAGACGAATATGGCTAGAAGAACAAACCATATCTCAATAATAACCCTAAATGTTAATGGCTTAAACTCACCAATTAAGAGACACAGGCTAGTAGAATGGATCACAAAACAAGACCCAACAATATGCTGCCCACAGGAGACGCATCTGATAGGAAAAGATATTCATAGACTGAAGGTGAAAGGTTGGGAAAAATCATACCACTCACATGGACTGCGGAAACAAGCAGGAGTGTCCATACTCATATCTAATAAAATAGATTTCAAGCCAAAGTTAATCAAAAGGGATAAAGAGGGACACTTCATACTGCTCAAGGCAACCATACACCAAAAAGACATAACAATCATAAATATATATGCCCCAACTAATGGTGCAGCTGTGTTCATCAAGCAAACTCTTCTCAAGTTCAAGAGTCTAATAGATCACCATACAATAATCATGGGAGACTTCAACACACCTCTCTCACCACTGGACAGATCTTCCAAACAAAAGTTAAATAAGGAAACTATAGAACTCAATAACACAATTAACAACCTAGACTTAATTGACATATATAGACTATACCACCCAACATCAAGTAGTTACACTTTTTTCTCAGCAGCACATGGAACCTTCTCAAAAATAGACCATATATTATGTCACAGGGCAACTCTTAGACAATATAAAGGGGTAGAGATAATACCATGCATCTTATCTGATCATAATGGAATAAAACTGAAAATCAATGATAAAAGAAGGAAGGAAAAATCAAGTATCACTTGGAGAATGAACAATAGGTTGCTGAATGATCAATGGGTTTTAGAAGACATCAAGGAGGAAATTAAAAACTTCCTAGAGTTAAATGAAAACACAGACACAACATATCGGAATCTATGGGACACATTGAAAGCAGTTCTAAGAGGAAAATTCATTGCTTGGAGTTCATTCCTCAAAAAAAGAAAAAACCAACATATAAATGATCTCATACTTCATCTCAAAATCCTAGAAAAAGAAGAGCAAAACAACAGCAAAAGAAGTAGAAGGCAAGAAATAATTAAAATCAGAGCTGAAATTAATGAAATTGAAACAAAAGAAACAATTGAAAAAATTGACAAAACGAAAAGTTGGTTCTTTGAAAAAAATAAATAAAATTGACAGACCCTTAGCCATGCTAGCGAAGAGAAGAAGAGAGAGAACTCAAATTACTAGCATACGGGATGAAAAAGGCAATATCACAACAGACACTTCAGAAATACAGAAGATAATCAGAAATTATTTTGAATCCTTATACTCCAATAAAATAGAAGATAGTGAAGGCATAGATAAATTCCTTAAGTCTTAAGATCTGCCCAGATTGAGTCAGGAGGATATAGACAACCTAAACAGACCAATAACAATAGAGGAAATAGAAGAAACCATCAAAAGATTACCAACTAAGAAAAGCCCAGGACCGGATGGGTATACAGCAGAGTTTTACAAAACCTTTAAAGAGGAACTAACACCAATACTTTTCAAGCTATTTCAGGAAATAGAAAAAGAGGGAGAACTTCCAAATTCATTCTACGAGGCCAACATCACCCTGATTCCGAAACCAGACAAAGACACTTCAAAGAAAGAAAACTACAGACCAATATCTCTAATGAACCTAGATGCAAAAATCCTCAATAAAATTCTGGTGAATCAGATACAAAAACATATCAAAAAAATTGTGCACCATGATCAAGTAGGATTCATCCCTGGGATGCAAGGATGGTTCAATATACGGAAATCAATAAATGTTATTCACCACATCAATAGACTTAAAAATAAGAACCATATGATCATCTCGATAGATGCAGAAAAAGCATTCGACAAAGTACAGCATCCCTTTATGTTCAAAACTCTAGAAAAATTAGGGATAACTGGAACATACCTCAACATTGTAAAAGCAATCTATGATAAGCCACAGGCCAGCATCATTCTGAATGGAGAAAAATTGAAGGCATTCCCTCTAAGATCTGGTACAAGACAGGGATGCCCTCTCTCACCACTTCTGTTCAACATAGTCCTTGAAACACTGGCCAGAGCAATTAGACAGACGAAAGAAATTAAAGGCATAAAAATAGGAAAAGAAGAACTTAAATTATCACTATTTGCAGATGACATGATTCTATACCTAGCAGACCCAAAAGCGTCTACAAAGAAACTGCTAGAGTTAATAAATGAATTCAGCAAAGTGGCAGGATATAAAATCAACATGCATAAATCAAAGGCATTTCTGTATATCAGTGACAAAACTTCTGAAATGGAAATGAGGAAAAACACTCCATTCACAATATCCCCCCAAAAAATAAAATACTTGGGAATCAACCTAACAAAAGAGGTGAAAGATTTATATAATGAAAATTACAGAACCTTAAAGAAAGATATAGAAGAAGACCTTAGAAGATGGAAAAATATACCCTGCTCATGGATAGGCAGAACTAACATCATCAAAATGGCGATATTACCAAAAGTTCTCTATAAGTTCAATGCAATGCCAATCAAAATCCCAACAGCATTTCTTGTAGAAATAGATAAAAGAATCATGAAATTCATATGGAATAATAAAAGACCCAGAATAGCAAAAACAATGCTAAGCAGGAAGTGTGAATCAGGCGGTATAGCGATACCAGACTTCAAAGTATACTACAGAGCAATAGTAACAAAAACAGCATGGTACTGGTACCAAAACAGGCGGGTGGACCAATGGTACAGAATAGAGGACACAGTAACCAATCCACAAAACTACAACTGTCTTATATTTGATAAAGGGGCTAAAAGCATGCAATGGAGGAAGGATAGCATCTTCAACAAATGGTGCTGGGAAAACTGGAAATCCATTTGCATCAAAATGAATCTGAATCCCTATCTCTCGCCATGCACAAAAGTTAACTCAAAATGGATCAAGGAGCTTGATATTAAATCAGAGACACGGCATCTGATAGAAGAAAAAGTTGGTTATGATCTACATACTGTGGGATTGGGCCCCAAATTCCTCAATAGGACACCCATAGCGCAAGAGTTAACAACTAGAATCAACAAATGGGACTTACTCAAACTAAAAAGTTTTTTCTCAGCAAAAGAAACAATAAGAGAGATAAACAGGGAGCCTACAACCTGGGAACAAATCTTTAATCCACACACTTCAGATAGAGCCCTAGTAACCAGAATATACAAAGAACTCAAAAAATTAGACAATAGGATAACAAATAAATCAATAAATGGGCCAAGGACCTGAACAGACACTTCTCAGAGGAGGACATACAATCAATCAATAAGTACATGAAAAAATGCTCACCATCGCTATTAGTCAGAGAAATGCAAATCAAAACTATCCTAAGATACCATCTCACTCCAGTAAGATTGGCAGCCATTAGGAAGTCAAACAACAATAAGTGCTGGAGAGGATGCGGGGAAAAGGGCACTCTTGTTCATTGCTGGTGGGACTGCAAATTGGTGCAGCCAATTTGGAAAGCAGTATGGAGATTTCTTGGAAAGCTGGGAATGGAACCACCATTTGACCCAGCTATTCCCCTTCTCGGTCTATTCCCTAAAGACCTAATAAGAGCATGCTACAGGGACACTGCTACATCGATGTTCATAGCAGCACAATTCACGATAGCAAGATTGTGGAATCAGCCTAGATGCCCTTCAATAGATGAATGGATAAAAAAAAAATGTGGCATTTATACACAATGGAGTATTACTCTGCATTAAAAAATGACAAAATCATAGAATTTGGAGGGAAATGGATGGCATTAGAGCAGATTATGCTAAGTGAAGCTAGTCAATCATTAAAAAACAAATACCAAATGACCCCTTTGATATAAGGGGAGTAAACAAGGACAGGGTAGGGACGAAGAGCTTGAGAAGAAGATTTACATTAAACAGGGATGAGAGGTGGGAGGGAAAGGGAGTGAGAAGGGAAATCGCATGGAAATGGAAGGCGATCCTCAGGGTTATACAAAATGATATATAAGAGGAAAGGAGGGGTAAGACAAGATAATACAAATGGAAGAAATGATTTACAGTAGAAGGGGTAGAGAGAGAAAAGGGGAGGGGAGGGGAGGGGAGGGGGGATAGTAGAGAATAGGACTGACAGCAGAATACATCAGACACTAGAAAGGCAATATGTCAATCAATGGAAGGGTAACTGATGTGATACAGCAATCTGTATACGGGGTAAAGTTGGGAGTTCATAACCCGCTTGAATCAAACTGTGAAATATGATGTATTAAGAACTATGTAATGTTTTGAACGACCAACAATAAAAAAAAAAAAAGACTAAGAACACAAGGGAGAACAAATAATGCAGAATCCTGTTTGATGAAATTTCTTTGGGACATGGAATGAGTGAAGTATAAACAAAGTTATAAAAAAAATAAGGTTTGCTTTCTTTTTCATGTGTTACTTAAGGTGTCTATTATGTACAAAGAGATACCCTTATAAAACTCTAAATTACCTGTTAGTTTGGAAATATAAAATCCAATCTAGCACATAAGATTTTCCTGTTTTGATGTATTAGACCAGTTTTTAAATGTCCAACAGGATTTTCTAACTAATGTATTGAATTTGTATTTACATCCACTAAACTTTTAATATAAGTTACTTGCTACTGAATTTTCAGTAAATTAGCCTTCTGCCATTTTTGTCACATTATATAGGCAAAAACTAATACACAGGAATATTAATATTAATGTTAATCAACATTAAAATATCACCTAAAAAAATACTGCTTTAGTCATGATCGAGCATCTTTCACAACTTCCAGTGGGCAAAATTCATTTGTTTTTAAAAATTAACTTTAAGAGACTAAATAGAAAATAAAGGGAAAAAGAGGTAAAGGAGAAACCTTCCAAAGCTCACTGAGGACAAGTTAGCCATGTGAAATTGTCTAGCCAATCGTTTGTATAAACAATATCAATTTATGCTGTTCTTTATGCCTCCATGTTGATTTAGCCATCATCTTGATTTAAAAATATGTCTTTTCTGGGCCAGGTGCAGTGGTACCTGCCTATAATCCCAGCAAGCTCAGGAGGTTCTGGCAGGAGGATTCCAAGTTCAAAGCTAGCCTCAGCAACTTAGCAAGACCCTAAGCAACTTGATGAGACCCTGTTTTAAAACAAAAAAAAATAAAAAGGGCTGGGGCTGGGGATGTGGCTCTATGATTAAGCACCCCTGGCTTCAACCCCCAGTAACACTCCCTCAAAAAAAAAAAAACACACACACACACAATATAAGTAATAGTACTCATTGTAGAAAATTTGGAAAACAGACACATGCATAAGGAAAAACATAAAACTTGCCCACATGCACTGCATAGATTTTACTATTAATATTTATATCATTATCTTTCTTTAATTTTATTTTTTTACTCACCAAAGGAATTCTGTTAAATATAAAGTTATATGCCCTTCTTTTTCACTAAACAGTGTACATTTTCTCATGGCATTAAATGTCTTTTGAATACAGTATTTTAATGATGCTCCATCCTGGTGATTTCTTTTCCCATTTAAATCTCTGTACACAAAACGTTTTATCAAATTTTATATCAGCATCATAAAACATTTATAAACTAACTGATAAAATTTTAACATGATGTCCCTATGCTTTACAACAGTTTCTATGAAGCAGTAATTATCTTTTTTCAAAAAAAAAAAAGTTACCTTTTCCAACTCTCTACATAGCATTATTTGGGAGATAAGGGAAATTCCTATATGATTTGAACAATTCAGATTTTCTGCTCACATTGAATCAATCTGGGTAATTTTTTCCAGAAAATTTATGTGTGTTATCTATAGTTGGGTGGTAAAAATTCTTTCTCACATAAGGCAAATTATTGCTCAGTATTCTAGTTTTGAGTGTACTTCAAGATTATTCAAATAGGAAGGTGGGAGAAGACAAATCAAGCACTTCTAGCCAGCAGCCACCATGTTCAGAAACCTCTCCATCAACTTTTGAAAACTCAATGTCTGCCTGGAGGTGTATCAGCGGTAGTAATAAAAAAACTTATTAAATATTTACTATGTTCCAGATTCTGTGCTAAGTGCCTTAGGTATACTATTTAATGTGACCCTTACAACAATTTTACAGCAACCAAGTATTATTAATGCTATTTATAGATGAGGAAATGGAACGCTGAAGGAGTTAAGTAATTTATCTAACCTGTGGGTGATGGAGCTAGTCCAGTGTCCAAGTCTATAATGACTCAACCCATTTCCTTAAGTGCAATGCAATATTCTCTGCCATTATGAGCCATTTTTTACTTCATTTATCACTTAATTCTATATGTTTACATACATTAACAATTTATCTCACTTGTTAAAGATGGTGAAAGACTCTAAAATGAAAAAATAAGAGAAAGGAAACTATAATAAACAAAAGACTTTGCCACCATGTTGCAGGAGGCATAAGTTGAAAGATTTCCAAAAACTGAAAATGTTCTACAGCATTATCTTACCAAAATGAAGTCCTATGTGCAGGTCTTGTTCTGCTGTATGTTAAATGACAGCAACAATATTTTCACTTAATCACTGCCATTATATCTAGGAATCAAGAGACTCACAGCAGGATAAATCTTTGGGTATATAAGACATTTAAAACATTATATTATCCATAATTCTCAAAACAAAAGAGAAAATATCTTTTCTGGCTGAACTAGTGCCCCAACAATCAAACCGTTGGGGATGAAATTATACTGAGTCAGTGACTAAAAGAAGCAAAGGAGAATAAGCATCCAGTTTTTAGAGAACAAAAAGAAAAACATCACTATCATTTAACATTATTCATAAAATACAATTTAGAAAAAATATATAATTCATTGGGAAGATGTTTTAGTCTAGGCAAGAGGGAGGCAAAAAAAAGTCATTTGCTCATGTAGATCAGATATTTGTTTATATCCTTTTCATTGAGATACTCTGTAATAATATGAGCCTAATACAGTTCTTTCAAGTGAACCATCAATCATATAGGAACAAAAGATTTTTAAAAATTTTAAGCGCCTGTAATCCCAGGGCTCTTTGTGCCCTCAAAGAGATGAGTCATGAGTCTCAAGAGCTATAGGAATTGAAGCACATAGATAGGTCCCTGTGACTGTCAATCAGAAAAACAGAGTCTCTAATACGCTACTAAAATCCAAGATCAACATTTGGTTGAGGTATTTGGTTTCAATTAGGAAGAACATGCCATACCTAATAAAACACCATGGACAGAGAAAACAAGCAGTAGTGTAAAAGTGACCCATAAATCAGTGATGTTAATAAATCAAACAATAATTTAATGCCTGACATTCACTACCTAATTATCCATGCTATTATTCCTGGAGCCAATTACTAAATTCTAGAGATTATGAAGTCCTTTTTATCAAAGCAACACAAAGAATTCAGACATTTAAAATAAGATCAATGGTCTCAGGAGGACTTTTCCACAGGTTATAGTAAAGGAAAATTCTCTAGAAACCACTGTTTCCTTTCAACTTTCTCTTTAATATCTCTGCTACTCCCTGTTAGCCTCTATCATATCATGACTAGTTATAAAGCCCGGAGAAAACTTTCTAAATTGGAGCTTTTATTTGTTATTCATCTGCTTCCCTGATGGGCAAGATTATCTCATACAGTGGCAGGAAATCACTCATATAAGCTCTGGACCACAAAATGGCAAACACTGTCTACAAGAAAGCAGTTCTATATTGTTACGATTATAGGAAACTATCACAAGTCCAACTTTAAAAATTCTAGTTTCTAACGAATGTCATTTACAAGTAGATAATGAGTCTCTCAAGTAGCATCAGGTGAAACTAGAACTAATTTCCAGTTAACAAAAGGAAAATATCCTGTGACATATATCAGTGTTGTAGCTCAAAAGCGGTGGTAAATTAAACGTGGAAAACATTAGAAAAAATAAAAATTCAACTGACAGTCGTTAAAACAGTAATATATGAATCAACATTTGGTCAGAATTCTATCTTAATGGATATAAAGTCTTTTTCATGATTATTACTTAAGGCAAAGATGCTCAACTTGTTTTAGTTATTCAAGCAAAGAACAATTTAATTCACAATTTTCTGTTTGCTTGAACCCCATTTAAAAGTTTTGAAGTTATGAACTGTTTTTAATGTACCTATTTAATTTTATGCTTGACATGAAGTCATCTAACTTTCACAGAATATTAACCATAATCACCTCTGCAGCACTTCAGTGCTCAGTCATTTTCTTGGCCTCTCAAGTCTAGAGGAACTCAGTCAATTTGGTAGAATTACTCCTTCACCCAGAATAGCCTCTGGGACCACATAATACAATCCCCAAGTTTCAGGAAATATCTGAGTATCAAAGACACCTTAGCTGTCAAGGAGCCATACTTAATAGCATCACAGATGAGCTCAAAGATCACACTGGACAAATCAGAATGGGTACAAGAAAATAAAAAATACCGCCTTGCTGTTGAGGTTCACAAGAGAAAGATCGACTTGAAGTACAAGTCAGGACAGGTAGTGCCACCTACTGGTCAGCCAAGGTAGAAAAAAAAATGAGTCTAGTGAATTCACTTGGGCTAAATTGGGTGATTTGGGGCTGTAAGAGTGGTGATCTCCTTTTAATCATGTACAGGAAACTCTGGAATCCCATTAATTTATTTTTAAAAATTAAACCAAAGTGATTAATTATTTTTATCAATAAAGTTGAAAAGGAGAGACACAGACATACTCCATAGAAGTTTGAATGATCTCTCTTTAACATACCACTTTATTTTAATCCACCTTCCTACTTCAGAAGTTCCCTGACCCTCATTTAAATTGGAATTCAATAAACACATATCTCCATTATAAATGAATATTTGATCCTCTGGAAAGGAACATAATTAAGTTCTTTTTTTAAATCAACAGTTACATATAGTCTTATTTTGGATCTAATACTGAGAGAGAGAAACTTTACAAATAATCCTGGTTATTAACTCACAAGGTATTGTTGAAATTGACCAATTTTATGTATAGGAAATTATCGAGTCAGAATATATTAGGGGAATTGTAATCATTTCTATAAACTTGCCCCCTTCAGCATACAAATTAGTTTTTGTACAGAAACAGGCCTTCTAACGCAATATAACTTCCCAATTTATTCCTTAGAACTTTTAAGTTTTTTTTAAGTAATTAACAATAAGATTCCATGGGCCATGAGACCTCAAATGCTAATGTCATTTTCAAACAGTAAATGGCACAAAGGGTATTTGGTAATCAGCTGCTACTTTTCAATTTTTTCTCTCTCATACTATCAAAAAAGATTAATGAACACAATTGCCCTTAATAGTTTTCTGAAACACAAGCGAAACAATAATGAGTCCAGAAAGCAAAATACCCACATCCCAAGTCAAATCAATTAAACCATGAAATCAGTTTACCCAGAAGATTTGAAAGATTTCTAAGGCCAGTCCTTGTTTTTCAATAAATGGTGAGTGGTGAGCAGAGGAAAGGGACCAAAGGGAGGGAAATGGGGAGGGCAAGGGGAGATACCAGGAATGAAACTGAGCAAATAAATTATGTTATGTGCATGTACCAATGTGTCACAATGAATCCCACTATTATGTATAATTATAATGCATCAATTAAAAATTAAGAAAAAATGATCAGTACTTTCTTTTTTAAAAAAAAAGAGAGAGAGAGTGAGGCGGGGACAGAGAGAGAATTTTAACATTTGTTTATTTTTTTCCTTAGTTCTCGGCAGACACAACATCTTCGTTTGTATGTGGTGCTGAGGATCGAACCCGGGCTGCACGAATGGCAGGCGAGCGCGCTACCGCTTGAGCCACATCCCCAGCCCACAATCAGTACTTTCTAAATTCTTTTTAGTCATTCCAGCAAGAATTTATTATGCCAGTGACCACATTGTTAAATAAAAATTCTAGGCTTAATTATTACTAATTTTATTTCTTTTAACCTAAAGAATCACTAAAAACCTTCAGCAACTGGTTTCTATCCTAAGATCAGTTATTTGGTTGTGTAAATCTGCTTCCTCTTGGCCTGACCTCTAGGGAGCTGTTCCTTATGCAGGCTCAGGAGAAGAGTTAATTGAATCTCTAACCTTGCTCTCCAGGCTTTCATTCCCTACAAAACTTTCTTCGGTTGAGTGACTAGTACATTTTACATTGTTCTGGTAAAATATTAACAGAATCAGCTTCTGAGAGAGCTCAGGACTTAAGCTCAAAACTGTGTTCAAATCCTGTCTTCCACTAACCAAATATGTACCCTAGAATAAGTGATTTAATTTCTCAGGACCTGCTTCTTCATCTTTAAGGTGGGAGTAATCATGACCTAAATCAAGAGGTTGCTAAAGATGAGGTCGGGTGACCCATTTTCTGCAACTGAGCACACAGTAAGCATGCAAATATTTGTAGATGTTTTTCACCAATAATACCCACATAGTGTTTAACATGTACCAGGCCCATGCTAAGTGCTGGGCATGCAATCCTGAGAAAGACAGAAACAATGCCATCCCTCGGAAGCCTATATTCAAGTAGAGAATGCTATAGATAAAAGCATACTGACAAAAAAGAATTACAAATAATTATGTGTTGCCATGGAAACAAAAACAAAACAAAAAAATCAAGACTACAAAGAATAAGGAGAGGGTAAAGAAAAGCTTCTAGGCTTTTGTAGACTTTTTTTTTTTTTTTGTACCAGGGATTACTTAATCACTTAGCCACATCCCCAGCCCCTTTTTATTTTTTATTTTGAGATAGTCTTGCTAAATTGCTTAGGGC
The DNA here is from genome assembly GCF_052094955.1 of Ictidomys tridecemlineatus. Classification (NCBI taxonomy): domain Eukaryota; kingdom Metazoa; phylum Chordata; class Mammalia; order Rodentia; family Sciuridae; genus Ictidomys; species Ictidomys tridecemlineatus. The sequence continues at coordinate 62,008,874 of NC_135487.1, read as the reverse complement.
CTTGCTTAGTTGTTGAGGCTGGCCTTGAACTTGCAATCCTCCTGCCTAAGCCTTGGGAGCCAATGGGATTACAGGTTTGTGCCACTGTGCTTGGCAAGAAGTGTCATTTAAACTGATGGCTGAAGGATGACAAGGACCTGGTCATGCAGATAATTGGTAAATATTATTTCTAGGTGTGTCTGGGAGGGTGTTTCCAGAAGAAATCAGCTTTGAATTGGTGAACTGTGTAAGCAAATGAATGTCCCAACGTGAGTGACCACCATCCAATCCACTGAGGGCCTGAATAGAACAAACGGGCACAGGAAGGGTGAATTCCCTCTCTCACTTGAGCTGGGACATCCATTCTCTCCTGTCCTTGGACAGCCAGGTGCTCTTGGTTCTCAGACTTGCAAAGCCAGACCAGGACTTACCATCACCCCTCTCCAGCCTATTCTCAGATCTTTAGACTCAAATGGAATCAGCTTTCCTGGTTCTCCAAATTCACAGAACAGATTGTAGGACTTCTCAGCCTCCCAAACCACAAGAGCCAATTCCTATAATAAATCTCCTCATATCCATACACATACACACACATACACACATTTTATATGTATCTGAAGTTCCTCAACTTACTTATTGGGTTACATCCCAATAAGCCCATCATAAAATATTGTAAGTTGAAGATGCATTTAATAGAAATGGTAAGACAGAAAGATCTTACCATCAAACACTTCCAGAGAAGAAAAAAGAGACACATTTACATTTTCATTTTTTAAATAAGCTGAACACTCGTGTCTTGCCATAAATGTTTATTACTATGTGAAGTCTACACTGAGATAGCAGGAATAGTAGAATGCCGACTCAGTGTCTGATGCTGCAACCCAGATGAGGAATGAGGTGTGGATTAAAGAGATGATAGCAAAACTGGAAAGAAATAGACGTATCTGAGAAATATTTTGGGAATTACAATGAAAAGGACTAACTGATGAATTTGGTGGGGTAGATGAAGGAACAGTGAGGTGAATTGTGATACCACTTCCTATGTAAGGAAAACAAGATTTTGTTTGTTTGGTTGATTTGGGATTTTTTTCCGGGGTAGAGGAGGTGTTTGTTTTGGGCAACGATGGGGACTCCAACCCAGGGTCTCACATATAGTAAGCAAGTGCTGGACCACTAAGCTACATCTCCAGTCTAGAAAACAAGACTCTCAAGAAAAAAACTAAAGCTTCATCCTGAATAGGAGGGTAAAGTTTCAGGACACCAAGTGGAGGTATTAGGAGACAAATATCTGAGTTTGGAGCTCAGAGGAGAGGTCTGAACAAGAGGCATGAATTTAGGGATTATTAATATTAAAATATTAAAAGGCACAAGAACAGATGAGTCACCTAAGAAAAGAAGGTAAAGGGGCTGGGTTTTTGGCTCATTGGTAGAGCACTTGCCTGGTATGTGTGAGGCACAGGGTTTGACCCTCTGCACAACATAAAAATAAGTAAATAAATAAAGTACTATTGTGTCCATCTACAAGAGAGAGAGAGAGACAGAGAAAAAGGGAGAGAGAGAGAGAGAGATAGGAATTCCCATGGATGAAGGTTGAATAGAGAAGAGAGAATCAGCAAGTAACATGTAAGTTGAAGATGCATTTAATAGAAATGGTAAAATAGAGGAAGGAGAGGAAGATGACTGCCATGTTCCCCTCATCCTTCAACCAAAGCTAAAATATCACAAGTTTCTCTCACCATTCCTTAAACATTGAGGATTTTATTCCCTCATTGTCCTTTGGTGCCACTGCAGAAGAGATAGTGTCTTGTTTTATGGGAAAGAGAGTGAGTCTTCGGTTTATTTCATTTTTATATTTGTTCAGTTTTCTCTGAAAAGTTATAAAATAAAATTAAAACAACTTATGTTTATGATAGGTTATCTGACCTCCATGGGCACAGAAATTCTAACTTTTAAGAAAACCATTCTTCCAAAGTTAAATGTATTCATTGGGTCTATAATTTTTTTGTTGCTTGTTTCACATCTTGCAAAATATCTTGTGATTTTAATTTTTCATTGGGTCTATAATTTTTAAAAATCAGAAACATTGTTTCCCACATATTTTTAAATGACACATAAGATAATAAAGAATAACACATGTCCAATATTTACCCACTTCATGAAAGAAGACTAAGAAAAAAATCTATACAAGGAGAATTCATGTACCACTTTCTCAAGCTTAGACCCACTGATATTACTGTCATTAGAGAGGCCAATCTTATCATGCATGTGAATTCCATTCTACTAAAAGCAAAAATGTTCTTTGGAAACCATTGATTGTTTCAGAGGATTATCACCTGCAAAACTAGAAAAGGATAAAATACTAACAAGGGTAAATATAAACCAATGTTTATTTGTATCATCAGTAAGCATTAAATACTATATGTAAACTGAGACAAAATCAATCTCATGGGTTAATCCATAGTGTCAATCAAGAAGTCTATTCAACTAAGGTAAAAAAATTCTTCTAGCAAACAAATTATATTATAAAAATCAGCTACTTGGGACTGGGGTTGTGGCTCAGTGGTAGAGTGCTTGCCTAGCATGTGTGACATACTGGGTTCAATTCTCAGCACCACATACAAATAAAATAAAATAAAAATTCATCAACAACTAATAAAAATTTTTAAAAATTTAAAAAGTCAGCTACTTTGTAAAATTTTAAAAAAAATCCTGCTGTCACATACAGCTTTCTTCCACATAATCTTATGCCCATATAGCACTTACCTGTTTGTATTAGAAATAATTTCTATGTCTCTGCTTACCTTGATAGAGCATGAGCTCTCAAAATCATATCCTTTCTCTAGAGATAGGCCAGAACCTTCAAAGACCTCCAAGTAAAGATCCATGATTCACCTCCATTAGAATCACTTGGAGGATGTTTCCAAATGCAGATTCCTGGGTCTGATTTACCCAACCTTTGGAATTAATGTAGTATTTGTGTGGATTTCTAATAGCTTTTATAAGGTCTTCAGAATGTACCAGGGAGATAATAAATCCAAAAGATGTAACCTAAGAGCTATGCACTGATAGTTCCACTTATTGACTCACACAATTGTTCAGAATCTTCTGCCATGAAATTTGTTCAATGGAGGAATAAAGGAGAAAGCATCACTCAGAGAAGCTTTCATCTTATAACTGAAACCACTTGCTACTATTATATTATAGCAGTACTTATTTTCCCTGAATCCAAGCAAACAATTTGGGGATTTTAAAGTTAGAGACCTTAGAGATTATACCTGACATAAAATATGTTAGGAAAAAGATATACCAAGGTATGTTAAAAACATAATAGGCTGAACAGTCACAGCGTGAGTCCTGTCATTTATAAGAGCAATATTAAAAACTCTAAAATTATTAAAATCTCAAACCTTTCTTTTTCTTTTTGCTTTTTTTCCCACATTTTTATTGGTACATTTTAATTGAACATAATGGTAGAATTTGTTGTTACCTATTCATACATACACAAAATATAACAATATAATTTGGTCATTGTCATTTCTTAGTATTTCCCCTTTCCCCCTTCTCCTCCCTCACCCTGGTCCCCTTCCTCTTATCTTCATCAAATTTTCATGAGATTCATCCCCCATCTTTCTTTTCTTTTTTCCTCTCTACCTTCCACATGAGAGAAAACATACAACCCTTGACCTTTTGAAAAACTCCAAATCTTTTCAATGACAAAAATATTCATCCTTTGTTTCATAAAAAGGTTTTTAAGGAAACATATTTTAAATATAAGAAATATTACAAAATTACATAAAACAAATAATTTATTTTTTGATCAACGCACAACTAAATTTCACATCTATAAGTAGAAATATAATAAACAATATATCCTAGAACGGTATCAAAATAAAATTCACAATTGATTAGTAGATCCCCAAAATCCAATCTCAAAAACATTAAGTACATGTTATGATTTTTACAAATGAGAAAGCCCTTTTTTAAAAAAAAAATAGAATATTTTACCTATATTTTTGTATGGCACAAATGGTTCAAAATATTAAATGTTAAATCAAACCAACAAATTTCTTCTTTTTTTGTTACTGCTTCAAAAATATTTATAGCTATACCTAAGTCTTATAGAGACTTACTATCTCTGATTGAAATAAGAATGTCATATTTACCTTCCACCCTCCTAGCAGATAATAACCAGGAATCATTTCTTAAAACTAAGTTTTCACTTAATAATACAGGCTATACCACTTTATATAGTTCACAAATTAAGAAACATTTTATAATCATGATATATTTAAGGACTTGTAACTACTTGGTTATCTCCTTTAATCTTTTTCAAGAAAATAAATGTGTATTTTAAACAGGGCACTAGTACTTGGGACTGTAAGTCGAATATCATCACCTCTCTCTTTACTCACTAATAGCTTTGGTAAAACACTTAACCTGCCTTCTAACCTAGTACCTCCACCAGAGTAATAGCAATACTCTACTCTATTTGGTATCTATTTTTAGATGCATCAGAGAGTGAAAAAGCCATTATATAATTAATCTCTTACATCTTTGGTGGACAACTATGCTCTATTTAGAAGGGCCATTATGTTGCAAACTCTATTTTGCAGATGAAATTCATTTAGCAAATATGTTAATTCTGGATAGGCAAGGATAACCACAGGAGACCAGGAAGATGAGCAATAACATGGGCTCATGAAGTCTACTTTCCTTGAAAAAAAAATGTTTATTTGCTCAAATTAGAGAGGGAACGTTGTAAATTGTACATCATTTGGGAAGACTGTTATCTCTTTTTCATTTTCAGTCACATTATATTATTGGATATAGCAGCTCCAGAAGCTAACGGATTATTGCTTTTATAATTGAATTCGTAAAGTTTCACGTCATGAAATTATATAATTACGTTTTGAAACATCACAGAAGCTCAAAATATATCTATTTGTAATCATCATAATGTGTACATCTGATCAGGACCCAGCTATGTTCAAGGCCCGGTTCAATCATCATCCATATTTTCTGCCACAATCAAAGAAAACACATTGTGTTCTCTTAATGACCACTAAGAGAAGATGCTGTCTTGCAATGAGAGGAAATCATGAACAAATAAAATAACCATCCTTCATTGGGGAAAAAAAATCTGCAGAAAAAATGAGAGTCCTGAAAATGTCTAGTGGCACTAATTAAATGAATGTTTCAAAACAATGATTTGCCCCATTGTAGTACCAGCAGCAGAGTAGCCCACAATTATGTGACTGCACTAAAAATAGTCTACTCCTTTTTCTGCACAGTGAATTGCAAAAAGGCATAAAGTTCACAAATAGATGTATTTTCAGGTATGGGAACAAAATGACATAAAAGATGACCTTGTTATCAATAGATGTTAGAGTTAAGAACATTTCAAGGAAAAACCCATTAGTATACAAAGCACTTGAGCCCAGCTGAAGTCCTCAAAAAGAACAATATCCCTTTGAACAGGGACAAGAATAATCAAGCTGTACATGGATGTACCTTACATCAAAGTTCTAGAAAGATCATTGCTAAGAATACATCCCATAAACCACAGCGTCAAGTTTCAGTCTTCATGCATGCCCAGAAAAGGAGAAACTGGCATCCATCAATAATAAACAATAAATCAGTCGAGCATGGTGCCATGTGCCTGTAAGTCTCAGCTATTCAGAGACAGTAGGATTGCTTGGAAACCACAAGTGCAAGATCAGCTTGCACAATGCAGCAAGACCTTTCTCAAAAAAAAAAAAAAAAAAAAAACTTTTGAAAAATAATGAAAAAACAATTAATCATTTCAAATCTAACATATAATTCCAAGAAATTTGTTGGAGGGGGTGGGAATATGCTGGGGATTGAACCCAGGGCCTTGTGCATGTGAGGCAAGCACTCTTTACCAACTGAGCTATATTCTCAGCCCAAAAAATTATACTTTTGTTGTTTAAAATGTTTCTATGGGTCTCCTAAATCATATAACAACTTTCCTATTCCTAAAAATATCAGCTTTTTTGTATAAGATAAGTGGTATTAAGACATAATAGTGCCAGGTGCAGTGGCACATGTCTATAATCCCAGCAGCTTGGGAGGCTGAGGCAAGAGGATTTCGAGCCTCAGCAAAAGCAAGGCACAAAGCAACTCAGTGAGACCCTGTCTCTAAATAAAATACAAAACAGGGCTGGGGATGTGGCTCAGTGGTCAAGTGCCCCTGAGTTCAATCCCTGTTATTAAAAAAAAAAAAGACAATAATAGGTATTTTGGGAACCTCCAAAAGAAACCCATTAAATGAGTACTGACAGATTACAGACTGAGCTGGATCCTATCTTCCTATCTTAAAATACCAGGCAAAAACAATAAAACAATCCATATTCTTTAAGGTACTTTGGTTACATAATAATAGCTAAAACAGCTCTGTGCCCATTTCAGATTAATATTAGCTTCACAGCATTAACATCACATGACAGGGGAGTAGATGGCAGCAAAAGAAACCTTTTTACCAGAGGACAACAGAGTTATCTAAGCAAAAACCCAGCATGAAAAGAGCTCTACTCCTGATTTCCTAGAATGCCTCCCTCACAAGGGATTACTTCTGATTCCTGGGACAGTGCACAGCAGTTCTCATTGAACACTTTAGAAGCACACTTGGTCACACCATACTCTGCCTTATTAAATGATCCATGTTGAAACCACTCATTTTCATTTCCCTTACATCAATAAATGCCAAAAAAGAGGGACAAAACTGTCATTTACCCTCAATTTCCTCAATAATGTAAGGATTAGAGGGAGTGTGTAAGAACTCCAAAATAATAGGCTAATACATTCCCTAGTTCCCCTTTCTCCTTTATTTCTCCTAGGAGGAAACCTATTTCAGATAATATCTCCTCTAAAGTTTAGGAGGCTGAAAAGGATTGCTGCCTAACCCCTCCCAAATAAAAATATTCTCAAACATAGTGATTTTCCGAGTAAATACCTTTCAAAGGGAAAGTGCTACATAGAATATAAAACCTTCCCTGGAGTGCTCATAAAGAGTAACATAAAAGTAGTTATAGGTGGAAAAAAAGAAATAATATTCTAAGAACTGCAAAAAAAAATCAAATACAAGTGATTCTACCCTCCCTGCGTCTTCCACCCATGCAAATGTATACACACAACAGACTCAACTACAAGTTTTAAGAGCAACTACAAAAAAGCAAAAAAGAAAATGAATCTTTGTTTCACAAAGAGAGAAAGTATGTCATAGAAAACAGCAGACCAAAGGAATCTTCCTTCACTTACTCAGTGAGCAAAAAACAATGCTTCTAGACCTATGGTAGGCATAATTCACATTTCATTTTCAGAAAATATTCTATTCAAACCAGCATAATAAAATGAGGTAATTATACGCCTATCCTAATTATCATTACATTAAGAATGCAAAACAAAATCTACAAAGCTGTTGCAATCAAGTTCTTAATGCAGAAAACTAAACATGATATTAATGGGGAGAAAAAAAATGTTTATGTAAAAATACTCCTCAAATCTTTCTTTTAAAAGCTTCCAAATGAATATTAAAATCAGTCATATCAAGTAACTTATACAAACTATAAAAACAATTACAATAAAGAGTATTCAGAAATCAAAATTACCAATTATATTTCAGACTTGATTCCACACACACAAAACTAAACCAGAGTTCATGAAGGTGTCTAAAATAATTCTTATACAGATTTTTTAAGAACAATAGTTCATTTCTTCAGAGATAGATCATCCATATCAAAATCCTCCTTGTTTAGCATCACCAATGGCTCCCCAAACATCAAAGACAAATTCATCTGGGAATGCAAAGTCTCCAAGAGTTTCATCAAGTGCCGTGGCAAATTCATCTGGATTATTTTTGTCCTTTCCAGCTTCAAACATTGTGGTGGCTGTCAAAGATAATTAAGGATAAATGAGATAGCATCATAGGACTGAGAAAAATGACCCCAGGAAGTGCTTTCCAAATATAGCATGCATACATATCATATATTCCTAGGCAAATTAAAACATGAGGATACTCATGTTCACTTCTCAAGGTAGCAAAGACATTTTTTTCAACAATCTGTCCACTGCACCAGGTTGGCAGCTGTCACCCACCGACCTCTCTCCTACCTTGAAGCTAATTGTTTGGGAACCTCCAGCATTCCTATGTGCAGAACAAGATATTCTGAAAGAAAACCTTCCCCACCTCCTAATAGTCATTAACTATCTAAGATGGAACAAAAAGAATACAACATCACATTTGTGGTACTCCTGCCAAAGAAGTGCAGCCTGAATGTAATTATGGGGAAAAAATATTGGACAAAACAAAATGGAGAAACATTCTAAAAAAAAAAAAAAAACTTGCTTTTACCCTCCAAAGCATCAAGGTCATAGCAATCAAATAAATAAGGGATAACCATTTAAGTTGACACAGCATAGTATGTAAACACAACATATGATTTTTTAACACACTCTTTTGCTATCATACCTATTAAAGAACTTGATGAAAGATGAATAGGAATAAATATTGGATGGCAATAATGTCTCATCATTATTTGGTTGATTACATTTTGGTTCAATAGGGGAACACCTTTGTTATAGGAAATACACAAAACTTATTGGGGGACAATGGGATATCAGTAAGGTAACTTACTCTCAAATGGTTCAAGACAAAAATGTCTTTGCACTTCACTTGTAACTCTTCGTAAGTTTGGGATAGTTTCAATTAAAGGGGGAAAAACAGTAATAAAGAAGAGGAATTGAATCTTTTCTCTTAATTGTGGTCACCCTCCTTCACCTCTCAACCATGACTCTTTGATCATTAACCAGAAGTACTTCAAAAAGGAGGGAGGTCCTCAGCTATAGTGAACTGCTCCAGCCACAGATCCGGCCAAGTTACTCAGACTCTTCTAAAGCTCCCAAGTTTATTAAAACTTTTCCTATTTTTAAAGCATATGGCAAGATTGGGCAGGATGTATTAAAACCAATATTCCAAAATACTGGTTTGACTTTATAAATTTGAATATTGAAAAACAATTTGGAAACATGTGACAAAATCCTCAAAAATGTCATATCCATTAATCTACATAACATTTCCATCCTTGGGAATCTATACTTTAAAAATAAAATCTTGGGTTGGATTGGATTTGAAGCTCAGAGGCAGTATGCATATAGCATGCAGAAAGCCCTGAGTCCAACCCCCAGTAACAACAACAAAAAAAAAGATATAAAATAAGAAAAATCTTAAAAATAGAAAATAATTTAGCATAAAGTTATAATTAAGTATCAAATAAATCTAAAATGTAGAAGTAATAAGTAATCTCTACTTCAATGAAATGTATGGGTGAAATATTTGATGAAATATTTTGAAATAATTTTAATATTTATGAACAATTTGTAATACCTTGGGGAAATATTGTCTCTTAGTATTTACTGAAAAAAGCAGTTATATACATTTTACATATAATCACAACTACATTTTTACAAAAATCTATACATGGAATAGATAAGTAGAAATAATAAACTAGGGGCTGGGAATGTGGCTCAGTGGTACAACATATGCCTAGCACATGTGAGGCCCTGGGTTGGATCCTCAGCACCACATAAAATAAATAAAATAAAGGTATTGTGTCCAACTATAACTAAAATAAATAAGTAAATAAATATTTTTTAAAAGAAATAATAAACTAATTATAGTAAAAAAAAAATGTGAGAACAGGGGATACAGCTCATTGGTAAAGTGCTTGCCTTGCATGCACAAGGCCCTGGGTTCAATCCCCAGCACCATCAAAACAAAAACACACAAAAAACAATTGTGTGTGTATGCACTATTAGGGGTGGAACCCAGAACCTTGTGCATGCTAGGCAAGTACTCTACCACTGAACTACACTCCAAGCCTTTTAGTAAAAGAAAATTTTCCACTGATACTGAGGATCAAACCCATAGCATCACACACACTGGACCAACACTCTATCACTGAGCTTTATCCCCTATAGTAAAATATTAATGGCAGAATCTAGATGACAAATGGAGAAGAATTCACTAAAACATCTTTCAACTATGCTTTATGTTTTAAAACTACAATAGTAGACTATTGGGAGAAACCTCTATGCAGACAATGAATAAAAACTTTTTAAAACACAGTACAGAAATTCAAATAGGAGAGGAAAAAAAATTTCTCATGAGTACTAAGTAGCTGTACTTGGGAAATTATTTTCTAAACCATTAAGGAATCCCTAATATCTATAACCGGTGCTTTATCTCTTTCAACAGGAAGTCATGGTACTATGTTCAAGAAAAGAAAAAAGCTCCCTCAAAAAAGAAACCAAATGTCCAGAAAAGTGTACTCCATCCATATTCCCCACAATCCTGGAGGTTCCATCTGCGTCTCTCTCCTCCTTAGATGTCCTGCCTTGGAGAACTGATCTGCAATCCCTATGTAAACAAGACCTTATGCAAAGAAGCCCCAGACCTTTGCTTCCACCCCCAACTTCTCATGAGCCCCACCCTCCCATGTCTGAATAAGTGATGGGCAATCCTTCCTACGTGTGCCATTAGCATCTCAAGCAGCAGATCCAGAAACCAAACATCATCTACCCCTCGGAAACTGCTACCCTTTCTCCTGTTTCCACCACTGTCCTCAGTGTGGTAAGCTCTCTCCAGTTATCCTCCTCTTCTCCCAGTCCTTCAGCCTATGAACCAATACTGCCTCTCCTTTGTTCTACCTTTGTAATTGCTCTGATTCTTTCCATTTCATTCCCACTGCCACCATGCCACATTTACTTCATCTCTAAGTCTTGTCATCAGCCTATTCCACATGGGCGCATTAGACTCTTCTTCCTAAAGCACAGCTCTGATTCTATAGATAATAGAACAAAAAGACAAGGAAGCTCTGTTCCACCTCTTGTCTTTCTCATCCCCATACATAAAAATATTCCTTGTGTCACCAACTTCTTCAAAACTCTAAACCCTAGTTTGTCATTCTGATCTGAAGCATCTCTGGCTCCCAAATTACCCTACTCCTCTACACTAATGCTATACCCTCAAAAATATGATTACTCAAAATGCTATTTTTAATCCTTCTGTCTTTGCCTGGGATATCTCCTAGTCACCAGCTCCACCATCAAAATCCTTTCTCTCCTTAAAGGCTCTCTCCTCGATGAAACTCTTTGTCCACAAATAGAAGTCATACATGAATTCTCTAAACCCTTCTGTAGGCATTTTTCATACTAAAGGTGCAAACAATCTAACTACAATCTTAATAAAATACAGATTCTTCTTCAATAGTTCTGCAGTTATGCCTGAGATTTTTCCCTTTCAACAACTCCCAGGTGGTACTGATCCCCAAGCAATAATGAAGTAATAACATCTTACAGCACAAATTCATAACAATAAAATTATAGAAACAGCCTAGATGCCTAGATGTCAGTGGATGAATAAATAAAGAAAATTGGTGTATACATTCACAGTGGAATATTAATCATCCATAAAGAAGAATGAAATCATACCATTGGCAGAAAAATAGATGAAATTGGAGATTATAATGTTAAGTGAAATAAGCCAGACTCAGAAAGGCAGTATTGCAGGTCTTCCCTCATATGTGGAATATAGGGATAGGTATGTTGACTGTGAAAGTAGAAAGGACATTGTTAGAAAAGAGTAAAGGAACTAGGGAGGGAAATGGAAAGGGTAAGAGAAAATACTGAATTAGTAGATATTATATGCATGTATGAATATGCCACAATGAAACCCATTATTTTGTATAGTTGAAATGCACTAAAAATAACATTAATAAAAGATCTTATAGTGCATATTCAACATTGCTCAAGTCTTAAAATCTACACTGATCTTATTTTTATTTACTGTTTTCTATCCTACTAAGGAATAAATTTCCAGTGGACCTTGATTAGCTTACTCAGTCTTTCATGCCCACAGGAACTAGTTCAGTGTTTTATATGTAGCAAATACTGGTGGATGAGTAGAGACAAAGGAGGTTTTGTAATTAAACTTAAATATTGTGCATATTGGGGGCTGGGGTTGTGGCTCAATGGTAGAGTGTTCTCCTAGCATGAGGCATGAAGCACTGGGTTCAATCCTCAGCACCACATAAAAGTAAAATAAAGATATTACGTCCACCTAAAAACTAAAAAATAAATATTTTTTTAAATATTGTGAAAGTTGGCACAGCTAGCATGTTTAGAGGAAGTGAAGTCCAAAACTCTGGACCCATAGCTAGGATGTGAAAGAAGAGCAGCCAAAACATAAATGGTAAGAATAACTGAAGTAAGACTCAAGTTCGGAATTTTGCTTAATCTACCTTTTAACTATTTCTTATAGGTCCATCAAATAGCATTTACTGAGTCAATTGCCTAAACACTTATGAGTAAAATATATGGAAGAAGAAATCTAGTTGAAAAAGAAATAAGATGCACACAGATAAAAGATATAAGAAAATGTATAGACTATTCAGAAGCAGAAACAATAGAATAGATGATGATTTTAAGTGTTGGAATAATCAATGTAGGCATTTACTGATGGGCTTGGAATCAATCAAAATCAATCAATCAATCAATCTATCTATCTATTTCCCTCCCTCCATTAATACACACACACACATACACACACACACACATACACACACACACACACACAACTGTAAAGAGGGAAAAACCCTTGGCACATATAGTACATTGTTTTTTATACCTCCAGGAACTCAGCAGTATTGTCTAGTGCACTGAGCTCAGGAATGTGCTGTGGACCTGGCCTGCTCTAACTTACAGAATCTCGGCTTTTGTTTCCTAATTATAAAATTAGAAAAAATACTGCTTCAAGATGCCCATACTACATCTTTGCAGTCAAAATGTATAGTCTCACTCATGCACTCACTCTGACATAGAAGAAAAATGGAGTAAAACCCCCACATCCAATGCAGTCCCACAGGTACTCATACCTCCAGATATGCAGTCCTGTATTTTCTAATTCCACTCCTCTATTGTTATTGCTACTAATAATTATTAGTGATAATTGCTGAGAATGATAATAGTTACATATGTTATTTATGATGTAACAGGAACTTTATATACATTATTTGATTTTATGCCTTAGCAATCCTATGAGGTTGTTTTTATTGTGCCCCTTTTACAGATATGAAAATCAAAGCTTAATAATTTGCCCAAAGGCTAAAGCTTCAAAATAATGAAATCAGAATTCATACTCCCTGTGAATTCTCTACTTTTGTGCCTCTCAACACAAAAAGTACTTTGGGAGAGGTACTATAGAAGTGGTAAAAAAAAATACTAATTAGGCAGCTTCATAATTGTGCTAGAAATAAATACTGTAATGCCCCATAGATCTCTTGAAAACTGCACTTGAACATGCTATAAATTTTTGCTAATACATAAACATAATGTTTAAGCATCCTTATAGGAGAAATGAATGTTATAATTTTATCCTTTTTGATAAAAGATTATATCTCTGCTTTAAGAGAAAAGCCAGCTGGGCATGGTGGCACATGCCTATAATTTCAGCAACTCAGAAGGCTGAGGCAGGAGAATTGTAAGTTTAAGGCCAGCCTCAGCAACTTAACAAGGCCCTAAGCAACTTAGTGAGAGACCCTGTCTCAAAATTAAAAATTTTTAAAAGGCTTGGGATGTGACTTAGTGATTAAGTGTCCCTGGGTTCAATCCCCAGTACCAAAAGACAGAGAGAGAGAGAGAGAGAGAGAGAGAGAGAGAGAGAGAGAGAGAGAGAGAGAGAGAGAGAGACAAAAAAAAAAACTTCAGCACAATGAAAAAGTTTTATCTTATATACTAATACACTGTATAGCTTATATAATACATTAACATAAGATAGTACTGAAATGATTTTTATCTGTTAACTGAAATAGATCTGCAATATATCGTAGTATAATACTTGAATACAGTCTGGCAAAAAAAAAAAATTCCACTGAAAGTAGTTTTTATACCACACATAGCAGCTAAGTGCTGACCTCTCATGGCCATTCTGAAAATATCTTATATCATCATCACCCCTGAACTTTCATTTTACTATTAAAGACAAATATAGTTTGATGACATAGGCCAATATAGTTTCCATTAAGTTTTTAAATATTTAAACATAATTATTAGATATTTTTAAATTACTCCATGGCTTAAAATCTTAGTGGCAAAGTCCTAGAATTAAATCTTAGTTCTAACTTGTTAGTTTATTTAGGGCAAGTTGCAGAACTTCTCTGAATCTCAGCATTCAAACCTACAAAAGGCAAAAAGCAGTACTTAGATAAAGATTAGTCATCACTGTTAACTTGACCATAAAATCTGTAACTGTATCTCATTCCATGGAAGGTCTTCAACATTTATACTCCTTAAGACTTTTCATAAATATCAACCCATTTAAAACAATTCACATGAGTCAAACACCAAAAACATAGCCAATATAGAATATATTCTTTTTTGCTCTTTTTTAAAAAACAAGCTTTACTGAGATATAATTCACACATCATATAATTCAACCATTTAAAGAGTGGAATCTGAAGCTGGAGGAGGCACTCAGTGGTAGAGTGCTTTCCTAGCATGGGCAAAGCCCTGGCTTCAATCCCCAATATCAAAAGAAGAAGAAGAAGGAAAAGAAGGAGGAGGAGGAAAAAGAAGAGGAAGAGGGGAAAAAAAACTTTATGATACAATTCCCATTAAGTTAGGTCAATTTAGATAAATCCTTATAGACTCAAAATCTTCTAGGACCTTTTTTTGTTGTTGTTGCAACTGGTTGATTAAAAAATCACAGTTCACAACTTAACTTTACAACCAAATAAAGTATATTCATCTTCAAATGCAGACACACACACACACACACAGAGTTAACTTCCTACAAAAATTCATTTGAATTCATTTCTATTTTCAAATAATAAATATACCCTAATTCCTTTTTCTTTTTAAGGACATTGTTTTCAATCACTTTATTATTATGCTATTTTTTTATTTTTTAAACTTACATAATTCCAGAATAATGTGATATCAATGTAATTTGCATTAAGAAATAACATTTCTGAAAGTCAAGAAATACTAGGAATACATAGAAGTAAATATATTCATTAGTCTGTTAAATAAGTCTCACATTTGTGATTTATATTTCATGCTAATAATATCTGAATAGTAGAAAGCCCTAATTTAAAACATTCTTCAAATAATTACTTTCCTAATACTTTTCCTTCCTAAGTGACTGATCACTTATAGCTAATCATTATAATGATAATGCTTCATGGCAACTGGAGGAATTTGCTACAGATGATTAATCAACCTTACAAAGAGATTTCTAATTTATTTACCAAAGAGATTATTAATTTATTTACAAGGAATTTGGGAGGGATGTTTAGTGCCCTGTGTGAACTTCTAGAATTGTGAGTTTTGTATTTTTCTTCAAGGATCAAGAAACAGAGCACGAGTGTTTTTCAGTTACAAACTTCATTTATACATCCTACTATAGAAATTTTTAAAGTTTGGACAGGCAAGAAAAAATGAGTATAAATTCTGTAAATGAAATGGTCCTTGGTTTGGACTGAGTTCTTTGCAGTAGGCCCAACAGATGAAACCAAAACAGGGTCACTTGTGCTGAAGTTCCACACCAACAAGCCAAAACTAAATTATTCATCTCATCTTCCAAGATATCAGGGTGAGAAATAATAGCCAAATCCTAAAACAAGCCAGTTTTTGCTGGTATGACAAGGAAGTCCCCTGATGTCGCCTTTATAAGGCAAGTAAACTTGGAATGACCAATTGTATTTGTTGTTTTGCTTTCTTCAGCCCTTTCTGTCTATTAAGCCAGTCTCCTCTGTTCAGCTCATTAAAATATTCTTTCTTCTATTTTATAAAATAAGATGCTACCCAATTTTCAATTCTAGAACTGCAAATAAAAACCAATTAAGACTTTAAAGTACATTTGTTTTCATTTTGCCTTTTGACAATTCTATAAGAAAAATGTAAAATAAGTGGAAATTGAATAGAGAAGGATGATTGAACTTCAAATTCTCTACCTGGTAGCAGGTAAACAAAATAGGAAAGTCCTTGACTTTAGAAAATGTATTCAGTACCTGATTCAAATGCACACACACGCATCAGTGCATGCAGGCACAAACTGTACCCTGCAACCACCTTCCCACAAGGAAAGAACCAGGCCTTTCTCAATCTTGATCCTAGTATTTCAGGATACTCTCAGCTCCAGAGATAGAACATTTGGCCCAGAACTAACCATCCCCGAGAGACTGCCAACCCAACCCAAGACAATCTTAGGCATTTTGTTCCAATGACTTGCCCCTCCATCTTTCCCATTGTGCTTGATGCTAAGAGGATAGAGAGAGTGGAGCTGTTGCAATCATTTTAGTTTCATGAGGTACAGCCTAAAGCTGCCAGGGGATACCAAAGGGACATGGAATGAAGCCAGAATTGCCATTAGAAAAAAACATGTTCTTTTTTTAATATTTATTTTTTAGTTGTAGCTGGATACGATACCTTTATTTTCTTTATATGTGGTGCTGAGGATCAAACCCAGGGCCCCACACGTGCTAGGCAAGTGCTCTACCGCTGAGCCACAACCCCAGCACCAAAAAAACCATATTCTGTTGACAGCATTATAACTCTGGGTCTAGCCATTCTTGAAGATAAGAGCTATCTCTGAACTTTTCAGTTATAAGAATCTAAAACTTCTCCCTTTTGTTCCTCAAGACAGAGTTAGGGGTTTTGTTTGGTTTGGTTTTGCTTCATTTTTGTTTGTAGTTATTTGCAACTGATAGGATTTTAACTGACAAATCATGACCTTAATAATGACCTAATAAACACACAGAAATCCAACTGCTCAAATGCTTATCAGTCATGTGTCAAGTGTCTATCTTCTCCTTTTTGTTTTTTAATGTTGCCTCACATATGCCAGGCAAGTGCTCTGCCATTGAGCCACATCCCCAACCCCTTCTCCTTACTTCTGATTCATTGTTCAGAGGGTGTCAGGAACCTCATTAAACTGTATACAATTTTAATATCATAATACACAATTGTATCAATGTAAATATGGAAAAATCAGCTAATAAAACCATTTATTTGAATCATTTACAAAATTATTTTCATAAATATTTTTAAATTCATAAAATAAAAGGAGATATCATTCACAACATATAGGTTAAGAATTACCAGAGGCAGGGCAATCACAAGTTTATTTTTAAAAAAAAAAAACGTTTTTAAGGGGCTGGTATGGAGATATAGCTCAGTGACAGAGCATCATTGGGTTTAATCCCTAAAAACACACACCAAAAAAAAAAAAAAGAGACCTAAAATTTTCAAAAGTTGACTTATCTTTATACTCATTATTCTTTTCATGATTCTACAAATACTTTTTAATCTTGAAAGGCACAATTGGATATATAAATAAGCACTAGATTTCATCAAATTAGAAGATAGGAGACTTCTAAAGATAGCATATTCTTAGAGCAGAGAGAAGCAGTGAGTAAGATCCTCAGACTGAGCAAAGCCACAGCTGCTGTATTCCCGGGTCCAGCACCAAAGTCCCATCGCTGTTGCCACCTTTCCCAAGAGAAAGGCTGAAGGGATGGAGAGATAAAGCCAAGGGGGATAGTAGGGGATAGGAAAGGTAGCAGAATACAACAGTTACTAATAGGGCATTATGTAAAATTGTGGATGTGTAACCGACGTGATTCTGCAATCTGCATTTAAGGTAAAAATTGGGAGTTCATAACCCACTTCAATCTAATGTATTAAATATGATATGTCAAGAGCTTTGTAATGTTGTGAACAATCAATAAAAAAAAGAGAGAGAGAGATAAAGCCAAGGTAATGGGCAAACCAGAAAAGATCCACAAAGTTGTCTGTTAAACCTGCTCCTCCAAAGCCAGAGCCCAAGTCTAAAAATGCTCTGCAAAGAAAGGAGAGAAGATGCCCAGATGGAAAAAAGGAAAAGCTGATGCTGCCAAGGATGGGAACAAGCCTGCAGAAAATGGAGCTGCCAAGCAAACCAGGCACAGAAAGCTGGAGGTGCTGCCATGCCAAGAGAAGGGTGTGCACCGTTCCTAGCTGTGTGTTTCTGGTGACTATGCAGTTTGAAATACAGTTTCTTATCAAGTTTTATCTTTAAAAAGCATATTCTTACCTAAATCAATATCTCGAATTCCCATGTACAGTTCAAGAAGATCATCAACCTTTTCGATTGCCTTTGCTTTGGTTTCAGAGTGCTTTATCAAAAACGAGAGAAATAAGACATTATATTTTTAAAATGAAATATCTTGATTGTCAGGGGAAAATTTGATGTGGAGCCAACTCATGGTGATGTTCTTCAGCTTATTTTAGTGAAAATATCTCAAGAATGTGCTCTGTAACTAAATATAAATCAACACAGTAAATATTTGCTTTTGGTGTTAGCTTTAAATGTTATGGATTCAAAAACGGGAAGCTGGGAACACAGTTCTCAAGTAGCTTACTATCTAAATGGGGAGATCGAAGTAAAAATAAATGACTATGTAACAATCATAAAGGACATAAATGGTACAAGGCACCATGGGGAGGAAGCAAATTTATCTAAGAGATATGGAAGACTTCAGAAAGAAGGTGACTTCAGAATTATGTTGTCCAAGTGGACAAGAAGAGGGGCACTTGAAGCAGAAGGCAAAAGATATGCAGAGTCTACATGAGGTTGGAGGCTTTGCATACTAAAGAGAAGCCCCATGTGACTTGACCTTAAGGGTCACTAAAAGGACTTTGATCTTTATTGTCTAAACCAGGGTCTCCAAACTCTTGATGGCTCATGCCAACAGTAAAATGATTCTAAACTTCCACTCTTTTTACTTACTTTTTATTTAACTGTATTGTGCATATTTTTATTAATTATATACATGTATTACCATATTAATATATCATATACATTATAAAAACACCAAAAAAGAAAATTTTATAAGCATGAGATACTTATGAGATAATATTCTTAACATAGTTTGTATTTTATGTACTAATGACACCAATTTTGTTCTTCCTAAAACTGTTAAAATTTTCAGTAAAAAGCATGATTATTTTTAATATTCTTTTAAAATATTTGGCAAGTCTTATTTATTATATGTTCAGATTAGTCTTGGTTTTCTTCACACCTGAAAAGAAATGGCCCAAAGACTTTTAATACTCAACTACAGGTCCAAATGTAGATTTTACCATTAGTCAGATTTTCAGAACTTCACATTATTTTCCATATTATTATAAATATTTGTTGCTTTGTATTTTCAAAATTTATTAGTAATGTATTATATAGCAAATAAAAATTTATGTTTATCTCCTTAAGGAGATCAACAGTACAATGTTTTACTTTTTTTTTTTTTTTCCTTCTGGCTGTATATGTTAGGTAAGCACTCTAACACTGAGCTACAACCCAGGCCCCATACATTTTTATTTACAAGCACTAAGCTTAAAAATAGTAACAGACCTAATATATTGCTAATGCCTTCATTATAGTGTATTATTTTGAATTATCTGTGTAAAGCATCAGGCTACACAAAATAACTTAGGCATTAACATTTGTATCTATCTACACAGCCACACTGTAAGTTGCCATAACAAGTACCAGGACTTGGGCACACACAAGAGTTTGCCACTCTAACTCCTGCATAGCTCTTGATCTATAACCTCTTGTCCAGCCACACTGTTTGCCTGAGTCTATTCCTCATCTTTTCTTATGCACAGAAGCTTCCTTTCACCCGACCTTCCCATCACCCTCTCAAATCCATCCTGCTTAACAATCCATCCCCTCAAACCAAGGGATTTTTCTCTAACACAAAACTGATTGCAGTGCTCCCCAGTTCTCATAAACCCTCTTGCATCCAGACTCCAGCCAATTCCTCCAGCCTCATCACCCTCATTCCCCACCAGGTACTTCCAGTACCCACACTTCTATCTCAGGAACAGTTTACCAGCTCCCCAAGCCCACTATTGTGTTGTGTCTAAGATATTCTTCTCCCCATCTTGCATGAACTTAATCATTTTTTCTGGAAGGAAACTTGCTGTTGTCCTTTCTTTCCCCACACCTGACAGCTACTGGCCAGCCCCTTCTTTGTGACACTGAGTACCTTGTGCAAAGCCCTGTTCAGCTGGTTCATAATGGCTTCTTATCATGCCACTCTCCCTTAGAGGAGGAGCAAAGTCTTTATCTATCTTTATATTACCAGCAACTGTGCAGGCCCAACAAATGAATAAAGTATGAGGAATGCAAATAGAATATCACTCAGTGTTCAGAATTTGTGTCAGGTTGTAAGGGGGATGATTTGTTTCAAATCCTATAAATCCTTTAAATACTTCAATCCTTGAAACTAGATTACAAGTCATTTGTATCAAATTTAATATTAGCCCCAAAACCGCTTTTTCCTCTCATTATCAGCTATTTTTAATTGGCCTATTTAATTAAGCAGGCTATGCAAACAGGGATGGATTTTTTGGATGTTTCATTTTAAATAAATCTTTCCTACCTCCTCCGACAGATTTTAAGAATTCTTTTTCATCCTAGCACCTAATACATAGCAGGTGCTTAACAAATATTTATTATGTTAACTATTAGAAGGGACATCCTGCTCTCCCTGTTTCCTTTTCAAGCTGCTTCAAGTCTGCTCATTTTCCCTCACAGCCTCCAGCAGAAAGCAGGGCTGGCCTTCTCCTCACTGCCCACTGCCAGTTCCTTCCCACTGTTCTTCCATTCTCTTCAATGTATTTCTTCCACTCGGGCTTGTTCACTTGTTCAAGAAACAGTAATGGCCTTCGGCAACACGCCAGGCAGTATGCTCAGCAATGAAAACGTAAAGGCTCAAAATGACCAGGTGCTACTGTGTGGGTTTTGTTCACATGCCTCCTCAAATCTCATTTTCAAAATGCTTTTGACTCTGCCAGGTCTGTCGGTTGCCATTTACCTCCAGATCAAACCTTTCATTCCCCCAGGACCTAAGTTCAAGGTATCTATACATTTCCAAGCAAAACGGGAATCAAATGAACAGAACATACCATTTCTTCCATGGTGGCAGGACCTCTAGATCTCAGACGAAGGGTTCCTCTTGCAGTTCCAATTTTGTCTGCTGAAGACTTTCCAGCTTTTGATCTTGGTTCTATCTCTATAAACATATAATGAAGGAAGAAAGTTTTATGTGTGTGTGTGTGTGTGTGTGTACATTTACATTCAGAAAGAATTCCAACTGATGGCCGCAAAAGCGAACACAGTTTCCATCACAAAAGTTATTGTAGAGATTTGACAAAAGGTATGCCTTCTTACAGAATCACCTTAAAAAAAATCAATTCATCTGTCATTCATTATTCTTATTATTCTTTCTGCACCTATAAAAAGAGGGAATATGTGAAGTGTACCAATAAGGAAGGTTGGAAGGCAGGTACTGTGGCGCATGCCTGTAATGTCAGCAACTCAGGACTGAGGCAGGAGGAGCAAAAGTTCAAAGCCAATATCAGCAACTTAGTGAGGCCCTAAGCAATTTAGCAAGTCCCTGTCTCAAAATAAAAAATAAAAAGGGATAGGGATGTAGTTTAGTGATTAAGCACCCCTGTGTTCAATCACCAGTACCAAAAAGAGAGAGAGAGAGAAAGGAAAAGAAAGAAAGAAAGATTGGAAGTTCTAAGGAAGACAGAACAGTTGGCTTTGTTATAAGAGCAAAGAGCTGTGAGTAGCCAAAAAGCAGCATTGGACTTCATCCAGGTCGTGAAGATGGGAAAGAACCATGTCTTAACAGCAGAGAGAGACAAAGGCACTATTATTTGTGTACCAAACTTCCACTTGATGCATTATGTACACAATCCTATTTAATATTCATACCACCCTCTCAGGAATACTATCACCCTCATTTTAAAAATGAGGTAACTGAACTCAGTAAGAAGTGTAGCTGGGATTCAAAACCAGGTCTTGTGATTCCAAAATCAACATGCTTTAATCAACCTCACTCCAGCCAACACAAGGATAAATTTAAAGATAATTCATATAGAGAGAGAGTCTGAAGAAAAGTAGGCTGGGAGCAGTTCCAAGGGAGGAATTCCCCCACAGATAGCAGGGACCAGAACAGGGAGAAGTAGTCCATGAGAAGCTGCCCTTTTCCTTATGTTTGTTTTGTGTTTTCTTTTTGTTTTTGCAATGTACTAAGTCACTCACCCACCCCCAATCCCAAGTGAAAGGAAAGGGTGGGAGTGAGGATGATTGGAAGAAGTGTGCCATATCCAGAGCACTCCAACACTTCCTGCCCTGCTAAGAATGGAAATGTGGACCCTACTAAATCAGATTTATTGTTTTGCAGAGAAAATGGATACTCAAGAGTTTGCATGAATTTCCTGATTTTTTCAGATTGGGTAATTAAGTTAAACATTTTAAAATAATGTATTGGCAAAAATAAGAGATCAGATTTCAAACACAGGCCACCAGTTTATAATCTCTGCAGATATTTCCCATGTCCCCTGGGGTGAGGAAGAAGTACGGAGAGGATGCTGCACCTAGAGCTGGAGACTGAGCAGTCTCCAGAGACTCACAGGACCAGCTGATAAGTGCAAGCAGGTAACAAGGTCCATGCAAAACTCCCAAGACACAGACCTCAAGTGCCTGCACAAAGGCATTCTTACAAATTTGGAAACTAGAATAAACCCCACTTTTAGCCAAGTACTGCATTGTTATTGGGAATATATCCCAAGGTGATTAAAGATTTTGCATATTAATTTTACATTGCATTTGGGGATAGAGTCACCAAAACATAAGTTTTCCTCTGAGAATGAAAGTATAAAAAATGATCATGCAATAAGTAGAACAGCTCCCCCTAAGCAAAAAAAAAAAAAAACTGTAAATGGTGGCTAAAAAGTTTTGGTTAACACCTAAATGCTAGTCCTGGGGACCAAACAGGTTCTCTAACTAAAGCTTTATCAACAAGCCTCCAGCAGTTGCCTTACCACTCACCCTATGCCCTGAGGGAAGAAAGGATTCCCAGATGCTCCACAAAGAGCATCCAAAGAAAAAGACTGTGTTGGTCTGTCATCAGCACCTTCCAGGATTCTGTACCGCCTAGTGACTTAAGTGTTCCCACCCCAGAGCCACACATATCCCTAAAGTGATGAAGATAGTCTCAGCATAACAGCACTAACCATTAAACAAACAGCACATGGGCACACACAGACACACCAGCCCACTGTGATTTCACCAAGCAACCTCTTCAGTATAGTTGTCTTCCCCAAAAAATTCCTACAAGGTATAAAATGAACTACTCAGATAACACATGCTTTGGTCAACTGCTACATATATATTTCTAATTGTAAGGCAATACATTGGCATTATGACTTATCAAAGTGTCTCTTGTAAATTTTGTGAGCATGATGTATTCCTGGAAATTTGAACAACTCTGAATTCATTGGGGGAAAAAATAAGGTTTCTGATATTTATAAAACTAAGGACTCAGACATAGGACTATAGGGCTTCCCACTTAAGAACTCAGCTGGCCTCCCTAGACAATGTATCTTTTCTTGCTCTTACTTGCTCTTACCAGTACCCAGAAGGAAAAATGTATGTAAAATACAAGATTTTTTAAAGTAATAAACTATATTTAGAGCAGTTTTATGTTCACAGTAAAATTGAGCATAAAGAATACAAATTTCCCATATATCCCTACCCCCTCACACACGCACAGCCTCCTCCATCATCAGCAACCCCCACCACAGCAGCACATTGTAACCATGGATGAATCTATACTGGTGTTTGTGTGTGTGTGCTTGTGTGTGCATCTGTGTATTTTTTATTTTTTTTATTTATTTATTTGTAATAGGAATTGAATTAAACCCAGGGGCACTTTACCACTGAGCTACATCCCTAGCCCTTTTTAATTTTGAGACAGGGTCTAGCTACTTAAGGCTTTGCTAAGTTGCTGAGGCTGACCTTGAATTTATAATCCTCCCACCTCAGTTTCCTCAGTCTCTGGTATTACAGTTATGTACCACCACACTCAGCTGGTACACTATTTTCACCCAGAGACCATAGCTCACATTAGGGTTCACTCTTAGTATTGTATATTCTATAGATTTGGATATATGTATAATGACATATATCCACCATTGTAGCTTCGGACAAAAGTATCACTACCCTAAAAATTCTGCATTCTGTCTATTCATCCCAGATTTTTTAATCATTATGTATTTACTAAACCATCTTCCTCTTGAAAGTGGCATGCTCACACTAACCACTTGAGGGCACCAAAGCAGAAGCTGAATTTTAAATTCTGGCTTGCATTGGGCTCCAGGACAGTTTTTAACCTCCAAGGAAAGAGCTGCCAGTTTTCTCCATGATCCTGTGGTTCAGGTACATAAGTCGACCTGTTTATACATGAAAACAGAAGGATTCTCTTGTTCACCCGAAGGGAAAAAAAAACAGGTTTTGTGTTCTGGGAATGTTTTAAAAATTCTGAATGTTAATTGTCTGCTCTACTTTAGGGAATGCTGGCCTGCTTAAGCTTGTCTGACTAGCGAAGCCGCACCCTAAATCAGCTACTTCATGTGAATGGGTCTGCATGATGCCTTTCACAGGGCTGACCTAAGAGGGGATGTGGTTTACACCGCAGATACAAATAATCAGCCTGCAGATTCACTAAGTTCATTGTTTCTCCCCACTCCACCAGCAAACATAGGGTCCCTGCCAGTCATGGGTCACTAAGGGCACAGGAACACTCTCAGCTTATGGATACCTAGCTGCTCCCACAGTTGAACTACATATCACCAAGAAGCTGTCATATTTGTCTCCACATTTTCTTGTGGCAATTGTAATTTTTATTCTGATTTAATTTAAAAATGCATGAGCTGATGAAATGAGTGTGAAATGAGGAGTTATTATTGCTCCAAAAACTAGGTTGACTGCTTTGGAATGACTCCATAAGAGTTATTTAAAAAAAAAAAAAAGGTGTGGGCAAGATGATTCTAAGAGATTAGTAAAATATATATATATATTTATATAAAATATATAAAATCTTTAAACATCCATCATTTCACATGTCTGGTTTTTAAAAATGAAAGGAGCTCACAGGTATGCATTAACATTGTGATTATATAAGAAAGACTTCATAGACTTCTAATTTGTGTCCTTTACTCCAAGAAAAAGTCTTCTCAATCAAGAGTAGTTAAAGAAATGTATATTTCTGTGCTTTAAATTAAAACATTTGTATGTATATGTATCATTCTTTATGAGGCTCTATTTTAGTTGACATTTTTAATAAACACACAAACTCCCAGTCTCTGCTATATAGCAAAGCTCAGGCATTGGGGGTGAGAAAATGGGGAAGGCAGTAATGTATCTGTGTCTAGTCCCCACCTCACCCCGCAAAAAAACTGTACCTATATCTTAGAGAAGGAGGAAGTACAGACAGAAGTCAAAAGCACTATTTCAGGAAAAGTGCATGCAACATGGCTTAGATTCTCAATGACAAAGGGTGACACATGGGGGAGGCTGGGCATTCTCCCCACTTCTGCACAGTATGAGGGCCCTAGTTGGCCTGGAGTATGAAGCATTACTGGCAGAGCAGGGACAGTGAACACAACTTTAACAGGAGGTGGGCACAAATGCATAGAGCTGTATCCAACATCTCTTGTTGCTCAGTGAACAAGAGATGGTCCAGGGACTAGGGATGTAGTTCAGAGACAGAATGCTTAGCTACCATGCACAAGGTCCCAGTTCAATCCACAGCACCACAGAGGGAAAGAGAGAAAGATGACCCCAAAATACCCAAAGCAGAGAATGCAATACTTATGATACAGAGGTCAACAGGGGTGCCTAACAGGATTAGACTTCCAAGCACATGTGAAACCCTTGGGAAGATTTAGAAATAGCTATAAAGGGCCACACTGCAATGAACTGGATGTCATGCATGAAAAGAAAGAGGGAAAGAAAAATTAGTGGCATTTTGGTGACAAGAAACAAATGAATCACCTGCAGTTCAAAATTGTGATAAAACTTGTTCTACTATTTCTCATTAGATTTCAGCTGAAAGTAGAGACCCCTCTTATTTTTCTGATTTTTAAAAAACATTATCTGACCCTTTTAAGACATCTTGCAAGGACTTTATGACTGAGGTCTGATCATCTCTACCTTCACAGTGTTTTCAACTGTGGTATTGCAATGCCCCGAGTGATGTTCTCAATTGCATTCTGATGGCTGATATATCATGGTTTGCCCTAGGAGAAAATTTACAGATTATGTAACAAAATTATTATATAACAATATTATAGATTCTGGCCAAATCTATAGTGTTAACCACAGAGTGGTGGTTAAGAGCATGAAATTCAGAATCAGAATACCCGAGTTAATGCCTAGTTCCTTCATTTATAAGTTATGTGTACTTGAGGAGTAAGTCCTTATCTGTAAAACATCCTCTACATACAGCTTTGTTTAAGCACTCAAGGGACTGATGCATAAAAGGTGCTCAGCCCAGCAGCCGGCTCATGTTAACAGAATGCTGGATGAGTTTCAGTCTGGGGAGAGAGAGATCTGCTCTTCCACTCCCTCCATAACAACACCGTTTACATTGGTTTTCTCTATGAAAACAAGAAACATGCAAAAAGGTCCCTTTCCAAATGTTCAAGTTGTTGCTTCAAATATTAGGAGCAAAGGTCTCTTTTGTATTTAACTTTATTTCTTGCTTCTATGAAACACAATGATCGTTCCCTTCCTTTTAGAGCAGGATAGAAACAATAAGTGATTCTCCTACTGTTTCACAGATTCCCCAAAGTGGACAAGTTTAAGCCTGACCCCCACCCCGGGAAATTCTACAGTGGAGACCTCCACTGTCCATCTCATTGGTGGGAGGACTTTTAGACAGAGAGAAGAAAAAGGGTCACTTAAGAACCTGATAATAGAGTGAAATCCCAGGACCCTGCAGTCTCTTTGTCCCTCATTAGTTTTATAAGACCCATGGGCAAGTGACCAGACATATCTCCACTCCAACCCGGAAAAGGAAACACATAGTCCACTCCCCTGATCACCCATGTAGAGTGAATTCAGTTACCTCACCAAATTCAACAATTGATTTCCATAGTTTCCATCTTGACTTACATAGCACCAAGAGAAATATTAAAAGGTGACCAGATGGCAACTCAGGGAGGACTCTACAGCATGTATATACCAAGGATTCTCAGCTTTGTAAGCCCAGAATTGCTTGTTTTTTCAGGGTTCTCAGTGCTAATCTGAAACTCAGAGAATGAATCACACTAACCAAATTGACAAGGAGCAGATATCATCACATCAGTTTAATCCATAGGTATAGGAGTGATTTTACACAGAGCTGAAAGCATTATTCCATACAGGAGTGCTTAAACAAAGCTGTAAATGTGTATCGTTTTACAGAAAAGGGACTCGCACCTCAAGTTCACATAATTTGTAAACAGAGGAGATAGGATGTTAACTCAAGTCCTCTGATTCTAAAGTTCATACTCTTAACCATGTAAATCCATAGGTATCAGAGGGTCAGGTGGACTCCCATGCTTCTCCCTCATAAGCCTGAGACTTCCTGGAAAAAGTAATGTCCAAACAAAGACTCAACCACCAAGGGCAAGAACTGCAGGTGCGTAAAGGAACAGAGAATCAAGTGTTGTAGGCCACAGATTCAGCAAGGTCCTAGACTACCAAAGCAAGGAGTGGAGAATTTCAGAGTCCCTCCCATCTGGAAGATTCCCAGTTCACTAGTTCTCTGGCCCTCCTGGAAATGGCTCATTAAAATTTCCTTCCCACTGGATATATGAGAAGCTTGGTGTGCATGGCACCAGATCAAAGGACTTGGGCATGAAGGACAGTACTCTTGGGCCAAGGCTGTAAAAAGGTTGTTCAAAGTTACAACTTTATTTCAAAGGAATAAATACACACATACTATAATTCACCTAGGAATACTAATGTAAATCATTGGGGAAAGTCAATATAAAGTAATAGCTTAACTAAGTATTTAATATAGCCCAGGCAACAGATAAATCTTTATATGTTCTTTCATTTAATCCTTATAACACGAGATAGGTATTATTATTATCCTAATTTTATAATAAAGGAAAACAACGCTTAGAAAATTGGGATGATTTCACAGGGTCATAGATAACAGGTAAGTGGGCAGAGCTGGAATATAAGGCCAGGCAGGTCTAACCCGAGTCACCACTTGATTTTGTATTCTTAAAAATTATGAACTGTCATCAGAACTAATACTAATTGCTCATCTTCTCAGTACTAGTGGTCATTTAAAGATCATTGTGGTTCAGGGGAAACTGACTGCTCTCAGCTTCAGGGATGTGTCACATGAATGGGCCATGTCAGTAGACTCCTTCATCACAGTGACTGTCCCAGAGGTGGGCAGCATGAATCTCTCTGGTCTTTTACTAGAAATGATAAAAAAACAAGGATACTCCCTTTCCTGCTCTGCTTGCATAAAGAAGCATATGGTCCCAGCAACTGCTGACGGCCATCCTGGGACACAGCATGGTGCCGACCTGAATGATGGAGCCGAAACATCAAGCAGCAGGGCAGAGAGAATGGGCAAGACACAGGATCCTGATCCCATCATGTGGGCTCTCCAAGGAGCCTTGCTGATGCCAGCACCACTCAAGGACTGTTGACTTATAATTCCCCTTCCTGCTTAAGCCAGTTTGGGCAGGGTTTTCCATTGTCTTCAACTGAAAGACACCTTGCAGATACAGAAGTCTGTCCAAGTAGTGAAGCAATCCATCTAAAAAGACTTTCCAATGCGTGGACACACACCAATAGCATGGTCCATATAGAGTTCACATGCTCCTTTCCCTGTATCCACCACCAACATACATATCTGCTTCTCTGAATAGCTGACAAAATCTAGCTTGTGTCCTAGGACTTAAAATTGAACCATACATTTCCTTTTTCCATGTGTCCTTCCTCTCTCCAATATTTCTCAGACTTCTCTAGAATAGGCTTTTTAAAAATACAGCTAGAAGTTGTGCTGGGACAGATAAAAAGTTAAGAAAAAGTAGGCAAGTACTGTTCCACCAGCAAGAGGATGTTACTTGTTGTCTGTTGGATAAAAAGAGCCAAGAGTGAACCCACAAGGACACAAAGTTGGCTCTGAAGCATTCCTTTGATGAGACTGAGCAGTGCCTGGCAAGTATCAAAAGTGGAAAACTGTGCCTGAAATCATCTTGTTCTTGAGTTAAAGTGCATCATATGAGAAAATGCCAACCCCATTTTTATAACTCCCTAAAATTGCAAGCAAAAGTAAATGTGTATTTCTGGGGAGACTGTTGGTAGCTTTAATCCAGAGAGGAATATGTTACAAAAACAGGTCATAAACCCCTGGACTCCAATTTGAGGAAAATAAAGAATCACTCTTCTTAAAAGAGTAACAGCTAAAATAACTTATTTTTACTCTTTTACTCATTTTAGTCTCCAACAAAATTTTATATAAGAATTCAAGAAACAAAAATTATTGTTTTGTCTTTATGACTGGTTTATTGCATATATTTCCCCCCTAGACTTTTAAAAGTCAAGCAGTTATCAAAACAGATCCTGACAATTTGATAGGATGTAATATTCTACCACACTTGTAACATGGAACCATTTGCAATAATATTAAAAAAAATTGTTCAGTGATAGAGTTGAAAACCATAAAAATACTATTTTACAGAATGGCAAAGTTTCTTCCATTTCCTAGAATGCTAACCTTCTTTTTGAAAATAACCATTTTCTGGTTATAAAAGTTAAAATGTTCATTTGATATTTAAAATTTTAAAAACTCCAAAAAAAACCCTAAATAAAGTCATCCATACACTCACCACTAAAGGATAACCAGTTAACATTTTGATAGACATACAGGGAAAAATTGTTTTTCTTCTACATTAAAGATAGTTTTTACAAAAATGGGATATTACTGTACCTTGTTCTATAATCTTTTCACTTAATATATCGCAAACATTTTTCAATACATGAAAGGAATTGCTTCTCTGCTTAAGTTTTTCAGAACACACTCTGGCTACAATTTTGAGCATCACTCTTAGATCTTTTTTCCTATAATTATATGAAAATTCCCACAATAAAAATAGTCTCTGAAGAAATATTCATTATTGTCATAATTGCTATTTTTCAATAAGTCACATTATACTCATATGATTCAGTCATATTAAAGAAGCCACTTGAATTTAGCATCATTGTTTACCCTTTATCCCACACTCCATTTTAATTACTAATTTTAAAAGGAGTTGAAAATCAGTAGCTTCTTTCTACTCATGGCTGTTACTAGTTCCAAATGCTCCCTACAATACATTATAGTTCCAAGAAATCAATCATAATCATCATTCGGGAAAATGTCTTAGAAAATATCGTTTACAAGATTTTTAGTACTATAGGTCATAATAATTTTACTTTTTTCAGATTATAATGTAAGTGTTTAATAAAGTCTTTTTAGATGAGAATAAAATAGAAAGAGTCCATACTCAGGTATCCAGCTGGTCTTACACTGAAAATACATTTGTCAGTTATAATCAGGATTCATCCAACACATCTGCCATATCCCACAAGAGGGAACCTGGCTCCTCATTCATCTTCTCCCGCGAGATCTCCAAAGCAAACTCCAAACCAATTTCTAGCTGGGTATGAGAGGACCAGAATAGACTCTACTACATAAAAGATGATTAAGGGACATGTTCTGCCACCCCCAAACCTGTCATTGTAAGCACTTTAAACTTGACCAGTATCTAAGAGTGCCACACAATGCATCCAAACCTTTAACCTCTGTCCCTCACTGTCCCAAAACCTTCTCTATATCCCAACTGCCTCATTTCCAATTATAGCATCATCGTTATCCCAGGCTCCCAGAATAGAAATCTTGGAAATGACATTTGCTCCTGAACTTTCTCTCCTGTCCTCTTCATCTAAGGGTCATCAATCCAGCTTTTATCCCTACTTTACCCTGGTTTCTTTCTGCCCTTGAAATCCCCACTGCTGCCCATGGCCCCCACCCTTATCATTTCCTCATAGACTGTCACGACAGCATCTCACATGGTTTATCCTCTAGCCAAATATAGCCCCACTGGTCTTCCAGGCTTAATTCCCCAAAACATATTTCATACATCATTCTTCAATTCTAATGTCTAAATGATTCCCTATCCTCTCTAAAACAACCTTGTGTTCCCCACCTAGTTTTCAAAGCATTTCTTTTAACATGGCCCTGGTATGATTTTGTAGGCTGCTTTGCCACAGCTAGGCTCTTCGCTGTCCTGAACACATCCCCCAGGAAACCTTCCTTGTGTGAAATTTCCATCACATCCTCTAAGGCCAAATTCAAGTGCAATTTTCTCCAGGAATCTTTCTCAGAGTCCAGCCTATTCATATCTTTCTCCTCTCTGAACACCCATTTAAATTTCCTTACTGGATTTTAAATTTAACTCTCCAATTCTAGACATAAAAAGTGTCACATTGTACATGACCCCAAACCCCCATGCTGTAAGTTTGGTGGGAATTTTAATCTTGGTTTTCTTTGGGAAGTTCTTCTCCCTCTGAGGATCCAGAGGGCTGATGTTGCATTCAGTCCATCATGAAGTCTACCCTGAAGCTCTACAACCAAGTCAGAGTGTCCACTCAAAGGCTGACCCCAAAATTTCAGATCAGCTCTTAAAGCTCGAATATCCCTTTACCACTGTAGAAGCCATCCTGTTATGAATGGGAGACTGGTCCTTGATGCTGGCAGGACTGCCATAAGCCATCTCTCCTATGGCTCTCTCTTTGTGGAAGCTCCTTTTTAACCTCTGTCCACTCCACCACTCTCTAAGACTTAGACTCCCTCTCCATAATGGATAAAACAGTTCTCATATGACTGCACTTTGTTTAAATCTGCTTTACAGCAAATATCCTGGTCTGCACTATATTCTGAAGAGACAGTAATACAAAATGCTAAGAGCTTAAGCTTGAAACAAACAGGACTGTAGTGCTATCCTTGTACTTCCAGTCCCCTCTGGGTGACCTTAGCAAGTTAGTTAACCACCCAAGCTCCAGTTGACTTGTCTGG
This sequence comes from Ictidomys tridecemlineatus, assembly GCF_052094955.1. Lineage (NCBI taxonomy): Eukaryota > Metazoa > Chordata > Mammalia > Rodentia > Sciuridae > Ictidomys > Ictidomys tridecemlineatus. The sequence continues at coordinate 61,976,850 of NC_135487.1, read as the reverse complement.
AAAACCTTCATTGGAACAGCATGAGGATTAAATGGGGCCACAATAGCGGTAGTCTTAATAGCAGTGGTTTATATTTATTTGCCACTATATACCCAGCAATGTTCTAAGAACCTTACATGTATTAATTCATTTAATCCTCACAATAATTCACATATAAGTAAATAGGCATAGAAAGGTTAACTAACTAATACCTGAGATCACATAGCTAATAAAAGCAGCAGAGAAAGCAATCAAACCCAGGCAGCTTGGGTCAGAATCTATTCTTCATATATCACATCATTGTTTCTAAAAAAGCATGCAATAAACAGTAGCCATTACTATGAACAAAATTATACATTCCTAATGTATCTGTCTCTTTATGTAAACTGTAAGCCCCTTGAGGACAGCAACACATTGGCTCATCCATAACAGCTGTCAGAGAGCTGGCCCTGGAGGCTGGCCGAGTGGCTGGGAAGCCTACCTCCTTCGCTCATCACCTAAAACCTACAGCAAACTGCTTTCATTTATAGTTGGCTGTGAGGCTTAAATGGTTTCCTACTTAGAATTACTTTTCCTACTTGGAAAAGTAAATGGCAGCCACTATTGTGATATCCTGATATACTTCATTATGTGATTTGAGATGGGATATTTTCAGCTATCTTCCTGAATCTGAAACAATGTCAGAGTTTTCAACAAATACTTGCTAATCGTCAACTCACCCACAATGTTTTTCCTGGTTCATTTGGGTTTCTCCTGTTTCTCAAATTAGGTCTTAAAGAAAAGGCTACACCTTCATCGTGTTGGCACAGGTTGAGTATCCCTTATTTGAAATGCTTGGGACCAGAAGTGTTTCAGATTCAGATTTTTTTTCAGATTCTGTAATATTTGTGTGTGTGTGTGTGTGTGTGTATAGAGAGAGATTTGGGGCATGGGACCCTTATATGCAGAGCCTGAAGGTAATTTTATATAATATTTTTAGCACACTTTTGATGGCAACCCATCACACAGGGTCAGGGTAGTTTTTCCATTTATGGCATCAGGCCAGTAATCAAAAAGTTTAAGATTTTTGGATTTGAGGTGCTCAACTTGTGATAACAACAGTTTAATTTTTTTTTTTTTTTTGGTACCAGGGATTGAACCCAGGACCAATGAGCCACACCCTCAGCCCTTTTTTATATTTTATGAAGAGTCAGAGTCTCACTAAGTTGCTTAGGGCCTCACTAAGTTCTGTGGCTGGCTTTGAACTTGTGATCCTCCTGCCTCAGCCTCCCAAGCATGCACCAACAGTTTACTTTCTTTAATTGAAGACTTACTATTTGGCAAGGACTATTCTATGATTTTATCTTGTGTAATAACTCAATCTTCACAACAGTCAAATGTGTTAAATACTATTATCATTTTCATTTTTTGTGTGAGGAAACCAAGGCACAGAGTGTTCTGCTTACTTATTCAATGTCAAATTATCACACAGCCTTGACCTGGCAGAGCTTGCAGGCTTAACCACTGCATTTTCTGTCTTTTGTCACTTGTTTCACATTCTCCAATATATTTTGTAGAAGTCAGAATATATAAAAAGGAAAAGTAATTGTTGGTTGAATTTTTTTTGCTAGAAATAACATAAATAGTAAAAAGTATTTTTAAATGTTTAAAATATCTGCCTAAAATGTCATGTAAAACTTAAAATTGAAAGTTTATTTTCTAATAACAAGTAAGCTCAGCTTTTGAAACAAGTATATCAGTTAAGCCGAATTGGGAAGATGAAGTCCAACACTTCCAGCTGCGAATGACTCAAAGGACTGAAACGCACTTCACATACTTAACATCCTAATCTGATGGATACACAGCACAGAAATGAAGGCTCTAAAAGAAGACATCACAGTTCCGCTGCAAAATCTAACCTCAAAACAAATGTCTTAGGAGGTAAGTGTTTTCTTTCCGTTCCCTTGCCGATTTTGAAAACAGAAATGTTCCAGGCCTCCTTTCACAGACCTCCTTCCATAAAGGAAAACAATTACAAATCAGGCAAATTCTCCAGGATAAATGGACTCAAAACTCATTTAAGGAAAAAAACAAAATCAAAATTTCATAGGTTTAATAGTTCTTATGCTGCAATTAAGAGGTCTCATATGAAAATGAACCAGTTGGACTAGTCCGGTCTTTGGGTCATTTACATGGAAGAGTGGATTCACATAGCCTTGGGAAAATCTAGGTTCACAGGGTGAATTGCAGGGTTGAGCTCATTGTGAAGACGTATTCCTTTCATCAGCAAAAGGGGAAAGGAAGTGAGCCATGCCCTAAAAAATACCACTAGAAACATTCCAGCTGATACTTGATAAGAACTGGGAAGGCTGCCATCACCTCATGGGCCGGAAGAAGGAAAATCTGGATCAGAATGCAGCTGACCAGGAGAAACCATGCTAGGTATGGGAAAGATTTCCACTAAGCAACAAATTTTCAATAGGGAAGTCATTTAAACCAGTTTTTTGTCTTTGTTTGCGGGGGGGGGGGGGATGTTTTATTTGGCTGATTCATAGTAAGAAATATATGCCTTATATTGTAATCCATAAACACAAACATATATGGTGAAACTGAAACACACATATATGTGAAAAATAATATTTACCCTCACTTAGTACAAAGCACTATGTTATTTTCAACTCTTCCACTTTGTACTCTAAACACACTGGTTGAGATGCACTAGCTGAAAAACAGTGATTTAAACTCTGACCAACACAAGAGATGCTAAGGGTATCTTTTTAAATGACCTTTCATTCTCCCTCAGAGCCCCAAAGCCAACTTTGGAAAGCTACGACGGAGCATCTGCTCTTGAGACAAGTGGTTTGTTTTATATGCTGCATCTTCCATGTGGGGCCATTCCTCACTAGGCCAGCTCCTCCTCTTCCTAGCCCTTTAGCGCAGGTATCCCCCACAACTCTGGTTTCCATCTTTTTCTCATAGCACTCTGAGGGACTGCATCTATTTGCATGGCTTCCACGACCAATGTAGGAGAATCACTCATTAACCCCATTTTCTAGACCTCAATTCCCAACCTCTTATCTCATAAGTTTCTACCCAAAATAAACCACAGATTACAAACTCATTAGATCCCAATACTATACTTATAATCTATCTCCTTACCCAAATCTTTTACAGCTTTCCTCATCACAAAGAAAGGCACTGCACTCCGCCCCTCACCCAAGCAACAAATCTGTGGGTCATCATTTGCCATCTTTCCTTCCTTTACCTCTACTCCAAAGATTACTGATTCAGCCTTCTTAATACTCAGTAGTATGCAGGTAAACATTTAACAATCCACTTTCCGGTCTAAAAAGAGTCCCTACCATGCAACACTTACCTATTTCTGTAGTGTAAATACCCTACCATAACTCATTTCAAGCCACCCATCTGATGCCCCTGAAGGACGGATTGAGAAGAGATGTGCACAAATTACTCTAGCACACTATTTTCAATTACTCAGAACCATTTCTCTTCTCCATATCTGCTGGTGCTGCCTTAATTCAGGATTTCATCTCTCTCCCAACTAACAAAAAATGATCTCTATGATCACCTGACCTCATAACCCACTCCTCTGACAGTCTCCAAAATATCCTTCTAAAATCCAGTGCTCATGATGTCACTCCCCTAAACCCTTTATGTGTTCTCCATTACCCACTCTTTATATTCATATAGAATGTCCTTGATAATTTGGTCCCTACTGACACTTGAGCTTCATCTCTTGTGACAGCACTACCTATAAGCTATTCCAAAAAACACAGGCATCCATGATATCCCCAAATATATGACACTGTTCCATACCTCTGCACCTGTGCTCATTCTGTTCCTACTCCCAAGGAAAACCTTCCCCTACTGCTCACAGAGCAAGCACCTCATCTTCTCAGATTCAGCTCAAATTCCTTTGTAAAATTTATTTTCATGCATATTAATCATACAGAATAGTTATTTTCATTACACTATAGTCATACATGCATATAACATAATTTCATCAATTCCACTGCCTAATATCTCCTATTGCCTTCCCATTTATTGATTCTTGGCATTATATCCTGAGCTTTAGAGGTCCTACTCAGGAAGTTGTTGCCTGTGCCTATACCACGAAGAATTTTCTCTGTTTTCTTCTCGCAGTTGCCAAATTTCTAATCTAATTCCTAGATTTTTTTATCCATTTTGAGTTGACTTTTGTGCAGGGTGAGAGACAGGGATCTAGTTTCATTCTTCTACATATAGAATATCCAGTTTTCACCACATTATTTGTTAAAAGGCTGTCTTTTCTCCAATGTATTTTGGCACCTTTGTCAAGAATCAGGTAACCGCAGATGTGTGAGTTTGTCTCTGTGTCTTGTGTTCTATTCTATTTGTCTATGTGTCTGTTTTTACACCAGTACCATGTTGTTTTTGTTACTATAGCTCTGTAGTATCATTTGAAACTGGGTATTGTGATGCCTCTAGCATTGGTCTTTTTGCTCAGGATTGCTTTGGCTATTCTGTGTCTTTGTTCCTCTATATGAATTTTAGGATTACTTTTTCTAGTTCTGTGAAATGTCATTGATATTTTGATGGGGATTGCATTGAATCTGCAGATCACTTTTGATAATATAGCTTTTTATTTTTCCTCAATACTGGGGATTGAGCCCAAGCAAGCTTTATCACTGAGCTACATTCCTAGCCCTTTTTATTTTGAGATAAGGTCCCACTAAGCTACTGAGAGTCTTGCTAAATTGCTGAGATTGTCCTTGAATATGTCATCCATATACTTTAGTCTCCAGAGGCACTGGGATTATAGGCATGTGCCACTGCTCCCAGCAATCATTTTAACAATATTAATTCAGCCTATCCATAAACATGCAGGGGTAGGAAGGAGGGGGTCTGATCATCTTCCAGTGTCATCTTCTTTTTCCATTGTTCTGTAATTTCCCTTGTAGAGGTGTTTCCTTGGTTAGATTTATTCCTAGGTGGTAGTGGCAACTGCTGTTGAAGCTACTGTGAATGGAGTTATTTTCCTGATTTCTTTCTCAAATCCCTTCTGTAGGGAAAATTCCTTAGGTAGACTTGATGCCTCCCACTTTCATACATCTAGTACATTTTAGCACCTCTAACCCCTTTATTGAATGTCTTTCTTTTCATGTCTATTTCCTCTCACTGGAATAAGATCTGGATCTTATTCAGCATATACTAAGCACATAATGTGGTCATGGTGTACAGTAGGTTCTCAGTAATGGTGACTATTATTATCCAGGGTAATTAGCACCTTAAGACCAGTATATTCTAAATGCTCAAGAAGTGTTGAGCTGAAATATCAGTATGTTCTTGCCACTTGTCCAGGGCCAGACAACTGCTAAAGTACCAGTCCATTCTGGGTTGTTAGGGAGTTCAAGATCTACTTCCACTACCAAAGACCTGGCATTGTACTTTTTTTCCCTTGCCTATTGGCCTCTGTGTTAATTTTCAAAATGGGTGGCTTCAACAATATAAGCTTATTTTCTCATAGTTCTGAAGGCTAGAAGAATAAGATTAAGGTGTCCCCAGCACTGGTTTCTTCTGAGGCCACTCTCCATTGCTTATAAATAAATGCCTATCTTCATTTTCAAATAGCATTCTTCCTCTAAGTGTGACTGTGTCCAAATTTCCACTTCTCATAGGTACACGAGTCAGAATGGGTTAGAGTCCACCCTAACGACCTCATTCTAACATAAATGCCTCTTTAAAGGCCCTAACTCCAAATTCGGTCTCATTCAGGACTGGTGATTAGCATTTCAACATAAGAATTTTGCAGGATACAATTCAGTCCATAACTACCTATTGGACTGTGAGCTCCTCAAAAATCAGGAACTTAGGCTTCCTTCTTAGGCACCATTGCACCTATCAGAACACCTGGAACACCGGAGATTCTCAGCAAATCATGTGTGGGATACAAAAGTGAAGGACTTCCCAGAAGTACAGTCCAAATCTGTAGCCTCAAAATCCCGTGGCCAGCACCAAGAAAAATTAGGTTTTACTCTTTCCCAGAAACAGTGTTTGTTGCTGTCATCATCTCTAGCTAGTTCACTGCCAAACACCTATTTATGTGGCACTCTATTCATAGCATAAAAATGAAATAATTAAGGACAGATATCCAAAGCTATTGACAATATCCTCTTCTCTCCGGATCTATTCTAATATTTGCAGACAGCTTGGCTAGAGTCAGATTCAAGGTTAAAAGAAAACCAACACTGCTCTGCCTTCAGAACAAGGTGTAACAGTGTAGGATAAAGGAGCTGGGCATCTGCTGCTTTTTTCCTACCCAAAAGGAAACTCCCCCTCTCTGTTCTGTGTGATTTTGGTAGACCTATCAATCACATAGTCTGCCTTCCCCAGTTTCCGGAGGGGCACATGACGTAATCAGTTCCCCCACATTCTAGGAATTTGAATCCTATGTAGAGTGACATGAAAAATCATTGGAGGGAAGTCCATCAATCCTATGCCATTAAAGCTTCCTGGTATACACATCCCTGAAAGTTACTGACTTTCTCAAGGCTTGATCAACTATTTTTGTTTGAGACCTACCTGGTAGATTTCCAACAAATGCTTTTCCCTTAAATTACATAGTGAATCTTAACATATACAGGGCCTCTAGAAGTGGAGTGTGGAAGGAGTGGTCTTAAAATATGGAAATGGAATCAGGTAGTAAGGATTCCCCTATTTGCTATAAAGATGTTGTGCTCACAATCCTTATTATGCCATGGCAGAACAAAGTATTTGAGGATATAGTTCACTCACATGCCTCTCCTGCCTAAACCTGTAAGGAAGTTGGTAGGAAAATATCAAAATACTGGAGTATGTGGCCACTTCTGACTGTTCTTGGTAAGATCCTAGAAATGGGCCAGGTGCGGTGGTGCATACCTGTAATCCCGGCAGCTTGGGAGGCTGAGGCAAGAGGATCAAAATTTCAAAGCCAGCCTCAGCAATTTAGTAAAACCCTAAGCAATTTTGCAAGCCCCTGTTGCAAAGTTAGGGATGTGGTTCACTGGTTAAACCCCTCCAGGTTCAATCCCTGGTACAAAAAAAGAAAAAAACAAGATCCTATAAAGGACTTCACTTCAGCCAAGGTGGCTATATGAATGCAAAAAAAGACATTGACAGACTGACCCTGTTTCCTAGTAGAAATTCTAGATAATAGAGAGGCAGATAATTAATGAAAGGCTATGAAATTTGAATTTTTGGCCCTGAGTCAATGATAATGCTAGAAAATACAAGGAGAAAGGAAGGAAACATAGCAAAAGATAAGATTGCAACCAAGAGAATTGGGGGAAGCCTGATCCCCCAAGTACCTTCTGATATAATCTCCCTCCCTGGCAAAGAACTAAGCATTGGGATGAAGCCAGAGGATGAGAAACAGACCAGCTTTGCCTTTATCCCAGAAGCAAAAAGAAAAGTAACAAAATTAAGGGCTAGAGGATGGGCAAAGCAGTAAAGCTTTCTTCTAAGGCTAGGGCCAGAGTCAAGGGTCAAGCCACAGAGGAAAAATGTAGACTAGTAGGTTTGAAAACAAAAAGCTATCACTGCTCCAAAATCAATCTCCAGGTATCCTAGCCTACAGCACCAACAGAATTTGAGATACTGAAATACATACCCCTATCAAAAAAATCCTAGCCAGGGTGCATCTCAGATATATCTGTGAAATTCACTAGGCAATAAGGAGGAGGTTCGATAGTAGCTAGATACTTAAGTAAGTACATTAACTACGTCACATGTCTCTGATATCAAAGAGAGAACTATAATTATAGGACAATAAGGGCTAAATACAATGACATCTTTAACACTCAAGACAAGTAGCAACTTTCTACAAAGACAAAAGAACCAAAAGATATAATATGCATAAACAGGAAAAAATTGAAAATGACTAACTCTGGAAAACACAACATATGTTAGAAAAAAATGTAGGAAGAGTTCATATTTCTTCAATTGTACTAAGAGAATAGCTTTAATTTACAAAGACTCTAAATCAAATAAGAATATTTATCTCAAATCTCTTTTGCCCTATTAGTTCATATGCCACGCCATGGGGGAGCTGGACTACTAAACAAAGCCCTTTCAAAAGAAGCTGCTGGAGAGCAGCCTGGGGGCCACTGGCCTTCTTTTGTAGGAGGGAGAGCAGATGCTGAGGGTACCAGGCAGAATCACAGCAGCTTCCTAGAGTGCTCCCTCCAGGTGCAGCACAGGCAGAAGGCACTCTTTTTTTATACCTGCTATGGAACTCCATCTCCCACAAGCAATATAACCTTTACTATATCTCCATTAAGTGGCACAGAATTGTGGGAGCAGAGAAAACTTCCTGATTCCATAGATGTAGCTTACTTGCTAAAACAAGGAAAACGTGATTTCCCAGACCCACTGCATTCTCCCACCATTTTCACTAACTGCCTTGAGAAAATGGCATTAGAAACAACTAGAAGGCATATTTGTGTTCTATGAGCAAAGGAAAGAACATGGGGTGGGTGGGGTCACGGATGAGTAAGGGCAGGCTTGCAATGATTCTGCCAAAGATATTTTAACACTGGTGAACACAGGCCTTCATCTGGCTTATTAAAATAGTGCTGGGTAGTGAGAGGGAAGCTGGCACATTCTCGTGTAGATGAGATGGCCCTGGGGGTTTGAACGACAGTTGTGATACAGCTGCCGTGGCTAAAACTAGGCAAGTACAGATGTCACATCAACGAGGGAGTAATTTCATACTGTTCCAGGCTGCCAAATTCAAAATGCCAATGGAGGAAAAGTAGAGGTGAAGGAAGTCTTTAAAACAGACTAGATAACTATTTTAAATACCAATTCTGTGTATAATTAAAACTTTTTGCTGCCGAGGTCCATGAACAACAGTTATTATGGCTTAAAGTACTCAATCAAAAATCTTACTGCTCAGCAAAATGAAAACAATATAATGTGCTGTTCTCAGAGATTGGAACAACCACATCAAATTTAGTCACTAGACATTAGTCTTTGTCATTCCAAATGTTTGTTTATAAAATGTCCTTCTACAAGGCTTTATTTTTCCTCCTTCAGTAATTGTTGTCCTGTAAGAACAGTGCTCTGTCACTCTCTATGTCCCAAGCTGATGTGTTAGATAAGATGAAATACTAAAAGCACATGGCATCACATAACAGTCCTGGTTTCCTTGAAAAGCTAGATGAGAGGAAGAGATGATTCGTGTACGCACACACCCACACAAAACTTACCAAATGCCTTCTTGGGTTCTATTAACTTCAAGGTAAAGAGCTCCTCTTTTTTTAATTCCTTTAACTTCTTAGCAACTTCATAGTGGCGCCACCCAACGATATTTTCTCCATTTATGGATTCAATATGATCCCCCACACAGATTGTTTTAACTGAGTCAATAATGCTACCATCTTTAATTCTCTGAAAGAAAGAAAATTGATGATGTTATAAAAAATAACTGTGTGGCATCACTTTTCATGCTCCTGACATATTACATCTATTGTATTGACACACGAACAATGCAGCTAAGGCTCAGTTAAAGAAGACCAAACAGCAAAGAACCACACCATCTAACTGCCAATCATTCTTCATCTTCCTTATCATTCAGAATTCAATTACCTCACAGTTACCTCGTCCTCTGAGAAGCTTTCCCTGACTTCCTCCCACAGGAATGAGTAAGGTGCCACTGTCATCTTCTACTATACTTTTTGCTATATACACTTAGCTTTAAGCTAAGCACTTTACATTTGCTGTTTAATTTAATTCAAACAACATTTTTGGTAGATCAGGAAGATGGAGGCTTGAGAAAAACCAAGTGATGTTCCCAGATTCAACAAACCACAGTGCAGTTGCTCCTTTTCTTCTCACTCACTGTAGCTAAATTATGATATCCTTGGGGACAGAGAGTCTAACACATCATTGTATGTCCTGTGCATGGCACAATGCCTGCATAGAAAATCCTTCTGTAAATGATTGTTGAATCATTTCAACATGAGATCCACTATAGAAATATAAAGCTTAAGATTTTTTTCTGTTGGCTACATTTTTTAAACCTTATTTACAAATGCAAAGATTCAAATGGTATGATCTTGACTAAGAAGACTGATGCGTAATAAGAGACAAGTGTGGTTATCATTCGGGAGTCAGTAAGAGTGATTTTATACTATTGTTCTTCCTTGGTCTATTTTAGATGAGAACTCAAGACTAAAGTAGAAACTTGAAACTCATCTTTCTTCAGTCTTCTCTATAATGCATCGATTATATAGAGTCTCAATATTAGATCTAAGGTCCTGTAATGGTTAATTTGAATGGTCAACTTGATTGGATTAAGAGATGACAATGAGTAAGAGGTTTTTGGGTGTATCAATGAGGATGTGTCTTGGCATGTGGGATAATCAACTGAAGTGGAGACCCTCCCTACGCTTGAGTGGCACCATCCAATAGGACCATGAATTGGATGGAATATAAGTTGGAAGAGCAAGGAAGCAGCAGCAGATGCAAGCTCAATTCTTCTTGAATAGGTTCTTGATTGCTGCTACAATCAACTGACTCTGGCTTCTTCACTCTTCCAAAGCAGACTCTGCCAGTGATTCTCCAGAAGCCTTCAGTCTAGTATAGCACCATTGATCACACTTATACTTCCTGTTATTCTGTTCCTCTATAGAACCCTGACTCATCCAGGCTCCTAAGATGGCACCAAGAATTTCTGAAAGGATTTTAGGGACAAGAGTTCTAGAAAACTCTGCAAGGGTAACACTCCTGCATGAATGTACAAGTACTTCCACAGTGACAAGAAGTGGGTCAAAATAAAGGCCATCAGCTGCCTCAGGAGTCACAAATCCTTCGCGGGAATGACAGCACAAACGCCAGGTGCTGCTGCTACTTCAAAAAAGCTGGTGTATTCCCCATCCTTGCCAGACGTGTAACATCCCCATCCTTGCCAGACGTGTAACATCTTCTGATTGAACATTGTGTCCAATGAGAGAAACTGATCTCATGTACCTCAGCATCTCCATAATACCATCATCATCAAAAAAAAAAGTTGTAAAAGATGAACCTGAGAAGGTTGGGATTTTTTTATGAAAAATGTGAGTAGATTTCCTTTTTTACACTTATTTTAAGAATATTGCTACGTTCATTGTTACAGTATTACCACGCTACATGCAAATGGAAAATAATACCAATTTAAACAGAGTTTATTATTTATCATTACAAATTGTTAATTATAAAGCAAAGACACCAGAAATTGCATAATCTGGCATTGTTTTATTAGAAATCCTTATTAGACTTCTATAGTTAACAAAAACAAAAGTAATCAGAACATACCATTCAATACAACTACGTTTTCTAAATTGCCACAGAAAAATAAACAAGATTAAGCAACAGATTAGAGTCTAAAGAAAAAAATTTAAACATACTGTTACATAACCATTTTAAAGGTATTAAAGAATTTAACTTGGACTGTTTTCTTAATTTTTATTCTAATTTATCTCTTGATATAGCTTGAAACTATTTTATATTTGATTAATTATACCATGCAAATTTCAGTGTTCTACTACATGCTATTTTTAGTTTTTCAGACTTACTTTTATGAGTTTATTAAAAATAAGCATTATATAAAATTAATAAGTAAAAGAGCTAAAAGTTACGCCTCACCCTTACTCCTGAAATAATGGTTGGAGTAATAGCAATTTCTCATTGCCCGGGCTACTGAGTAGGTATAACTGTCACTAGAAGAGGACCCAGACCAAAGGAGGAAAGGCAGTTACCAGGAGTCAGAGCAGGCAGCAGAGTGAGAATCCAGGCAGAGAATCTGGGATGAAAGAAGGGAAAATCAGTATGAGAAACTTAGAGAGGAAAACCAGAAGTTGGGCCAGATTTAGAAGCAAACTTGGAGACATTGATTATTTATAGAATGGGTTATCTGGAACTTAGCCTCCTAAATAGGTAGAATGAAGAATGAGGTAGCAATGGGGACTGAACCCAGGGGTGCTCTATCACCAACCTACATCCCCAGTCCTTTTTATTTTTCATTTTGAGACAAGGACTCACTAAATTGCTGAGGCTGGCCTCAAACACAGTCCTTCTTCCTTGGCCTTCCAAGTCTCTGGGATCAACAGGCATGTACCACTTACCTCAGCTGGTTTTTACTTTTTTTGAATGGTTTTTAATAATCAAAATAATATTTATAATTCAAAAATTATATGAAGCCTAAATCACAGTATCTGTAAGTAAGGTTGGTCCCACAGGGAAACACCCATACTCACTCAAGTATTGCCCATGGCTGTGGTGACTAAGTCGTTGACATACTTGAGTAGTTGCAACAGAGGCTGTACAACCCACAAAGCGCAAAATATTTACTATCTGGCCCTTTACAGGACATATTTGCCAGTTCCTGTCTCAGACTAGACTAGAAATTGGTTTCATTATAAGCATGATTTAAATTTTCTAACCAAGTTATTTATATACTTTTTGTCCTGGGAAATGTTAAAATCCTGGATGTTAAAATCATGACTGTTTAGGTCCACTGTCTTTTCACCTGAGGAGTTTCACCTGTGAGAATCGTGGAAAACTACAGAAAGCATCTATCTGCCATTTCTCTCTCTCTCTCTCTCTCTCTCTCTCTCTCTCTCTCTCTCTCTCTCTCTCTCTCTCCTAATTATGTAATGATTTATTGTTACTAGTTTTATGATTAAAGTATTAGCTACCAATTAAGAACACTGTCAGGTATTTTCACGTATTATCTTTATGTCTCAAATAACCCTATAAGCTAGGTGCTAATATTTGAGAGAAGGTTCAGAAAGGTTCAATGACTTAATCAGCGTCACAGGCTTTTCTGATTCTACATTCCCAGCTTTATTCATTACATTGTACTGCTTCCTCAATCTGGAGTCCTGCCCCTTCCCCTTAAATCCTATCACTGTCCTACTCTTACTTTGACCTACTCTTACTTCCAGCTACTATTAAAAGCACATTAAGTATTTATTTCAGTACTATATACACTGAAATTGTAATCATACAGAAGAGACAAGCATGGTCCCTGCACAAGGATAGCATGCAAACTCATGCACATTCCATTTTTTTTTTCTGCTTATTTTGGCCAAGATAAGAATCACAGGAAGGATACGTCAGAAATGAATAAAACTGATTACTTCTAAGAAGTGGGGGAAGCTAATTGGGTAGAAGGAATAGGAGAAGAAATGGTACATCTTTGAATATATCTTTTAATATAGTTTTGACCTTTTTTGAATCATATAATATTTTTTTATATTCAGAAAATAAAATTAGCTAAACAGGGATGAGGAAAAAACAAACAGAAGCAAATGGACTCAACAGTATTTCAATTGAAGCGCATAGTCACCTGAGGTAGAGGGAAGTAGGAAAAAACTATTCCAAGTAACTTGTGAATACAAAACTTCAACTCTATATAATTTATACACACATACACACACACACAATCTAAAAACGAAATGATACATTCAGATCCTGAACTCTTCTCAATAGGTTTATTTTTCAGAGTATTTATGGATATAGCAATACTGAAACTGGTTGGTATAAACTACAGGACTAAGTAAATGAGTATTTATTTGAATAAATTTCAAAGTAAATATTTTTATAGAAAATCCAAGGAATAACCTTGAGATGAGAATGAAGCATAATTATGAATTCATCATTTCTAATAAACATGTTTTTCTTTGTTTTGTTTATTTGCTTTTGGTACTAGGGATTGAACCCAGAGGCACTTAATCACTGAGTCATATCTTTTCTGTATTTTATTTAGAGACAGGGTCTCACTGAGTTGCTTAGGGATTCACTAAATTGCTGAGGCTGGCTTTGAACTTGCAATCCTCCTGCCTCTACCTTCTGAGTTGCTGGGGTTACAGGCATGTACCACCATGCCCAGCATAAACATGTTTTTCTAATGTTATCACTGAAAAGACCTAGAAATAATAAAACTCCAGTAGCAATGAAAGAGTACAACTCATAACAGAACTTGAATTTGAAATATAATTTTAAAAAATCAGAGTTCCTTAGAGATCTTGTTGAGATCTGGGCCTGGGAAAAGGAAGACATAAGATGAGCCTAGAACATCTTGTGCCAGAAAGTAAGGAATTGCTCTGTTAAATGATGGAAGCCACATTGAAAGAGCCAACAGGATTCCCACAGGCCAAATCTCAGAAAATTTGAGCATCAAAATCAATTATAGTTCTAGCTTACAACCCATTGAATAAAATAAGAAATAATGTACTCATGCTAATAAATAAGTAAATAAGTAATGACAGCTTTTTAAAATAGAATGTTTTCTAAGAAATATATAAAGAATGATGATATTGGGAAAACCTCATTTTGCAACCATCATAGGAAAAATTGATTCAAGCAAGATATATCAACAGATGATAGATGTGTGGATTGTGAGTAAGGGAATAGGATATTTTCATAATCTCAAATTATCTCCCCACCATTATTTATTAATTACAAAGGAAAATAGAATACCTTTGCAGTGAAAAGACTGGTGGACTCCACTTTAGACAAGAGATAAAAATTAATATCATAAATAACGAGACAAACTAACATCAAGCACCTTCTGACTGTGGTACACTGAGGACACAGTAGTACTTAATGTAATTCTCCTTCCCAAAATGCACAACCTGTCTCTAACATGAAGAAACATCAAAAAAAAAAAAAAAACTCAAATTCAAGGATGTCTCTCAAAAGGCTAAGGAACTATTCTAAATTTTAAAAGACTACAAAGAAAAAACCCTGAAGGCTCAAGATAGCATAATAGTGACACCCAGTACTAGTTTTCTCCTCCCAGGGGATGGAAACAAAGCAACAGTTGTGTAACTGCTTTTGGGGTTAGTGGCTATGGGTGAGCATTGTAAATTGACAGCAAAGGAAACAAAACCTGGTGAAAGCCAGAGAGTAGGGATAATAACACAACAAGAGAATTCCCAGTGTCTGGAAGCTCAGCTGGGGAAAGGGGACTCTCCCGTCCAAGGGAGTAAAGGTGAAAGAGAAAAAGTTGCAATATGGCACAGAGGACAGCACCCTACAGACAAACAACGTAAATAACTAGGTGACAAGGACTATGCATTACAAGTTAGCTTTAGAGAAGAAATTCATCCACCCCTCAGCAAACAGTGCTTTAGCCAGGAGCCCTTGAGATGGGCCCTATTGTCAGAGACCAAACTGCTCTGGGAGTCAGAAAATCTGGCATAATCACATGTCAGGGTTCCAGTGGACATTTGCTGCACTGACTAGATGGGCAGTGGCGACATTAGACAAGTGAAGCTTAGGGGAGTGTTTCTACCCTGCTGCAACTAGAAGGAGTGGAGGGCACAGCAGTTCAGCAATTCTGACCTCTACAACATGAACAAAACCAATCAAATGTGCTTCTGCATGACCAGGTCTGAAGGTGCCAGGATGAAGGCTAGCTGACTGCCAAGTCCTTGTATCATCCCTTTCAGTTCAGAACTCAGTGGTTCAATTGCTCCCCCTACCCTTGGAGAAATTCTGGGGATCCGCTACAGTTTTGCCATTCACCAGGCCACCCAGCACAAAGACTAAAACCCTCAGAAGCAAACATACACCTGGCACAGACCACATTCTGCCAAAATTCAGCTGAGGAGAGGGGCTTGTTGTGGTTCCAACAATCGCCATGCCCCCAGGTGCACAGACTAAAAGCCTTGTGAGAGAATATATGTACTCCTTCAAGATCAACACTCTGCCTCCACCTATTCAGCAAGATACCCAGGGCACAACCTGGATACCACCCCAAAGTCACTTGGCAAGAGCTGAGAGGAACCATAGCAAGCAGTAGTTGAACCACACTACTATCCCCATACCTGGTGAATTCCAACCTTAGAAGTCCTAGTAAGAAACATGTTTCAGTGCCTTGGAGGAGTTTGTTGTTGTTGTTCTCTATTCTATCTTTTTTTTCTTACTTTTGTTTCATTTTTAATTTTTCCTTTTTTTCTTTCTCATGTTTTTCCCTTTTATTTTTAATATCATTTTCCCTATCCGTTGTCTTTTTGTTTTTAGGTAGTTTTAATTATTTCTCTCTTTCTCTCTCTTATTTTTTCCAGTGCTGAGAATTGAACCCAGGGATTCAGATGCATCAGGGAAGTGCTGATGTCTCTGACAACATTCCCAGCTCAGATGAGAGGAATTAAGCCCAGCACCAACCATAACCCAGTCCTGCTAAGATCCTGGCAGACACTTCTGCTTAAAGAAAAGGGGGACATAAGCTCTCAACTGACCTCCCATACTAGGTGTGCACAGATAAGGAAGGCTGGGGACTGTATCCTGGACTGTACTCTGTGTTATTCCTACAGTTATATTAGAGAAGACAAACAAAATGTCATTACATCTATATGGATCCTCTATATCGTTCTTAGCCACACCTGGTCAGATCATGCAGGGCTATTATATCTGAAGATGAGTCCCACAGAGGAGAAGTTGTCATTCCAAGTCTAGTCTCCAATAAGAAGACAGGAGCTTCAGGCTCTTCAACAACACTGAAAAAATCAGTATCAGAATCACTTTCAAATAATAGTTCTACTGCCATCAACAGTACTTGTGGAAAACCCCAACTCCAGATAGAGGCTACCACTTCCAAAATTGAAATGCCCAGAGTCACATCCCATATACTCTGCTGTCTATACCATATCTATCTGAAGTACAAGAATTCCCCACTCTTACAAGTCTTGCAGAGATAGTGTATCTTTTCAAATTCAATATGGTATGCTCTGTGCCCTAATCCACAAATCACGACCAAACAAGCTACAGGGAGATTACACTATGGAGTCAGATTAGAAATAAACATACTGTATGACAAACCACTGCAGTCACACTGGCTTAAGAAAAATGCATACCATAAAGCCACCACATAAAAACAGAAGAGATACTGACCCCAACAGATGTGCAAATATCAACATAGATGGACAAGAAATAAGAACAAACAAGGTAATCTGTCATTTCCTAATGTTCATAGTACTAAAGAAAGAAAAAAAGAATGGATGAATGAAGAGAGCATACAAGATCTCTGGGACAGCACTAAAAGATCAAGCATCCATGGATACAGAAAATATAGTCAGTGAAATAATAGCAGAAAATGTCCCATATCCTAAGAAAGACTTGGATATCCAGGTATAGAAGGCATTTAGAACTCCAAATAGACATAACCAGAAAAGAACATATACACAACATATTATAGTTAAATTGCCAAAAGTACAGAAGAAATAAATAATATTAAAAGCTACGAAAGAGAAGCACCAAATCACATTTCAAGACAAAACCATTAGACTAACAGAAGATTTCTCACCAGAAACTCTGAAGGCCAGGAGTGCATGAAATAACACATTTCAAGTCCTGAAAGAAAATAATTGCCAACCAAAAATACTATACCCAGCACGGTTAGCCTTCAGAATCAAAGAAGAAGAAAATACCTTCCACAAAAAGCATTAACTAAGCATATAGCATATAAATGAGCATATAACTTTCAATAACTCTGAATGTGAATGGTCTTAATTCTCCAATTAAAAGACACAGACCATCTGAATGGATTAAAAACCAAGACCCTGTCTGGGATAGAGCAGGGGACACAAGACCCAATAATACACTGCTATTACAGTTTGAATCTAGAATTTCTCTCCACAATTCGTCTGTTTAAGATGTAGTCCCTAAAATAGCCATGTCCAGGTGTGGTGCTTTAGGGAAATGATTGGATCATGAAGACAATATCTTATTAGGAGATTAATCTGTTTGATGGGTTAATAATTTAAATGGACTACTAGAAGGATATAAAAACTGTAAGTAATTGGGATGTGGTTGGAGGAAGCAGGTCACTGGGAGCGTGTCCTGGAAGGGTTTATTTTCTATCCAATTCCTCCACCATCACCACCACTCCAAGAACTGAGCAGATTTTCTCTGCCATGCCCGTCCACCATGGTGTTCTGCCTCATCTCAGGCCCAAAGCAACAAAACTGTCCAACCCTGAATTGAAACCTTTGAAACTATAAGCCAAAATAAACATTTATTCCTCAAGTTGTTTATGCCAGATATTTTGGTCACAGCAAAAAAAAAGTTGACTAACATAGCTGCACATAAGACACTTACCTAACCTGCAAAGTGAAAGTATACAAAAGGATATTCCAAGCAAATGGAATTTGAAAGCAAGTAGGAGCAGCTGTAGTTATATATGACAAAATAGACTTTTAGACAAAATCAGTTAAGAGACAAAAAAGGTCACTACCTACTGATCAAGGAATAAGATATAACAATTATAAATACATATGTACTAACATCAGAACATCAAATTTCATAAAACAAATACCAGTAGAAATCAAAAGTAAAATAGGCCCCAATAAATAACATGGGAAACTTCAATATACTACTATCACCAATAAATAGATCATCTAGGCAAAAAAATCAACAAAGTAACATCAGATTTAAGTTATATGATAGATCAAATGGACTTAATAGACATCTATAGAATATTCCACCCAAGAGCTGCATAACACACATTCTTTTCATCAGTCCATGGAACTCTTCCCAAAACAGTTTATTATTCTATAAAGCAAGTCTTAACGAATTCAAAAAAATGTAATAATTTCTTACATCTTATCTGATCACAGTGGAAGGAAACAAAATCAGCAGCAAGAGAAGCTGCAGAAATTATGGCCGAGCACCATGGTGCATGCCTGTAATCCCACCCTGTCTCTAAATAAAATACAAAATAGGATTGGGAATATGGCTCAGTGGCCAAGTACCCCTGAATTCAATTCCTGGTACTCCTCCCCCAGCCCCGAAAAAAAAGAGAGGCAGAAATACAAGCACATGAAAATTGAACAACATAGTATTGAATAATGAGTCACTGAAGAAAGCCAGGAGCAGTGGCACATACCTATAACCTCAGGTACTCAGGAGACTGAGGCGGAGGATCACAAATTTGAGCCCAGCCTTGGCAATTTAGTGAGATCCTGTCTCAAAATAAAAAATAAAACGGCTTGAAATGTAGAGCTCTGTAGTAGAGCACACCTGATTCCAATCCCCAGTACCACCATACACATACACAAAATTTTATATATATATATATTTTTTTTTGGGGGGGGGATATTTTGAAAAGTTATGTTAACAAATTGGAAAATCTAGAAGAAATAGACAAATTTCTGGAAACGTAGGCCCTTTCAAAATTGAACCAAGAGGATATAAAAATAAAAAAAAAATAGAGCAATAACAAATGATGATATTGAAGCAGTAATAAAAAGTGTCCCAACAAAGGAAAGTCCAGAACAAGATGAATTCACTGCTAAATTTTATCAGACTTTTAAAAAAGAATAAACACTAATATTCCTCAAGCTAGTCCATAAACTATAAAGGGCAGGAACACTTCCAAACTTATTCTACAAAGCCAGTATTACCCTGCTATCAAAATCTGACAAGAACACTAAAAAACTAACTAGACATGGTGGTGCACACCTGTAATCCCAGCAATTCAGGAGGCTGAGGCAGAAGGATCACAAGTTCAAGGCCCAACAACTTAGTGAGACCCAGTCGCAAAATAAAAAAATTAAAAGGACTAGGAATGTAGCTCAGTGGTAGAATGTCCCTGGGTTCAATCACCAGTACTACCAAAAAAAAAAAAAAAAAAGAAAAAGCATGAACCAATATCCTTGATGAACATAGATGTGAGAATATTCAACAAAATACATGCAAATTGAATTTAACAGCACATTAAAAAGATCATACACTATCATCGAGTTTGTTTCATTTGAGGGATGCAAGAATGGTTCCACATACACAAATCAATAAATATAATATAGCACATAAATAAAATCAAGGACAAAAATCACACAATCATCTCAATAGATAAATAAAAGGCCTTTAGTAATATTCAACATTCCCTTATGATAACAGCCCTGAATAAATTAGATACAAAAGGATCATACTCTCAACATAATAAAGTCTACATAAGACAAACACATATATGCTGAGGGCCATTACCAAGTAGGAATGACGCATCGAAATTTCCTTGCCAAGCGTACCCCATGCTGCTTAGAGGACATTTGATGGAACATTGCATGCATGCTTTAATAAGGTGACCTTGCTCAAGGACCAAGGCGGATTCGGGTTTAGAGCTGATCAGGTTTGAGGAAGTAACCGGCTCCTTGAGTTTAAGGCGTTGCCAGTTTAAGATAATGGGTTTTAGGGAAGTTGGAAGTTGAAGATTATTGCTGGGATTAGGGTGTTCCTGCTGCTTGTTCCCGTTGAGTTCTCGTGAGATTAAAATGGGATTTGGAGATAGCCTCGTGGAGTAGGTGGTTGGTGCGGGAGACGGCAGAACGTGTTTGCCCCTGGACCTGTGTGGAGGCGGTGTGACAGCGGGAATAAAGAATTGCTGTTTGAACCTACAAAGCTGTGAGTGCCTCGTGATTCTGGTGCCAAGCCGAGATATTGGCCTTGGCATTTTGGTGGCCCGTACGCGGAACGTCTGAAATTTGGAGGTGAGTAAAATCGCTCCCCCCTGAGGGAAGGCGAGAGAATGGGTGACCATTTCAAAAAACAATGTGTTCTTGTTTTGATTTATTTCGTTTTTGTTTCAAGCTGCCTATCCCTAGAAATTTCTCAGGCAAACTGGGAAAAATGGTTGGCTCAAGGTTTGAAGTTTGTTAGCCCCGAGAAAGAGAAAATTGATACAGTGAATTTTTATTCAGTTTTTGTTTCATTCAGTTGTGGTTTTGTTTTGTGTTATCTTATTGGGTTGCGTTATCTTTATAGAAGATTAGAAATTATTAAAAAAGAAGCCGAAAAAGTGTTAAGTAAATTGTTAGAGATTCAGACCATGGAGGAAGACATTTTAGGTCAAGCAAAAGAGAAGGTCTCTCGAGCTAGTCAGAGAAAGGGAGAAAATTTAAAGGAAAAGGGGTTATTAGAAAAAAGGCCACAACAAGAGGCTGTCACTAACTCCGTTTTACCAGAGGGTGTAATTCAACCAACAGCCCCACCGATGGAGACAGCTGAGTGGCCCTCAAACCCCGTAGTTGATAGATGGGATCCTGAGACAGGACCTCAAAGATTAGCATGCCCTGTATTTGAACAGGCAGGAGGGCGGCGAATTCACCGTATTTTAGAATTTAACACAGTAAAGCAGTTAAAGGAGGCTGTAACAACCTATGGTCCTCAAGCCCCCTTCACGGTAAGCATGGTGGAGTCCATTACTAACTTGGACATGACGCCAGCAGATTGGGCTAGCATGTGTAAATCTGTGCTAAATGGAGGACAATATTTGTTATGGAAGGTTGCCAATGAGGAATTTTGCATGGAGACAGCTAGGCGAAATGCAGCAGCCGGTTACCCTCAAAGAAGTCTTGAAATGTTATTAGGAAAGGGACCTTATGAGGGTCAGCAGCAACAAATGGAATATGATCCTGCTGTATATGTACAGATTGCTGCAGACGCAGTTAGGGCATGGAAGACTTTACAAGGACATGGAGATTTACAAGGTCAGCTATCTAAGGTAATACAGAGACCTAATGAACCTTACGCTGACTTTGTAGATAGGCTTATTCAAACGGCTGCCAAAATTTTTGGTGACACAGAACAAGCAATGCCATTAATAAAACAACTGGCTTATGACCAAGCAAATCGTTGCTGCAGAGAGGTTATTAGACCATGGAGACATGAAGATTTAAACACATATATTAAATTATGTAGAGATGTTAATGAACAAGGGCAAGTCTTGGCAGCTGCAGTACAACAGGCTTTAGATGCCAGGCTAGAAACATGCTATAATTGTGAACAAACAGGACATTTTAAAAGGAGTTGCCCCATAAGAGGAGGGTTTAACAAAACTAGAAATCAAAGGAATAGAATACCGGGTATTTGCCCACGATGCCGTAGAGGGAGACATTGGGCTAATGAATGCCGTTCTCAAACCACCATAGAAGGTACTCCCTTATCAAAAAACGGACAAGGATCAGGTATTTACCCACGATATCGTGGAGAAAGGCACCAGGCTTCATTGCCAAAAAACGGACCGGGGGGCCCAATGCTCCGGGGCCCACAACCACAAATATGCGGGGCAGTGGAGGAACCCAGAAACCCCATCAGGGTGGTGCCCAGGACACATTGTCCATTAAATCCCTCATCAGACAAACCCGAGGGAGCGCAGGGTTGGACATCTGCGCCTCTGCCAGAGCAGTATTAACTCCAGAGATGGGAGTTCAAATCATTCCCACAGGAGTAAAAGGACCTCTTCCCCAAGGAACAGTAGGCTTATTGTTGGGACGTAGTTCATCTACATTAAAAGGACTTATGATAAGTCCTGGGGTAATTGATCCCGATTATGTAGGTGAAATAAAAATTATAGCTAGTTCTCCAGGAGGTATATCAGTAATTTCACCTGGAGATAGAATAGCACAGTTGTTAATACTACCCAGCCTACATAATAAGTTCTCTAGTCTTAATGTAGAAAGAGGTTCCAAGGGATTAGGCTCCACAGGTGTAGATTGGGCTATGTTGTCTTTAAATTTAGATTCTCGCCCAATGTTAAAACTAAATATTCAGGGTCGTGACTTTAATGGACTGCTGGACACAGGTGCTGACCTTAGCATCATATCTCTTCAAGAATGGCCAAAACATTGGCCATTACAACAAGCCACTCAAATGCTTCGAGGCCTAGGAGTGGCGACTAATCCCCATAGAAGTGCTATGGTATTAGATTGGAAGGATCCTGAAGGATGTGAAGGAACTATACAGCCATATGTTTTGGATCACCTTCCTATTAATTTATGGGGACGAGATGTCCTAGATCAACTAGGTTTGATGTTAACAAATAACATCAATCCTAATGTGCCCACTACTAGGGCTAGACAAGGTATCAGGAAAGAAAAAAGATTAGGAAAACAAGAACAAGGTATAGCAGCGCCAATTCAAATAGATCAAGGAACAGACAGACATGGGTTGGATTTTCAGAAAGGGCCACTGAGACAATCAAAATTACTTGGAAATCAGAAAGACCAGTGTGGGTTCCTCAGTGGCCCCTGACTAAAGAAAAGATACAAGTAGCCCATGATCTGGTCAAACAACAATTAGCGGAAGGACATTTACAACCTTCCGTATCTCCCCATAATACTCCCATTTTTGTTATCAAAAAGAAATCGGGTAAATGGAGATTATTACAAGATTTAAGAGCAATTAATAATGAAATGGTCATTATGGGACCTGCTCAATCAGGGATTCCTCAATTGTCTGCTTTACCAAAAACGTGGCATGTTTTAGCTATAGACATTAAAGATTGCTTTTTTTCGATTCCAATTCATGCCGAGGATAGTCCACGTTTTGCATTTACTATCCCTGCATTAAATCATGAAGGTCCTGATGAGAGATATGAATGGAAAGTACTCCCTCAAGGAATGGCTAACAGTCCAACTATGTGTCAAATATATGTTAATAAAGCTATCCAGCCACTTAGAAATCAAAATCCTGAACTAAAAATATTTCACTATATGGATGATGTATTATTGGCACATAAAGATAAAAACACATTGCTGGAATGTTATGCCACACTTACAAACTTGTTAAAAAATTATAATCTAGAGATAGGAATAGACAAAGTACAATTAAATTTTCCAATTAATTATTTAGGAGTTCTATTATCCTCAACCATGGTCCGTCCACCTAAAATTCAAATACGAGTAGATCAACTCAAATCACTTAATGACTTTCAAAAGTTGTTGGGAGATATAAATTGGATAAGGCCTTATCTAGGCATACCAACAGGAGAGTTGGGACCTTTATTTGATATTCTAAAAGGTCCATCAGATCCAAATTCACCCCGAATGTTAACTCCTAAAGCTAGAAAGGCATTAAAAATTATTGAGACATATATGGAAAATATGCATTTAGATAGAATTGATATAAGTTTGCCTTTATTATTTATTGTACTACCAACAAGAAATATTCCTACAGGAGTATTTTGGCAGGAAGGTCCATTATTGTGGATACATTTATCTTATTCTCCTAACACTATTCTTACTAGGTATCCTGAGGCTGTAGGACAATTAATACTCAAAGGTATAAGAGCAGCAAAGACAGTGTTTGGAATTTCTCCCAATAAAATTATTACTCCATATACTATGGAGCAAATTGATGAGTTAGCTAATGAATTAAATACTTGGGCAATAATCATGTGTAAATCGAATGTTTCATTTGATAATCATTTACCATCTAATCCTTTGTTGTCTTTTTGGTCTAAGCATCCTGTAGTTTTTCCTAAAATGACAAGAAAAACACCTATCATGAATGCTCCAAATATATTCACTGATGGGTCTAATAATGGTACAGCTGCAGTAGTTACCCCTGATCAAACTTTTACATTTTTAGTTCCCAAACAGTCAGCTCAAAAGGTAGAGCTTAATGCAGTTCTACAAGCTTTTGTGATGTTCAAAGATTCTGTATTTAATTTATTCTCTGATAGCCAGTATGTAGTTAATGCTATAACATCCCTTGAAGATGCTGGTAGGATTTCCCCTTCCTCTACTGTTTTCTCTTTGTTTTCCACTATACAAAGTCTAATCTGGGATAGAAAAGATCCATTCTTTTTTTTTTTTTTTTTTTTTTTTTTTTAAAGAGAGAGTGAGAGAGGAGAGAGAGAGAGAGAGAGAGAGAGAGAGAGAGAGAGAGAGAGAGAGAGAGACAGAGACAGAGAGAATTTTTAATATTTATTTTTTAGTTCTCGGCGGACACAACATCTTTGTTGGTATGTGGTGCTGAGGATCGAACCCGGGCCGCACGCATGCCAGGCAAGCGCGCTACCGCTTGAGCCACATCCCCAGCCCAAAAGATCCATTCTTCATAGGACATATCAGGGCACATACAGGATTGCCTGGAGCCCTTAGTTTGGGCAATGATTTAGCAGATAAAACTACACATGATATACATATTTTTTCTACTGTAGAAGAAGCTACAAATTTTCATAAAAGGTTTCATGTTAACGCTAATACTTTACAAAAGCGTTTTAAAATAACTAAGGAACAAGCCAGGCATATAATAAAACAATGTCAAAATTGTGTGACCTTTTTACCACAAGTTAATCTTGGAGTCAATCCTAGAGGACTGATACCTAACCATATTTGGCAGATGGACGTCACACACTTGCCAGAATTTGGAAAATTAAAATATTTACATGTTACAGTTGATACTTCTTCCGGATTTTTGATGGGCTCCCTTCATGCTGGAGAAAAAACTAAAGATGTTATAGCTCATTGCTTACAAAATTTTGCCACTGTGGGTGTTCCTAAACAGTTAAAAACTGATAACGGTCCTGGTTATACGTCTAAATCTTTTAAACAATTTTGCTCATCATTTGGTATTACTCATATAACAGGAATCCCATACAATCCACAGGGACAAGGCATAGTTGAAAGAGCTCATCAAACTATTAAAACGTACCTATTAAAGCAAAAAGAGGGAATTGGAAAGGGGTATATATCCCCCAAAGATAAACTTAAAATAACTCTTTTTACTCTAAACTTTCTAAATTTGGATTCATCAGGACTTAGTGCTGCGGAAAGACATATGTATCCGAAAAATGTACATAAGCCTAAGGTACTTTGGAAAGATATTCTAACAGGACAATGGAAAGGTCCCGATCCAGTTATTGTCTGGAGTCGGGGTTCCGTTTGTGTGTTCCCACAGGGAGAACAGCAGCCGATTTGGATTCCAGAGAGGTTAACCAAAACAATTTCTACAGAAAAAGAAGATGATTTGACTGAAATCCATAACAGCTGAAATCCAGAGCTCCAGCTTGGCTATTCTTACATCTGCGACAGTGATTAACCACGGTGCCTTTTTTTTCAATATCTATTTTATTATTGCATTTTTCCCACATCGTAGTTCTATTTTATTTTTTGAGCTCATACAAACCTAGGTTAATGTTTTTCTGATCAGTTTTGTTTTTTGACTGTGTTTTATTTTTTGACTGTGGAGTTTTTAAACATTGCAATGGAGATTTTACCTAGGTAAAGCTACAAGGCCGTTATTATTGTCTTGTATGTTGTATGTTATGTATGCACTGTTTTGTGTTGCATGTCAGTATGTGTGTATGTCCATATTTTTATATGAGGAGCGCTCATGAAA
The DNA here is from genome assembly GCF_052094955.1 of Ictidomys tridecemlineatus. Taxonomy (NCBI): domain Eukaryota; kingdom Metazoa; phylum Chordata; class Mammalia; order Rodentia; family Sciuridae; genus Ictidomys; species Ictidomys tridecemlineatus. Next base: position 61,950,744 of record NC_135487.1, on the reverse strand, counting down.
AAATGGATCCGAATTTTTTTTTTATTCACGTGATTTAAGTGGTTTAATCTAATTAGGTAAACAGCTGTTAATGATTGTTTTCAAAGGTGATTAACAGATCTGTTTGCTTACTATTGTTTTTAAAGGTGATTAACAGATCTGTTTGTTTACTTTCACTTTTCCTTTTCATCATATTTAATAATTCTGTTCAGGATAATGTCTCTTTAACATCATTGCCAGAATTCCCATCTCCATCCCAGTGCCGGTGAAGACAAAGAAAACCAAACTACAGCTTCTATGATAGCTACCACAGTAAACTGTATAAACTGATGCATCAATGAATATAACTCAACAAGTAATGCTCAATCAAGGACTTGATTTACTTTGGGAGGAAATGGACATATTGATAGACTCCTCCGATTTGAACTGCCTGCAGAACTTGCCTGGACTATATATCAGTTGCATGCATTGTGAACTATCGTCTGGTGCAGCGAATTGTGGTACTGCTGGCATATTTTTGCTGATGGTGTCACCAGTGATGCAATTTCCTTGCCAGCGCACCCCATGTTAATTGTGGTAATGCTGACATCTTTGCTGATGGTGTCACCAGTGATGCAATTTTTCCAAAGGAGCCGTCAATTGGCTTGGTGTCGTGGCATTTCTGTATCTTCCTCCCTTCTACTAGTGATGGTCTAAAATTTGGGGGCCAACAGAGGTGAGGCAAGAACCTCACCCCCCCACTGGCACCAAGGTTAAATTTGGGGGCCAACAGAGGTGAGGCAAGAACCTCACCCCCCCACTGGTGCTTAGGCCTATCCACAAGCATGGCTGAATGCTGGACCGGTAGTCAGCGACGGGTTGATCTGATTGCAGTGGATTCAACCTAAGACAGGGGACTGACGCCTAGAGGTCAGTTCATCCGATGACGGGTAAGAACCATATGTTGAATTGGACAACCTACCAGGCACGGTCCTAAGCCGCATTGCTTGTTGTTTAATTAATCAGAAGGGGGGAGATGCTGAGGGCCATTACCAAGTAGGAATGACGCATCGAAATTTCCTTGCCAAGCGTACCCCATGCTGCTTAGAGGACATTTGATGGAACATTGCATGCATGCTTTAATAAGGTGACCTTGCTCAAGGACCAAGGCGGATCCGGGTTTAGAGCTGATCAGGTTTGAGGAAGTAACCGGCTCCTTGAGTTTAAGGCGTTGCCAGTTTAAGATAATGGGTTTTAGGGAAGTTGGAAGTTGAAGATTATTGCTGGGATTAGGGTGTTCCTGCTGCTTGTTCCCGTTGAGTTCTCGTGAGATTAAAATGGGATTTGGAGATAGCCTCGTGGAGTAGGTGGTTGGTGCGGGAGACGGCAGAACGTGTTTGCCCCTGGACCTGTGTGGAGGCGGTGTGAGAGCGGGAATAAAGAATTGCTGTTTGAACCTACAAAGCTGTGAGTGCCTCGTGATTCTGGTGCCAAGCCGAGACATTGGCCTTGGCACATATATACTCAAGATCCTACTGAATGGGTATGTTAGTCAGTTTGTGTTGCTAATGATACCTGAAAAAAAAAATTAGAGAAAGATTTTTTTTTTTTTTTTTTTTTTTTTTTTTGCTTATGGCTTCAGAGATTTCAGTCTGTGATTGGCTGGCTCCACTGCTTTGGGCCCAAAGTGAGTAACAGTATTATAGTCAAAGGTCACACTGGACAAAAGTTGCTCAGCTTGTGGCAACCAAAAAGGGGAGAGAAAGAAAGGAAGGAGTGAAAGAAAAGATAAACCCCAGCAAGCATCAGTGACATACTTCCTCCAACTAGGTCCAACTTCCTTTTAGTCAGCTGTCAATCAATTAATATTTATTATATATTCAGCTATTAATGGATAATCCATCAAATGGATTAATCCACTGATGAGGTTACAATCCTCATGATCCAATCTTTGCCTAAAAGCCTCATCTCTGAGTCCTGATGTTGGGGATCATGCTTTCAACAGGAAACTCTGGGGGACATTTCAGATTCAAACCATACCCTGGGAAAAAAACAAAGTATTTCCCCTAAGACATCAGAAATAAGACAAGGTTGTCCACTCTCATCACTCCTATTCAGTATAGTATTAGAAGTGCTAACCAGAGAAATCAGGCAATAGAAAGAAATAAAAGGCATACAAACTGGAAAGGAGGAAGTCAAATAACCCCTGTTTACAGACATGACTCAGTACATAGAAAATCCTAAAGATTCCATCAAAAGACTATTAGAGCTGGTAAACACATGTAAGTACCAGGATTCAAAATCAATATATAAAAATCAGTAGCTTTTCTATATACCAATAATGAATTCACTGAGAAAGAAATCAGGAAAGCAATCTGATTCACAATAGCCAGAAAACAAATAAGACAGCTAGGAACAAACCTAAGCAAGTGGGCTAGGGATGTGGTTCAAGCGGTAGCGCGCTCGCCTGGCATGCGTGCGGCCCGGGTTCGATCCTCAGCACCACATACCAACAAAGATGTTGTGCCCGCCGAGAACTAAAAAAAATAAATATTAAAATTCTCAATCTCTCTGTCCCCCTCTCTCTCATTCTCTCTTTTTAAAAAAAAAAAAAAAACCTGAGCAAGTATGTGAAATACCTTTACAATGAAAATGCAAAACAATGAAGAAAGAAATTAAGGACACACTAGAAGCAGGAAAGATTTCCCTTGTTCATGGATTGAGAAAATTAATATTGATAAAATGGCCATACCACCTAAAAGTGATTTACAAACTCAATGCACTCTTAATCAAAATATAATGACATAGCTATCCCACTCCTGGGTATATAACCAAAGGAAATCAAGTCAGCATACAAAAGAAATAACTTCACACCATGTCTATTGTGGCACAATTCAAAGTGGCCAAAAGATGGAATTAGCCTAGGTGCCCATCAACAGATGAATAGATTAAAAAAAAATACACAGACACAATGGAGTAATATTCAGTCATAAAGAAAAATAAAATCCTGCCACTTTCAGGAAAATGGGTGGAACTAGAAGACATCATGATTAAGTGAAATAAGCTATACTCACATAAAAAGACAAATATCACATTATCTCTCATATGTAGAAATGAAAAATAGATGACCTGAAAGTAGGACTATGAAAGTCCAGGAAGGGAGTTGGGGTAGGGTAGGAGAAGCGGGGAGGACATTATCAGAGTTTAACATATACGTGTATGGAATGTCACAGTAATTCCCACTAATTTGTACAATTACTGTGTTAATAATTATAATACTTTTTAAAAGACTAAAAATACATAACAAATGAAAATCATGACCCTAGATTAAACCTGTACTAGGGGAAATGGACACTATTAGGAAAACTGTTGAAGCTAAAATGTACACTACTGCTGAGGGTCATTACCAAGTAGGAATGACGCATCGAAATTTCCTTGCCAAGCGTACCCCATGCTGCTTAGAGGACATTCAATGGGACATTGCATGCATGCTTTAATAAGGTGACCTTGCTCAAGGACCAAGGCGGATCCGGGTTTAGAGCTGATCAGGTTTGAGGAAGTAACCGGCTCCTTGAGTTTAAGGCGTTGCCAGTTTAAGATAATGGGTTTTAGGGAAGTTGGAGGTTGAAGATTATTGCTGGGATTAGGGTGTTCCTGCTGCTTGTTCCCGTTGAGTTCTCTTGAGATTGAAATGGGATTTGGAGATAGCCTCGTGGAGTAGGTGAATGGTGCGGGCAGACGGCAGAACGTGTTTGCCCCTGAACCTGTGTGGAGGCGGTGTGAGAGCGGGAATAAAGAATTGCTGTTTGAACCTACAAAGCTGTGTGGTGGCTCGTGATTCTGGTGCCAAGCCGAGACCTTGGCACACTACAGCTTAGTTTTAAAGTATTATATAAATGTTAGATTTTAAAATTTTATAATTGCACTATAGTTAGATATAAAGAATATCCTTGTGCTTAGTAATTATACCCCAAGTACTAAGGGACATACATACATATTATATATCCCAAGTAATACATATATATGTGTACATATATACACACACATATACATACTAACACACACACACACACACACACACACACAAATGTATATAAGAGAAAATAAAGCAAATGTAGAAATTGGATATTTAGGTAAATGATATACAAGAGTTCTTTATATGTTTATGCTGTTTTTGTATGTTTGAAATGATCCCATTTTTAAAATTTTTATAAACTAAGTACACAATATGATATGAATCTCTCTTTTAAAGTGAACTCCATGTTTGCTATTTGGATTGTGTTCCACTTTCTCCTTTGCTACCAGGTTCTTGGTCTCCACAGGGTTAATGATAGTACTTTAAGGCAGGCACATGTTAGACAAGGCATTAAAAAAAAAAAGAAAGAAAGAAAGAAAGAAATGCGAGCTACAAACGTCAGAGACTAACATTTAAAAAATCCACACGTTTGCAAAGCTTCCAAGCCCTTCTCTGCTGACATTAGAAAGTCACTGCTGCATATGCCTCATGTCCTGATCTTCCCTTGGATAATCCCACATGACTTTCCCAACTCACAGATTTTCCATTTGGTCACCCACTCAACCTTCAGCACAGTCATATCTTTTTGCAGAGCTAAAAATAGCCATTCTATCAAGTGGGTAGTTGAAGCACCATTTAGTTAGGAAGATAACTTTCCTAAGACTATTTCTTTAATGATGACAATGCATCAGCAAATCAAGGTTTGGACAAAATAAAGACATGCAACATGCTGTGCTGCATGCAGCCTACCACTAATTCTTAGCTCAGTGCACAGAAATTCCAGGCCCACTGTGAGGCTTCTTGGGATTCATATCCTGAATTTTTCCAGCTGTACAACTTTGGGCAAGTTACTTTAACTTTCCTGATCCTATTTTTATATCTGCAAGATAAGAGTTGCTAATATTACCTTCCTGTGGACAAATCTCACAGACATCATGTTGAACAAAAGAAGTCAGAAAAAATAGAGTATATAAATTTCAAGAAGCAAATAGTGACAGAAGTCAAAAGAGTAGCTACAACTCTCCCCAAAGGGGTGGAGAGGACAGTATTTACTGAGAAGGAGCACAGAAAGACTTCAGAGCAGTAGAAATACAATTTCCATTGATCTGTGTGATAGGTACACAAGTGTTATGATGTAAACATTCATTAAAGCTGTACATTAAAAATTTGTTACATCTCAGCCAGGTGCTGTCATCCCAGCAACTCAGGAGGCTGAGGCCAAAGGATTGCAAGTTCAAGGCCAGCCTCAGAAATTTAGCAAGGCCCTAAGCAACTTATCGAGATCCTGTCTCAAAATAAAAAATAAAAAAGGCTGGGGATGTGACTCAGTAGTTAAGTGCCCCAGGCTTCAATCCTGTATTACATTTATATGTAACTACTGGTACTATAACTACTGGTACCAAAAAAAAAAAAAAAGAAAGAAAGAAAAAGAAAAAAGTTCTTACACCTCAACATAAAAGTAAATAAAAAACATAATATCAACAAATAGAATTGTTGTGATAATTAAATAAAAAAATGTATGCCAAGTGCCTATTACATGGTAAGCATTTGATATAAGTCAGCTGTTATTATTACAATTAATTGTAACTCCAAGATAGGAGGGTCACCTGATCCCAGAATTTCATAGCTAGACTGGGCAACATAGCAAGAAACCATTTCAAAAGAAAAAAAAAAATTGCTTCTGTCTTGACCAAGTACAGATTTTTTTCCCCAAACAATACAACAACAATTTACATAACATTTAATTTTATAAGAATTATAAGTAATCTACAGATGATTGAAAGTATGTAGGAGGATGTCCATAGGTTATATGCAAATACCATATGCAAGATGTAAGCATCTGAAGATTTCAGCATCCCCAGAGGATCCTGGAACCAATCTCCCCACAGATGTCAGGTGACAACTGTCCTCATTACAACAGAACTATTTTAAAGAGGCATCTACCTTTTCACTACTCCCGAGTTCGTAAAAATTTTGTACCATTTCAAACTTCTTTCTCTTGCCTTTGTCTCTCTATATTACTTTGTATTTAAACAGAGAAATTATACCTTTTGTGTAATTTTGAAGAGCAATTTTAAAGAAGTAAGTAAGATATCTGAAAATCTGTGCAGTTAAAAGTAACCCTCATCACTGGATGTCAGCATGGATGTCATCTGATTTTAGAGCTACAAACCTGGAAAAACTTACATGGATAATGAATAGGCACCAGGAACAGTCTTTCTTTTTCAGTAAGTTTTATATTCTAGAGGAAGTTTAAACCAAAGGGAAGAAATTCAAAGAAAGGGTAAACAAAAAATGATGTCTTTGAACTTTTTTTTAAATGAAAGTAAAACTAACGTTACCAGTTCATGCATGCCTGCTGAGCTGCCGCTCACTCTGAAGATCATTTCTAACTGTCATTGACCTGGTAGATTTTTCTGAAATGTTAACTTCAATTAGGTCACACTGTTTTGGTTTGCTTTTTAACTTACCTTGATAAAAGCATAGCCAACACCATTATCTGTAATGGTGAGTCCAAGTGAATCCTCAGATTTATATATATTCACTTCTTTTTTTAGTCCTTTCACATGGGCAAATATAAAATCTTCAAGACCTAATTGCCCTCCAAGGAGTTTTTCCATGTCAATTTTAGGTGTGTTTAAAGTACAATATAAGATCTACAAAGAGAAAGAAATATATTAAGTTAGTTTCTATTAGAAAAATGTTCTGGTCATCAACTTATTTGATAAACATTGAGTGAAATAGTCCTAAATTTATGATGTCTAAGTCCACACATAAAACATGTTTGTATATTGGCTGGACAAAATCGGAAACTCATTTTCATATAAAGATATTAGGTAACATGTACCGTTTCCCATAGGCCTGACAGTAGCTTTATAAAGTACCATGTTATTTCCATATCACAAACAGGAAATTAAGGCTTAGAAAGCTAGGTTGCCTAAAGTCACAAAGTCAGTACTTGTCAAAGCCAAGGATTCGAGGTGAGACTCTTCACCTTCAAAGTGTCTTCAACTATAAGATCTGCTACTTACAAGGTTGAAAAGACTATATTCCCAAAGATCTGCATAATGCATACTCTGCATGTTACACACATGGCAATGAAAATACAGGCAAAACCACATGTGAAAACTGGTACATATATTTTAAAAAAAGAAATTTTTTATTTATCTTGCATTACAATGCTAAAAAAAAAAAAAAAAAATTCATGGCTGGGCATAGTAATCCCAGCAACTCGGAAGGCTGAGTCAGAAGGATTCCAAGTTCAAAACCAGCCTCAGCAACTCAGTGAGGCCATAAGCAACTTAATAACACTCTGTCTCAAAATAAAAAATAAAAAAAGCTGGAGATGAAGCTAAGTGGCAACATGTCACTGGGTTCAACCCCCAGTACTAAAAAAAAAAAAAAAAAATCATTAGTGAATGAGGTGTAAAAAAGTAGAAATGTTTTAGGGCTAAACTAAAACTTAAAGACTGAAAAATCCAATCCCTTAACTTTAAAAAGGAGGACTGAAGTTTGGAGGAGTAAAGCAATTTATCCAAATTCGCAGGATAGTAAAAAGGTAACCAAAAAAGTAGCTTAACAGAAAATTGCGTGAACACTTTAAAGAAACTCCTTATGTTTGGCAAATCTCTACTGGACTTCATTTTCCTTCAGAAATATGACTTATTTTACTAAAATATGCAGCGCCACTTTTAAGTTTGTTAACCATAATCTGGGCAATTTGGGGGTCCAAATACAAAATTATAGGAGAGGAAAGGCTGAGAATTTGTCACTGGTTTAATGTGTCACTGTTAGCAAAAGCTCAGTCCTCATCCCCATGCCAACCCAATAATGAAGACAAGGTTTTGAAAAAGAAAAAAGAAGTTGTACTGCTTTGAGAGCAAAGGAGAAAATCAGGGGACTCCTGTCCTAGAGGCTGTGATTCTTCCCATCATCGGGAACAGACTTGTTTTTAAAAGATGATTCAAAGGCTACATTTTCTGTCTAGAGTTGTAATTCACTTGTTCATTTAAAGACAGTCATTTCTTATATCTTCTGGTGCCATCCTCAAGCGTGAATTACTTTGTTCCTGTGATGGGTGTGTGCTCAAGGACAGATAACCCTTCCCTTGATAGAGAGAAATGATAATTCTGTTTCCCCTGAGATTAGGATGAGGGGGTGATTAGGAACAGGGAGGGTGAGAGGAAGAGAAAGAAACACGTCTTAAAAATAAGAAGTGGCAGAGCAACAAGGACTATATTCAGATAATAAAGTGGCCCACTGTTACAAGACCACACCCAGATCAGCACCTTCATCCCAAAGCCTCCCTCCAGCCCTCAACTCTCAACTCCCCCTGTATCCCTGAGTTTTGCACCATTCCTAGTTCTCACCAGAACACTGAGCCTTAACACCTCCATAATCCTCATGAAGTTCAAAATCAGGGGGCAATTACTATGTATCAAATGGCTTTTTAGGCCATGTCAAAATGTGTCTGATTTAGCCAGGCGTGGTGGCATTTAGCCAGGCATTCCAGCAATTTAGGCAGCTGAGGCAAGAGGAGGATCTCAAGTTTGAGTCCAGCCTTGGCAATTTAGCAAGATCCTTTCTCAAAATAGAAAAAAATAAACAAATAAAAAGGATAGGGATATAGCTCAGTAGTAAAAGTGTGCTGGGTTCAATCCCCCATACCCAAAACATAATAGTAATAATTGTGCCTAATTTAGAAGAGCTTCATAAAACAAAGCTTTCTCTGCTACACAATTAAAAGTTTACAAGGTCAACAAAGGAATTAGGCAAGAAAAAGACCCCTGCACATACAACAGTGAATGCCTAAGGGAAAAACTAATGACCCACCCTTTCCTTTTTACACCCTGGTCTTTCCAGAACCTTTCATTTAACTCTCTGTGTTCCTAGAATGGGTAAAATACATTCAGCCTTGTGCCCAATAGGTTTTTACTATATCCTCTACTGTAAAAACTGTAATATTCCCAGCGAGTAAAAAGTAAGGTAAGCCAAGAATGGCTTCTTTTTGTAATTGTAAAATCAATGACAATCAGTCCATTGACAAAAACCAATTTAAGTGGTTGGAGGGGAAAAGGATTATTCACAGCTTTTCTGAACTCCTTTCTCAAAATCGTGGGAAGTGAGAAGAAATAACAAACAGTTCTCTCCTTTTGCTTTTTTTCAGTGAATCTGTCAATCATATTCAAAGCATATCTCAAACACCCCTAACATGAAAGCAACTTCACAGTTAAATAGGAAATAAAAGATTAAAACATAATGATAATATAAACAGGATAGGAGGAAATCCAAAAAAGGAAATCTCACACAAACTGACCTTCTAGTTACTAAGCCACTTCCTTTCTTTCAATTTATCACATGTCTCTCTGCAGAGCAAACATTGGATTTCCTGTAGATAGAACCCTTTGCCATTATGCTTCCTCCCCTGCAGAATAACACTCCTTTCCAAACAGCCAGAGTTGGCAGGCAGGCTTCTTCTTTTTTTTTTTTTTTTTTTTTTTTTAATAAAAGAAGTAGAGCCAGCTATATCCTTCACTGAACAGAGATCAAAGGGAAGTTGTATTGAAAACTCACAGAAATGTGATGGCCACTAGGAGGTGAAGTAAAAGCCCTCCTTGAGCAGCAGGTAACTAAAGCTCCAAGACTTCTGATCAGCAGTTCATCACATGAGAATAAGAATCTACCACTCACTCTCTATATATGCACATCTTTCAGCCGAGATATCTCTAAGTTTGTGACAAAAGTCTAGAAACTCAAACACAGGGCTGGGAATACACCTCAGCAGCAGACACCTGCCTTGCATGCATGAGGCCTGGGTTCAATCCCCAGCACCAAAACAACAACAACAAAAAAAAAAACTGGATTTGCCAGGCACAGTGGTACACAATGGTCCCAGCAATTTGGGAGACTAAAGCAGGAGGATAACAAGTTCAAGGCCAGCCTCGGCAATTTTGCGAGTCTCCGTCTCAAAATAAAAAATTAAAGGAACCAAGGATGTAACTCAGTGGTAAAGCACCCTTGGATTCATTCCCCAGTACCAAAAAAAAAAAAAAAAGAAGAAGAAAAGTAATTCAAACCATCGTCATAGATACTGTATTTTGAACTAAAAAATATATCGCTACATCATCTTTTAAAGGCTTCACAGTTTTTAGTCATTCATCTACTCATTAAATACCCATTTAACACCTGTTTTTTGCAAAGTTCTGTGCTGGACACAGATGAATATCATAATCCCTATACAGGAGGAATTCCCAGGCTGGTAGACGGTCCACTGAGGTACAGTAAGGCAATAAAGAGCCAAATGTAATATAATAAAATCCATAAATATTTAAACCAAAAGGAACCTAAAATACATACCATGAATTTTCCTAAACTCTCATATAGTTACTGTATTCAAAATCTAAAATGCCTGCCTGACCAACCCACTCCACCCCTATGTGACTGCCCAGGTGGAGTCTAAACCTAATAATCACTCTTTCCATTTTGCTCATATAATATAAAATCTAGTGCCTCCTTGGAGTGACTGAGTCACCTTCTCTGAAGTCCACTCAGTTTAACACATGTATTTGTCACTCTCACTCTGCTGAGGGGGATCTTAGTCATTCTTCTCTCTCCTACAATGTCTAACATAGCATATTCACTTACCTCATCTAACATGACACACCTGCATGCTAGATTTTATTATCCTCATTTTGTGGATGAGAAAATTGTGACTTTATCCAATTAACACACAAGAGTCAACGTTTACTGTTGAAAAGAAGCATAAGGGCTGGGGGTGTAGCTCAGTGGTAGAGCTCCTACTTAGCATGCATGAGGCCCTGGGCTCAATCTCCAACACCAAAAATAAATAAATAGATAGATAGATAAATAGATAGATAGATAAGTAAAACTGAAGGAAACACGATAGAAAAGAAAAAAAAAACAGTGAGTTGGTAATGTTGTAAAAACATTCCTCTAGGAAATGTGTGCTTCCAAAATAAAAATATGTTAGATAAAAGGCAGTAAATGCAATACCTTTTATCTTTTGCACTCTGGGAAATAAATTAAATTCAAAAAGATTAGGAAAGCAAATGCATGACAAGGTATCATGCAATATAAAGAAAACGACTGATCCATTACCTATAATAAATAACTTCTACGTTTTTCATGAAATCCTCAACACATTCTGGGGTATTTGTATTAGGTGCTTTACCATCATCATTGCCTATTTTCATAAGAAAAATGGATTCTTTTTCATGATTTTTCATTTTTTAGAGTGGTATTTCCCAAAAGTATTATAATGTTAGCCACATAATTTTACATTTTCTAATAGCCCCATTAAAAAAGTAAAGTCAGGTGTGGTAGCACACACCTGTCATCCCAGTGACTTGGAAGGCTGAGGCAAGAAGATCTCAAGTTCAAGGCCAGCCTCGGTAATTTAACAAGACCCTCAGTGACTTAGCAAGATACTGTCTCAAAATTTTTAAAATAGTATTAAGAAGAATTTTAAAAATAAAGAAAAAGAGCTGGGGTTATGGCTCAGTGGTGAAACACTTGCCTTGCACATGTGAGGCACTGGGTCCAATTCTCAGCACCATATATAAATAAAAAAAATAAAGGTCCATAAAATTTTTTTTTTAAATAAAGAACAACAAAGTAAATAGAAATAAGTGAAATTAATTTAATTTATAGTTTAATTATATAACCCAACATAACCAAAATATTATAATTTAAACATATAAATATAGTTTACATTTTTGTATTAGGCTTTTTTTTAGTTGTATAAAGACTCAGTGCCTTTATTTATTTATTTATTTATTTATTTTTTGTAGTGATAGGATTGAACCCAGTGCCTCACACTTGCAAGGAAAGTGCTCTACACTGAGCCACAACTTTAGCCCCTGTATTAGGCTTTTAAGATCTGGTATGTATTTACTCTTATGTCTTTTCTCAATTTAAACTAGCAAGCCACAAAGTATTCATTAACCATATATAGACAGATCAGTTGTAAAATTGCATGTCTTTATCAATATTATACTTTGTGTTTTCCCATTTCTTTATATCTGATCATATCATTTTCTCAGGCAAAAATGCCATACCTTGAACCCAACTTCTATATGTCTGTCAACACCTTCCCCACCCAATGAAGCCTAAACTAATTCTATCCACTACTATCCTAGAATAATGTTCTTTCTTCATCTTCTACATACCTATTAGATTTTATACTACTCTTATAGGGCTACCACATGCTAATTTGTAAACTTTTAGTTGACATGGATTTTTATCTTATTGTCTTTCACATGCCTATCACTCTCTTATGTATATATATAGAGAGAGATTAATAAATTTAGAAAGCTATTGCCCTTGGGGTTACAAGATGGAGGGCCTTGAATTGTCATTACTATACTGGTTACCAATATCTACAAAATCATTCCCCCTTCCACTTGATTTTCCTCTGGCAACTTCTCCATTTAAGCCACAGGGAAGTTTGAGTGGGAGTGACCCCACCCTTAATTCCATTGAGATTGAGTCATGATTAAACTTAATACATTTAATGGCTTGATTAAGTCATAATCCAATTTAGTCCAAGAAGATTCAAGAAAAAATTTGTTGGGGTTTCTGGAGAAAGAATCTTTTGTTTTCCACAGAGGCTATTAAAAGGTGGCACACCTCCCATGCCTCTCCATCCCTGCTCCCTCCACTTCCCCAACTCCAGCTCACAAACTACAGAGGAGTGAGCCTGAGATAAAGCTGACAGAGAGGACAAAGCCTCTGGATTCCCATCATACCTAAATACAATCAGCGTTCCACTCTTTTCCATAGTAACACAACCCTCAGTATATATACCTCCCATGATCTTAGGAGGAAAAGGATTCACATCCCCTGGTCCAGGCATAAACTTTAGCTAGTCTAAGTAGTGATTTAGCAATAGACAGATGTATGTCTCAATACTAGCCCATAAGCCATGAGAAGAGGACTCCAGAAAGCTTCTGGAAAGTTCTTTTGCTCTTAAGATATAAAGAAAAAGGAGACAACCCCTCCCCCCCCCCATATTGCCTTATCTGGAAGTGGTCTAGAAACTTTCACTACCATTGAGGCATCACCATCTTATTGTTAGCTGAGAAAGAAACCAAAGCCAAAAATGGAAAACCAAAGAAATGGAATAGGCCTAGATCCTTGATGACTCACTTTCTTTTATGCAAACTAATAAACTATCTTGTTTTAGCCAGTTGAGTAGGTAGTTTTCTGTTACTTTCAGCCGAAAACATACCATCTGATGTATAGGCTTATCGCAGAATATTCAGTCACATAAGCCAATTATTTCACTAAGCTTTTCTAGGTGGGATTTTCTGTTGCTATCAACTAAAAGATTCCTGATAGGATAATAATTCCTTGTATCTTTAGAATTTTTCACAATTTAAAAGTTCCATTTATCTCATTTTATCCTTTAAAAAAAATTTGTAAAGCGCATGGTAAATTGTGTTTCTTTTAATGCACTGAGGTACTATGGTATCTATAGTACCTCATATTCTACTCATAGTCTTATTCTATATCCTCTAACAGTCAGTTCCTCCCCCTTACTTTAAATATCAGTAAAATAAATCAATCTCTTAGGAATTATCTTGTCCTTATAATGATTGATAAAGGGAAAAAATATAAAAGGAAAGGCAAGAGACAAAAATGATGGATTAAGAGGTAGGATGCTGGGTCTAGTCCCAATTCTGTATGTTACACGTTTTTTGGCCTCCTGGATCCACATGTAAATAATGACATTAGTAAAGCTTGGGCTACATCACAGAATTGTTACAAAAATTCAATAAAAGCTATATATATAAAGTATTTTATAAACTCTGAAAGTTTTTATCATTATTCCTATAATAAGCACCTGCTTCCTGAATAATAATATGCTTGAGAGCTTAAATTGCATGACTTTTGCTGAAGATATTACAGTTTCTCCTTTTTTAATATCATAACTAGGATAAATTCCATTTTTACCCATAAACTGTATTACCTATTATCCTTCAACTTTTTTTTCTTATAGTTTTAGATGGACAGCATGCCTTTATTTTATTTGTTTTATTTTTGTGTGGTGCTGAGGATCAAACGCGGTGCCTCACACATGCTAGGCAAGCACTCTGCCACTGTGCTAGAGGCCCAGCCCTCCTTCAACTTTTTTGTTGAAAGACAACTCATGGACAGTATTTTCTCTTTTTGGTACTGGGAATTGAATTCAGGGATGTTGATGCACATTCCCAGTGACAGCATTTTTTTTTTTTTTAGACAAGGTCTGGCTAAGTTGCTTAGGGCCTCCCTAAGCTGCTGAGGCTGACTTCAAACCTGTGATCCTCCTGCCTCAGCCTCAATAGCCACTGGAATTACAGGTGTGCACCACCACTCCTGGCTCAAAATCATTTTTGAAACTCCAGGAAGTCCATTTTCAAATTTCTTTTGTTTAATGTTTTCCTTAAACAGGAACTGAGCTGGCTAAATAATCTACATCTTCCAAAGATATCTGCAAAAAAAAAAAAATGAGCTTGTGCAGCTAGAATTAATGTTAATCGTGGATGTGATTTTAAATACAAGTAACTAGGGCTAGGCTTGTGGCTCTGCAGTAGAGCACTGCCTGGCACGTGTGAGGCACTGGGTTTAATCCTCAGCACCACATGAAAATAAATAAATAAATAAAAGGTATTGTGTCAATCTACAACTAAAAATATATTTAATAAATAAATACAAGTAACCAGGACAGTTACCTTACAACTGCCTAAAGTGGCAGTACTAGTAAACATTTTTTTTTTAGTTGTAGTTGGACATAATACCTTTACTTTATTTTTATGTGGTGCTAAGGATCGAACCAACAGCTTCGCACATGCTAGGCAAGAGCTCTACCACTGGGTACAACCCTAGCCCATTAGTAAACATTTTTATATGATGACTTTCATTTATCTCAATCTTCCCAGGAAGTTTCCTTTGTACACTTTATCTCAAATAAGCTTTATACAAATATCAGTCAAAATCATCATAGAAAATAAAGAAACTACATAATAATAAGCCTAGTATAATATTAACTAGAACTTACTTTCCTCAGGAGCTATTATCACATCTTTACATATAAAAAAAAAAAAACACTTGGGTTATGTTTCCTTTGTTAATGACTAAGGTTTTATCTGGGCTGTTCTTATTATTTAAGCCTCAAAAATGCTTTCTCAAAGAGAAAAAAATGTTATTTTCCTCCAACTAGGTAATTGCCCTTAAAACAGTAGAAATTAAAACCAACTTTAATTTAAGAATGAAATAATTATTGGGTGTGGGGAAGATTCCTCACTTACCTTGAGAACTTGAAGAGACAAGATCATCCCTAGCCATGTCACATGTAAAGAACTATATTACTCAAATATTTCCAAAAACTACACAACACCAAAATATTTGGTAAAGGTGTTGTATAAAGGAACTTTTATAACTCAAACTTTTTCAATTATATTCACAGACTGCATTTTGAATACTGGTTCCCACTTCCACTAAACTACTATGAAAGCAAAAAATGGGGAGATGAAGTTCTGCAAGGATAAAAAGAATATTAATTATTAAAGTACAAGAAACGATGATTACTTGTGTGCAGTCAGCTACTTGCACATTTACTTCATTTTACCTTACAGTTCTAGGTCACAGAACATCCCTAGACTGAAATGCAAAATCCAAAATATTTGAAAATCCAAAAATTCTTGTTGTACCAACATGGTGCCAAAGGTGAAATACTCCACAACACAAACTTAGTTTCATTCACAAAAATATTTAAAATTGCATAAAACTGTATGAAATACCATCAGTCTATGTGTATACAGAGTATATGAAATATAAAAGAATTTTGTGCGTAGACCTGGGTCCCAACCTCCAACTATTTTATTATGCATATGGAAATATTCCAAAATGCAAAAAACAAAAATGGAATTCTGGAATCTAAAACACTTCTGGTTCCAAGCATTTCAGATAAAGGCTGGTCAACCTTTGAACAATTTTTTTTTGTGTGTGTGCTGGGTAGATTGAACACAGATTTCACACATGAATGATAACCACATACTCTACCACTGAGCTATATATCCAGTCCTACCTATTTTTTACAGCTCATAATGGCTTAGAGAAAATGGTTTTGTAGGGTCACATAATGCAAGTGGAACTTCAACACTGATGGTCCAAATTTAAGCTCTTTTCCCTGAAGTGCTTTTCTGACATCTAAGGATCATCATCCAGGACACTTGTTACTTTCTAATGCCTAACTCAACTAATTCTTATGAGTCAGGCATGAAAGAAAGTATCCCTATGCCCTATGCAGACAAGAAAATCAACTCGAACCCATTAAGAGATCTGTCTAAGTTCACCTAGCTAGTTAATGGCACTCAAAACTAGAATCCAGGGTTAGGGACTTTTTCTAAACCATGACACTAGCTGCAATGCAAATATAAACTCAGTTTTGAATTTAAAACTCCTGGAAGGCAGAGACTATATAGTTTTATGCTCTACATTGAGTCAAATAAAGTGTTTATTTCATAAATCACCTGCTACCTAAAAAGAGTAAGACATCTTGCAAAAGAAGCTATTTGTAACCAGGCACTGTGGTACATACCTATAACCCCAGCAACTCAGGAAACTAAGGCAGGAGGATCTCAAGTTTGAGACCAGCCTCAGCAACTTAGTGAGGCCCTAACCAATTTAGTGAGACCCTATCTCAAAAAATAAACAGGGATGGGGATGTAGTTTAGTAATTGAGCACCTCTGGGTTCAATCCCTGGTACATATATATATATATATATATATATATATATATATATATATATATATATATATATGTAAAGGGAATCTAAAAGTTAAACATATTATATGGCTTCACAAATATCAAAACAACAATAATATATTACTGTTTAATTTGAATCACTGTAAATAAATTTTTAACATATTTCTTCCAGTTAAAAAATTTTAAAACTGACTGGTTACACTTATTTCTTTATATTATAAACATAGACATTTAAATTCTCATGCTTATTATTCCAATATAATATATATATACTATATTTCTATAGATTTATTTTAAAATACATATCATTTTATATATCCAATGCCTTTATCTTCACCTTGTCAATAGCTGCAGTCATCTAGAAACAACTTTCACAGCTTGGAAAAGATATAAAATTGGCAACAAGACAGATATTTAGAAACATGATACTGTATGCTCTATTTAGACCTTCATGAGGATATTGTATAAAGCCCTGCCTCGAACTGGGTAGAACTTTCTATAAATGATTCACTTCTAAATTAGCTGCCCTAGGTCAGCAGTTGTAAGCCTTAAATAAAAGGTGAATCATTCTTCATACTCTTTCTTCTCCAGTACAACTACTTTTTTTTTAGTGTTTTTAATGACCAAAATAGTATAACAAAAGAATTCTACCCACCCCCCAAATGAAAGACATAGTCAAGTTTATATTTTTAATCTACTAAATGACTTCCCAGAATAACTAAAAAAATATTTTTTTCAGGGGAGGGGGTTGCAGGAATCTAATCAAAACAACTATGTATCCAAGAAAATCAAAATTGCAAAGCAATTCTTGAGACATTAAAAAAGGTTAAAAGTACAGAAAGGTTTCAGTCTTCCTTTGTGGACATGACCCAGACACTAAACCAACAAGTAAGTAAGATAAATCAAATGTGTGTAGCTATATATATCACCTCTCCCACAATATTCTTGCAGTCAAAGATGTCTGAGCTTATCCTAGTCTAATAATGCTGTAAGGTTACATGCCAGTTTTAAAGACATCATAAATCATTGCTATTCCCCCTTGTCAGCTGCTGTTTCAAATTTTCCAGCTTTCTGACCATTTATCTTCTTTAAAAAGCTTTCGCCTGTTTGACACTAAAGAGAGGAGAAAACCTAAACAGAGAGACTAGAACAGTAGGGTGTTTTGTAAAATAATAATGAATATGATAAATTATAATTTTCAGTAAAGAGATTTGTGAAATAACCTTTTTCAGTTAGGTAAACAAATACACTGACAGTTTGTAAAATATTGCCATTTATCTCAAAAAGATCCTTAACAAAACATTCTAATTTGTTTGGTAGAATGCTTATATTGCACTGTGTTCCAATTAGCCCAGGAGGCTGACTTAAACCCTTATAATGAAATGCCTAAGGAGCATGTGATTTTTAAAAACCACCCAAATGAATCATGGAAAACTGGAAAGCAGGCATGATGAGCCATTCAGGTGCCAACATGGAGCGGCAGGGGGCTGGGGTGCAGCTCAACAGTAGAACTGTGGGTTTGAACCCCAGCAGTTCAAAAAAAGAAAAAAAAAAAAGATGAGCAATGGGGGAAGACAGTCTATTCCTTACTGTTCTCCAGAACAGAAATTCTGACAGAAAGATGAATACTTTATGGAAGAAAAATAGGTCACTAGAGAAACTATCAGAGGGAGAGGGCACAGGGTGAAGCGGATTCATGAGAGACGCTAGGAAATGGTACTACAGAATTTGCTAGATGACAGGTGACAAAGAACTCTGGGGCAGGGAGTAGAGGCAAATTCACTGATCACCTTAGGCTCAAACTGTTCATTAGAAAGTTGGAAAGCACAGAGAGTAAACCTGTGGGTAAGGCTGGTGGGACTGAAGCACAAGTTTCCCTCCATCAGGACTGTGTGTGAGGATTCTTCTAGGCTTGAGGTTACTTGGTTTTGAACCACCAGAGGCCCTGGGGCCAGAGAGCCATAGGTACAGAGAATAAGAAAAGGTGAAAAGAAGCTGCCAAGAATAGAACTCTGTCACAGGCTCAGAGATACTCACAGACCCTGGCTGAAAGACTGTCCTTTGCTGTGAGTTGTTTATTACCAGCTCCCTGATCCCACTCTCACCAGACAGCTGATCCCACCCTCTGCTGGCCCACTTTACTGCCACTCTAGGCTGTGGGATTCCTGGTTTTGAGGGAGGCAAAGAACTTAGAGAAGTGGGAGAGACGACCAGACAGGGTGACCAGGCAGGATCAGGAGACTTCCCAAAGAAGTTGGCAGGCTACCTCGGGGCTCCATCCTCAACTCCCAGGAATGTGTCACCACAACACAGCCAGGACGAGGAGTACCAGTCCCCTGGCTCCAGGCTGGGTACTGACACCGAGCCCTTACTACCTGCTTCTATTTTTATGACCATGTGCACTGCCCTTTCCAAACGCCTTGAAACCTCCCTCACTGCCCAGGAAATAGGCTCATATATTATTGGTGCCTAATTGACAAAGGTATGAAAAACTTTCTCACTTCATATTTTTCTTCTTTTTCCTTTTCTAGTAGGCAAGAAATGTATTGGTTTTATTGGTTATAACTTATTGGTTATAAGTAGGATAACTTCTAGCCCCAGTTTCCCTGTCATCCCAAAGTAATTATAAATACCATTCCTTTTATTCTCTGAAGTGTCTGGGCTTGGAATATAAATTATATATATGGTCACATATTTATACTATATTTCCTATTAAACTGATCAAATAAGCATGCTCCCATTGCAGGATGTAGAAAATCATATGACTTGGTGTTGAGGAAAGGCAGTAGCTGAATTCTTCCTCTATCCCTTGGTACCAAAGTCACCTTCTAAAAATGCCCCAGTCCTGCATTTCTTGGGAGAATATATCAATGTCCCATGACTTACACACAATAAACAAGACTCTAGGAGACTTAATGTGGGGAAAAGTGAAAATCAGCCCTAAATGTTGAGACAAATTCTGTCACAGGTACTCTCTATGCCTAGAAGTATGATGCAAAGAAATACATATAAAGAGTCATTTTTGGCTTAGGGGAATAAACATGAACAAATACACAAAACAATTCTGGATGAACTGGAATATTTACTTACTTATTTAATTTTTCAGGTTTAACTGAGATTCTTAACTTTGTTGACTAGGTTTATACTAAATTTTATTGAAGAAGCCCTCACCAGAAGAGTCCAGAATAGTTACTACAACACAGAATTCCACACTGAGACATATTAGTTTGAGGACTGTATACAGAGATATGCTTTTAAGATTGTCTTCCTTGTTTTCTGGGCTTAGGCAAAGGGTGGGAAAATGAAAACTGCGTGGGTCTAGAGTAGAAAAATTGCAAAGAAAATACTTAAATATTAGTATCATCCAGCATTCTATTTGAGGGAAAGAGAACTAGCATTTATTAAACCATTGTTCTGGACACCTAATATGCTATTTCATTTAATTCTCACAACATCCTATAATGCAGGTGTTTTTGTACATTTTAGCTGGAAGAAAATTGAGGCCAGATGGCGGCATCTCCAGGAGTCAAATCCATGACATGCCATCCTCCTCTGAAACTCACCTCCCCATATGACCTCGAAGGCTGTGCTCCTCTATCATGCCACCCTGACTGTCCATCTGCCACCAGACTCTGTAAGCCTCTCCAAAGCCATAGCAACATCTGACACCTCAAAACATTACAAAAGCTTGTCACATCACCAATTTAAACAATCATGTGTTCCACTTGCAAATTATAATCCTGTAAAATTGATCCTAAAACTAAAAAAGGATAAAACCAACAGGAGTTCTATTTCCTGTCTTCAAGTGTAAGGCAATTACTTACTCCCAGGTAACCAGGATAAAGCACTGTTGCAGAGGAGGGACTGGAGTGATACTAATCTCTAAGGAAACAGGTTGAAATTTTGTGAGGGCTTTTTTGGTTGTATGATTATGTGACATCGTTTATATTTGGGGAAAACTGGAAAGGGGCCAAAGATACTTTATGAATTGCAATACTTGAGAAGCCTGGCCAAGTGAAAAGCTCTTTTGCATTCCACATGATTTTCAAATGTCCTACCTGACATTCATACTGGGAGTGAGGAAAATTATTATTTAAGCCTAGACCCTAATTCTGTGCTACAAATTAACTCATTTTTGTTCTTTATTTTTCTGGACTGCAATTACCATGTAACTCAAGGAAAGACTGTACCTGGTTTGTGCAGAACTTACCAAGAGTTGCTCATCAATTCAGAAAAGCAAGTCACTGACAGCAATGCTGTTCAAGATATTGAATTTTTAACATAAAACATGTTTATTAATCTGCTTCTATTGTTGCTACATTATGGTAATTCTGTGAACATGAACAAATGTTACTTATACCTATTTCAAAAAGTCACAAGTAAAGAAAAAGAAACATTAACATTTGGTTGAATATTGTCCTAATTTTACTCTTTTTAAATCCAAAATTTTCACTGTAAATAGATACAAGCACTTGACTACTTCATTATGTCTCCAAGGATATTTTTCCTAAATATTTGTATATTGAAAGTATATTTCTCTCTAATATTAGAGTTAAGGAACATGTTTTAAATTATGTTTATAGATAATATTCTTTTCATTTCAGGGTAGTAAAGGTGTTATCATTTAAAACTCACTACAGGGGAACTTTGGGCATATGATTAAGAATATCTGTGTAGGGTTGGGGTTGTGGCTTAGTGGTAGAGCACTTGCCTAGCACATGTGAGGTGCTGGGTTCAATCCTCAGCACCACAAAAATAAATAAATAAATAAACAATATTGTGTAGAGCTATGACTAAAAAAAAATTTTTTTAATTGTGTAAAGGAAAAAGCATGGATTTTGGATTCAGACAGGCCTAAAGTCAAAGTCATCCCTCTGGACTGTGACTTGTGTAATTTACTTGTAATCTGAGCTCCGGTTGTCTAATCTATGGATGTTAGTCATTTCTGGGGGTTCTGTTAAGAATTAATTTCTGATAAGATAGCATACATAAGGGTGATAGAAGTAGTCAACAACAATTACAACATCTCCTCCCACCCACCCCCCTCTCTCTTTGGTACCAGGGATTGAACCCAGGAGTGCTTAAGCACTGAGCCAGATACCCAGCCCAACAACAATTCTTTTCTTAATTCTCAAGATATGTTTTCCATCCCCCACTTGATCTACATAGAGGTGGACAAACTAAGCTAGGAAGGGGAAAATTCAACGAATACAGAAAGAGAGAAGAAACAATGAAAATCATGACCAGCCACCAAAACTAACCACACCCAGAACACATGGCCATTGTCAAATGAGAGCAGCTTCAAGAGGTTAAGTTTAGGTTCTGCCCTTGATCATGAAAGGCATATGGTTAATGCCAATCCTATAACCACCACTAGATGAACACAATATACAGATGTGTAAATCATTTCAAGAAAGCATACAGAATTAACATTTCCTCAACTTCGATACTGTGTATCCCTTAGAGATCACTTTATGCTTTGATTTTTCTCCAGGGAGATTTTTATACACATAGCAAATACATTTTCTGAATGCTTGAGTTGTTAAGTCTCCTAGCTACGAGTAACAGAGGGTCATAGAGTTTCTAAAAGCAAATACTCTATCACTGACAAGCTCTAAGGTCCCTTCTGGCCTTTTATATACCCAGAGAAGCCACAGAATCTCCTTGGTATTAGTCATATCCAAGGCTCAACTTCCCGCTCCATATTTTTATCACTAAAACCTCAGAACACTCTGCACACTCCAAAGAGCACAGCTAGAATTCCTGAGTTTCTTGGATCCCAAAGAAGCAGTGACAGAGCCATCCACCCTCACTTCACTCTTCTTTGTCTATCTCAACAAGCATCTGGACCATAATAATTTGCTAATTAGTTACTTCTCCTTAAGTACTTCATTTCAAGGAATACCTTTGGTTACCCCTAGGTGATGGGAGTTTATCCTCAGGTAAACAGGGAAGCAAAAGTAGTAGTACAGGAAACTCCTCCAGGAGACACGTGGGCTTCTTAGAAACCATTAAAATTTAGCTCATCACCACTGAAGACATAATAGCAGCTCTCCTTGAATAAAGTACCCCCCCAATGGCCCTCAGTACACTGCAGGCTGCCATTAACTGCCATTCTCATGCTTCAGCATCTCTTTCTTAGATCCACTCCTCTTCTGCCACTACCAACTGTACAGAACAGATGTACAACATGCTTCTAATTGGGATTTAAAATAAAAGCATAGGGGAAGGTAATATCCAGAGATATGCACATATTGTCACATACATGCATTTAAAAGAATTTCAGAAATTCAGAAAAGAAAGTAGCCACAGCAAATACTTCTGTGGAAAAGGATGAGGGAACTGTGGTTCTAGGTGACCCACATTTTTAAAATTTTTACCACATACATCATTATTTTTTAAATTAAAATAATGTCATTTACCATGCAGCTCTGCTTTTGTGTTCTATGGAGAGTAATTTCTGGTAGTAGCTTCAGTGATTGAATGAAACACAGAAGCAGGGAGATCGCTTTCCTTGGTGGTCACACTGGTCAAACATTATGGATACTCTCATTAACTGAGAACCAACAGATGGATGGAAGAGGAAGCTCTCACAGGAAGGTTGCAATTCATACCAAGACAGAGTCAAGAGATGAAACTAGGTTGGAATAGAAATAGACTTTAAGAAACTAATTACAACTATCCTCCCTATGTTCAAAAGCTTTGAAGCAACAACGAAAGAGCTTATGTGATACAACCATGCCAAATTTTCAAGAATTACATTTGATGTCAGAAAAGCAAAAAATACAGCTAACATACTTAAACACTTTAATCTCAAGTTTATATTTCTGTACCTTACTGAATTACATGCATGGAATTATATTTTCTAAAATTCCTCATGGAGTTCAAAAACACTTTAAATGCATTTAGTATTTATCTCTAATTGACAGAAACTATTATTAGCACTTCAGTTTTAAGCTCTCTGTCCAGCACTTTTCTAACAAGAATGAAGTGCTCTCCAAATGAGCACTTAAATTACACCAGGGTCTCTACCATTTCAAGGATTTCAATGTTCCACCCACTTGCAAAGGACTTCATCTACAAACGGGTGACAGGCCAGCTACCCAAAGCTATCAGGGAAGTTTTTATACTCCATGTTTGTATAAATAAGTCAAAATATTTATACATGACTCTACTAAAAAGAACAAATTTAAAAAATAAATATAGGGCTGGAGTTGTGGCTCAGAGGGAGAATGCTTGCCTCACATGCGTGAGGCACTGAGTTTGATCCTCAGCACCACATAAAAATAAAATGAAGATATTGTGTCCACTTATAAATAAAAAAATAAATATAATATATATATATGTGTGTGTGTGTGTGTGTGTTTGTGTGTCTGTCTGTCTGTGTGTATATATGTATATATGTATTTTTTAATTAGAACATTCTCAGACCTTTGTTCAAAGCTGTAAGGGTAAGGCCCAGAAACTTATGTTCTTTAAAAGGATGACCAGGTGATTTTGAGCTACAACAAGCTTTGGACACCACTGCTCTGGTCCACTTGCCCTCTACTCATATGAAGAAACTGAGGCACAGTTAAGCAGAAGACCTGCCCAAAGTTGGATGGTGAAATGAACAAACAGTTCAAAGATCAGCAGAGGACGTGAATCAAACGGAAACTACCTGGCACAGCTGTTCTAAATGAGTTAAAGAGAAGCCTTTACTAATTGGAACATTAAAAAGTATCATAAATAGGGAACTTTTATTATACAATAAAACAATTGATAAAGAGTTGTGTTTTTTTTAATCAATAGTTTAAAAAATTATAGGCCTCAAAATATTGGCCTAAAGAGTGTTATGCAGGGGAGAAATGGAAAGTTCCCTAGTTAAACAAATGTGGGAAATGATAAACACCAAGATTCTTAGATTTTTTAACTTTTAATTCGTCTTTGATGTGTGTGAATTTACAAAATACATTTCCCAAAGTTATTTGAGAACAGAAGACATTTTTCTAGGCATTTAGGAAACCTTGCACTAGTTTGTCATGTCGCTTGTCTTTTTAAACCCAACTCCGGGGGGGCTGTCTTTTCACCTTTGTATTTCTGGCATAGAGCTGAACTAATAGCAAGCACCCAGATAAGTACATGCCTTCCACAAAAATTAGTTACAAGTTATATTGGGGATGGGGAAGTTATAAATATGTAAATATATAAAGACCAAAAGTCGATAAATATCATCTGGGGCCAGAGAGCTTAGGGGTGGAGAGAGGGTAGGAGGGCGGAGGATTGGGAATAAATGGTTATTCATTTCTTCTGGAGTGATAAAAGTGCTCTAAAATTGATTATTGAGATGATGGCTGCACATCTCTATGAACATACTAAAAAACACTGGATTATATACCTTATTTGTTCATTCCTTTGCAGTCCTGGGAATTGAACCTAGAGTCCCTGGATCACTGAGCTACATCCCCAGCCCTTTTTATTTTTGTTTTGAAACAGGCTCTCACTAAATTGCTGAGGCTGGCCTCAAACTCAGCCTCCCAAATAACTGGGATTAGGATTGAATGCTTTTAATGGGTAAATTATGTGATATGTGAATTATAGCTCAATAAAGCTGTTTTAAAACACTTAAAAATAATTAGAAATGTTGTTTATTTGATAAATAAGTAAAAAAAGTTAAAATACAATAAAGACCCTTTCTTTTTTCTTTTTTTTTTTTTTTCAATTTTTAATATTTATTTTTTAGTTCTTGGCGGGGACACCACATCTTTGTTGGTATGTGGTGCTGAGGATCGAACCCGGGCCGCACGCATGCCAGGCGAGCGCGCTACCGCTTGAGCCATATCCCCAGCCCACAATAAAGACCCTTTCAACTCTAGAATTATAACTAACACTTCACAAATACCTACTATATATCAGGCACTGATCAAACATACATAATTTCATATACTCCTCACAACGACCTTTTATAATGAGCCCCATCATTGGCCCCATTTTACAGATGAGGAACAGAAACAATGAGCAGCCAGGAATGTGCTCAAGTTCTCACAGTTAGTGACTCTTCTAACCACTATGTTATCTTCCACATATAAGAGGTTTCAGAACACAGGGTGCAGAGACAGTATTAGGAATGACCAAATAAATGATGGAGGGTTTTCCAGCAAAAAGACATAAACATGCTTATGTCTCCTCCTGCTTAACAAAATCTTCTAGGTCCATTTTTCTTACAATGAAAGAAATGTGTGTGTAAAGAGAAACCCTGTATTCATAAGAGCTTGGACAACAGACAATAGGCCAACAAATGCTCACTGTACTGTCTGGCTGGTGTGGCATTGACTCAAGAAATAACCATCTCAGAGAAGGGAAGATTTGAACATAAGTTCATGCTGGCAGGAACTTTGTCTATTTTGTTCACTAATGAATTCCAAGATTTGGAGCAGTGACCAGAACAGGTTAGTACTCAAGAATTTCTAATGAAGGGTAAGACTAAACAGGCTCAATATATGTACCTTCTACTTAAAAGACTTATTCAATGCTGGGTCTGGTGGCACACACCTGCAATCCCTTCTACTTAGGAGGCTGAAGCAAGAGAATCACAAATTTGAGGCTAATATGAGCAACTTAACAAGATCCTGTCTCAAAATAAAATTTTAAAAAGTGCTTTAGGGTAGAGCACTTTCCAAGCATGGTTTAACCGCCCCCTCCCCAGTACCACAAAAGTTAAAAATATTTTAAAACTGTATTATAATTAGTCTATCCTGTTACAAATTCATAACATGTGCAAATAAGTAGACATTTTTTGTATGATAAATACCTTTTTTATTAGAGAGCTTTATGGTTTTCTCTTCCTGTACTTGATTCTTCACAAGCATAGCAGAAATAAATATTATCTCCAGAGAATTCTTTTGAAGAATTAAAATTCTGCAAGCATTCAGATTCAGAAAAGAGTCCAACTGGCTTTGCCAAGGGTGTGACTGGTAAAATAGATAGTTCCAGCTTTATGCTCACAAGGCTGTAGAATAACATAGCTACAACTGGGTGCAGTGTTACATACCTGTAATCCAAACTATTGGGAGACTGACTCAAGAGGATTGCAAGTTTAAGGTTAGCCTAGGCAATTTAACAAGACCCTATCTCAGAATACAAAAATAAAAAGGACTGGGCATGTAGCTCATTGGGAGAGCATTTCTGAATTCAAACCCCAGTACCAAAAAAAAAAAATGAAAAGAACAAAATAAAATCACAACTATTTCACTATGCAAACACTGAAACACAGAATATACAAGGGACTTTTCAAATGGTACGGAGTCTATTCCAGCAGAGATACATACAATATTGTAAAAGGTAAGACGTACCCTATTTTCTCTGTTGATTTTATTCATTCATTCAATCAGCACAAAATTTTAACTATACTTTTGATATTGTCTCATCAGGAGGTAAAAAAGAACTCACTGGATTAAGCCTGAAGATACAACTATCAAAGTATAAATGCTTAATTATACTACAGGAATTTTTTTTTAAGAGAGAGAGAGAGAGAGAGAGAGAGAATTTTAATTTTTTTTTTTTTTTTTTTTTTTTTTTTTTTAGTTTTCATTGGACACAACATCTTTGTTTGTATGTGGTGCTGAGGATCAAACTCGGGCCACACGCATGCCAGGCGAGCGTGCTACCTCTTGAGCCACATCCCCAGCCCTATACTACAGGAATTTAAACAAAAAAACAAAGTATAAAAAACCATACAGGATAAAAGATCTGGCTTCTTCAACAAATACATTGGGAAAGGGGAAAGAGCAAGGGTGATCTATAGATTGAGAGAGACTCAAAATAAATATTTAAAAGAAATTTAAAATATTATGTTTAAGAAAGTACACTTTGAGGGGCTGGGGTTGTGGCTCAGTGTAGAGCGCTTATCTAGCATGTGTGAGGCACTGGGTTTGAGTCTCAGCATCACATATAAATAAATTAAATAAAGATCCATCAACAACAACAAAAAATTTTTTTAAAAAAGAGAGTATACATTGAGGGCTGGGATTGTGGCTCAGTGGTAGAGTGCTTGCCTAGCATATGTGAGGCACTGGGTTCAATTCTCAGCACCACATATAAATAAACACAGTAAAGTCCATTGAGAACTAAAAAATATTAAAAAGAAAGAAAGTGTACTTTGAGAAAAAAGTGTAGGATTCATTACCATAAGTCAAGACAGTGGTTATTCTTAGGGGACAGGTGGAAGGACCACATAAAAGGTTCTCAGGTGGCTGCCAAGCTATCTAGATCCTAAAACATGTGTGATTTACAAGAGTGTTCAACCTATCCATTAAGTTGTTTTATGTGCTTTGCCTTACTTGTGTTAAATTTAATAATAAAAACTTTGTTTTAATTGGATATGAAAAGAATAAATGTTGGCTCATGTTGATAACTGTTGCATCTGGGCACATGAAGTTAATTACACTATTTTCTTACTTTAGCATATATTTAAAGTTTCTGTAATAAAAAGTTTTACTGCACACCAACTGCCAGCCCCTGCCCAGAGCAGCTCTCAGTCTCATGGAAGAGAGTCATAGAAGCTCAGAGAAAAGGCATGGAACCCAGCCCTGAGGTGGAGGGAAGGCTTTGGGTAGTGACTCTCGAGTTTTATAGCCTAAGTAAGAGTTGACAGAAAAGAACATGGGAAAGAGTTCCAGGTAAAGAGGAAAACGATGCATAAAAGTCACAAAGAACAGACTATAATTTCATGTTCTAGACAGGCCACGGAAGGTATCTGCCATTTACATTTCCCCAGTTCAGTAAGTCTCTGAATACCTGTCATGTACACAGTCTTCATACCGTCTGACCTCACAAGCTGGAGCAGAGATGAGCCACACTTGAGGGGCTTATCCCACCAGTACTGCTTCCTGACACAACAGACTCTCTCTTAGAGACTTTGTTTGAGACACACAAAAAAAAGCACAGAAATCAAAGAGGCGGAGAAACATAAAGACAAAGAGACAAAGCAAAAAGAGTCTTGAAGGAGTAAAGTTAAAAAAAAAAAAGTATGTGAAGAAAGAAAAGAATCATTCAGAAGTGGTAGTCACCAGAGAGAAGAAGACTGAGATGGAGGAGACAGAAGAAGCAACTAGACTTACTCTTGGTTCTCCAGCATATACAGCTACTACTTTAATCTGGGCAGGAGGAACCATGTTCCAGTTGTCCATGGAACCTAACTGTGAAGGTGCAGAAGCTGTCCTGGGCTTCCTTACCTCCCTCTACATCTGAATAATATTAACTGGTACAAACAATGTTTGTGTTCTCCAAAAATACATATGTTAAAATCCATGTTAAATCCTAACTCCCAAGGTAATAATTTTTGGGAGGAGGTTAGGTCATAAGGCTGGAGCCCTCATGAATGGGATTGTTCCCCAAATAAGAGGCTCCAAAGAGCTCCCTTGTCCCTTCTGCCTTGTGAGAACACAGCAAAAGGCATCATCTATGAACCAAAAAGGGTCCTTCACCAGACACCAAATCTACTGGCATTTCAATCTAGGACTTCGCAGTCTCCACTACTGGGATAAATATAAATTTGTTCATTAGTCAGTTGATTTCCAACAGTTTATTACAGCAGCCCAAACAGACAGGTGAATACATATAAATTGCCCACAGTTACCTGAGTGTCTCCATCTCTTGAAACCTGCAAGAGCCTTCCACTCCACTCAGGATGGCTTGAGAAGCAAGGGAAAGTAAAGAGGACACCAGCTGGGTGAGGAGATGACAGGGCCAGCTTTCAGCCTGAAGGGTATCTGGGGATTGAACCCTACGAGCCCAAGGGTTCCAGTTTACCCTGGGGTTGTTCATACACCTACTTCAGAGGAGGTATAGCACAAGATGAAGCAGGCTTATCTATTTCTTACCTTCCTTAGAGCAATGAGATCTAGAAGACAGCTGGTTAGATTTTCCTCCTACTTCTCAAAATGAGTCATATTGTTCTTGCTTTAAATTTTTATACAAAAAAATGAAGCTAATGCTCATAGGGATATATTGAGCATACATAATAACTGTAACATATTTATAACTTCTGAGAGAATACTGGATAAATCCAGAAAATATCACTACATTCAATTTAAACATTATTTATAAAGAAAACTAGCTAATGGATGGTTGTGTTTTCCTTTATAAAATATACATCGAGCATCATTACCTTTTCTGAAAAACAACTGAGTTATTCACACCGCCTTCAGAAAAAAATTTGTACAATTCCTAGGACATTTAGACAACCTTGAACTGTCATCTACATTGTCAGCTTCACTGCCTATTGTATCACTCATATACTTTTATTGAGTAAACTTTTATGGAGCAGCTAACCATCTAGTGTTTCAGGGAACAAGATTTTTTTTGTATACTTTTTTAAAAATTCTAATTTGTATTATATGAAAGCAGAATGCAATTCAATTCATATTACACATACAGAGCACAATTTTTCATGTCTCTGGTTGTACACAAAGTAGAGTCACACCATTTGTGTCTTCATACATGTACTTGGGGTAATGATGTCCATCTCATTCCACCATCTTTCCTAACCCCATGGCCCCTCCCTTATACTCCCTCCCCTTTTCCCTATCTAAAGTTTGTCTATTCCTCCAGTGCTCCCCACTGCCATCCCTATTATAAATCAGCATCCTTATATCAGAGAAAACATTTGGCATTTGGTTTTTGGGGATTGGCTTACTTCACTTAGCATAATATTCTCCAACTCCATCCATTTACCTGAAAATGCCATGATTTTATTCTCTTTTAATGCTGAGTAATATTCCATTGTGTAAATATATACTCCATTTTTTTTATCCATTCATCTACTGAAAGGCATCTAGATTGGTTCCCCAATTTAGCTATTGTGAATTGTGCTGCTATAAACATTGATGTGGCTGTGTCCCTGTAGTATGCTGTTTTTAAGCTCTTTAGGTATAAACCAAGGAGCAGAATAGCTGGGTCAAATGGTGGTTCCACTCCCAGTTTAGGGAACAAGATTTTTAAGAGAGAAAAAAGTCCCAGCCCTCTGGAAAAGATACAGGAGAAACTAAATTCAATTCAATGGCCTGGTGCTACGTTCAAACTTGTACACCTATAGCTATCTAGAATGATAGGTTCACAGGATGGTTTCTTGGAGGAAATGACAGTTGAGATTGGAAAGACGAGTATAGACTATACTAAGAAATAAAGAACAGCATGAGAAAAGGCACAGAGGAATTAAACACTTAAATATTCTGAACCGTAATGAAGGGATTATCAAAAACAGTAGTGGTAGCATCTGCCATAGTATAGGACTTAAGCAAGGAATATGAGAAATTGCTTTGCTTGGGCATGGAGAGTCATGGTATTGGCAAGAAACTAGAAGCTTGGAATTTTTTTTTTTTTTTTTTTTTTGTGTGTGTGTGTGTGTGTGTGTGTTTCCTTTTGATGCTAGAAATTGAACTCAGAGATACTTTACTACTGAAGTGCATCCCTAGTGCTTTTTAATTTTTTGTTTTGAGACAGGTCTCACTAAGTTGCTGAGGCTGGCCTTGAACTTGCGATTCTCCTGCCTCGGCCTCCAGAGTGCCACTGTGCCCCACTGCCCTGGAAGCTTTTGAGGAAATTGATATGATCAAAGCTCCAAAATATTAAAATAGAAGACAGATGAAATCAGGAAAACCAAATCCAAAGCGCCTCTTTACAAAATTACAATAACCCAGCAATGACAACTGTCAATACCCATTAGTCAAAGATCACCAGGGATTCTCACATGAAGTTTAATGCTCCTTGCAATAAAACACCAAGAGCTCTACAGGGAGACTGCATTCCATGTGAAATCTTGGGGAGAAAGAGGGACTGGGGATGTAGCTCAGGGGTAGTGCAAGGCCCTGGAAGTATCTCACAAACACCACAGACAAATGCCTAAGAAAAAGTTTGGGCTTAGTGTTTGGTAAATTGGGGGAAAGTTCAAAGAAGCACAGGTTTGCTGTAGAGAGAATGCTGTCAGGAAGGAGGGTCAATCCTATGACCAAGTGTCTTAGTAAACCTGTTTACTAGGTGGGACACACTACCACAGTCACACAGCATTTTTACCTGATGCCAACATTCTGTGGAATTGTTTATGTGCAATGGGAGAACACCAACACCCACCCGGGAGTGTCAGGCCAACTCCTGGATGCCAGGGGCTGCTGTTCTCTTATGCTCTTTCCACTCCATTTTATTGGGCTTACTTAGAGGTCAATGGTGATATTCACACCAAAATTTCTGATCCCCTCTTTTTGTGGGTTTGTTGTTGCTTCTGGGGAGCTACACGCAAGTCAATGGACTCCATCTTTCTCCATTCTTCCTTGAGCTTCCATTTGTGAACCAAAGAGACAACAGTTTCATTTGCCAGTTATGTGCATTGCTGGGAAATGGTAAAATCTGAAGAACATTTCATATTCTTCAGAAGTGCCACATAAATACACAGTATTGATTTCCATACACACTCAGTGCTGGTGCCAGCAAGTGTAGAAGGAGAAACAGTTTCTGGGAAGCCTCACAAGGCAGCTCCCCATATGCTGTAACTCATTTAGGAAGCAACTTTGCTTGCTAACAGAGCCTCCAACTTTGTATTTCTAAGATGGATATGTCAATTAGTATGACATAATTACTCACTCTACATGCATATCAAATATCGTACATCTTAAATATTTTATTTAAAACTTAAAACAAGATATGAATATCCTCATACCTCTCCCCAACAAGACAAGTCTCTTTCCCCTCTACAATATAAAAAAGTTAATATCTACATAAGATGTCAGTGTTACAATCAATAGTAAAGCTTTATGTTAAAGATGCAGAATTTAAGTACAAAATTTGTGAGGATTCTTTTATTCAGCAATTATTTTTTGAGCTCCAAGGATGTTCCAGGTATAGTTCTAGGCCCTTGGGGCTATATCAATAAACACAAGACAAAACTTACTGCCTTTATGGTGCTTATATTCTACTGGGGTAAGGGGACAAACAAACTAACTAAGTAATAAAAGTAATAAACAAAGTAAGTCATAGAGAAAAATTAAGTGGAGATACTTCATAGAGAAAAATTAAGTGAAGAAGGGAATGGGGTTGCGATTCATCTAGATTGGATGATTAATGTCAAGCCTTGCCAACATGACACGATGCAGGTTTTAAAAAGAGCATTCTGTAGGAAGAGGTTCTGGGAGAGACAAGAGCCAATACAAAACCCCTCAGGCTCCAGTGTTCAAGGACTAGCCTGGTAGCCAGACTGGTTAGAGTATCCTACCAGCATTGGAACAATAATGGCAGAGTAGTAATAAAACAGGGCCTAGAGCGCATCACAGGATTTTTGTTCAAAGTGAGATGGGAATCCATGGAAGTTTTGATCAAAGAGTGAGATACAAAACACATCTCATTGGAGATAGCAGCTTTGGAAGAGTTTTGCTATTAAGGAGAAATGGGGTGGAGAGGATGGGAACCAGTATCAAGGGAAGGCTGATTGGGTTAAGAGAAATAATAACATGTTTGCACATACAAAATTTAAAATTTTAAAACCACAGCTCTTGCCAGGTGTGGTGACACATCTATGTAATCTGAGTTGAAGCAGGATGATTACTTGAGCATAGGAATTCAAGGCCAGATTGGGAAATACAGTGAAATCCTTAACAACAACAACAACAACAACAAATCGAATCTCTTGTCTTCTCTGCATTCCAACTATGCTGTTCTATTTATCTACCTTACATGTCAAGAGAATGAATCACTGAATGATTCATTTATTCATTCAATGAACTGTTTGGTGTCTAATATATACAAACTCATATTTGTTGAGCTTTCCTAATCATAAATTTGAAGTACTCCAAAATCTATAACTTTTTGAGTGATGATATAATGCCAGAAGTGGAAAATTCATCACCGAATTTATATGGTGGGTCATAGTCAATATATAGGTTAAAATATTGTATAATAGGAGGCTGGGATTGTAGCTCAGTGGTAGAGTGCTTGCCTTACGTATGTGAGGCACTGGGCTCAATCCTCAGCACCATATAAAAATAAATAAATAAAATAAAGATATTGTGTCCATCTACAAATAAAATTTTTTTTTTAAATATTGTATAGTAGTCCTTCAGGCTATGTGTATAAGGTATATAGAAAACATAAATGAATTTCATACTTACACTTGGGTCCCATCCCTAAGACATTTCATTATGTATATGTTAATATTCCAAAATTTAAAAATATCTGAAATCCAAAACATTTCTGTCCCAAGCATTTCAGATAAGTGATACTCAACATGTTATAACCAAGTCAAAAGAAATAATATCTGAATTCTATAAAGAAACTGAGTCTGGGTTTTTAGTTATTGGACATGTCAAGCTTCTAACTACAAAACTGATTTATTGCTTTAAAAGCTTTTCAATTCATTATCATGTCCTACAATCTTGCCTCAAAATAAAAATTTAAGTGAAGAAAACATGTCATGGCACAAACTACTTGCCAAATAATTACAGTAGTCAAATATTCAAAACGCCTCTTCAACCAAATTTATGACTATGTTTAAGAGCTATAGTCATAAATAATGACTCAACTCTTTTATGTAACCTGAATATTTTAAAAGATGGTATTAAACTTTCTGAAAAATTGCTCCTGCATTTATGTTATAACTATTTTTTAGAAGAGATTAATTTACTTTTTCTTTTTTCTCTTTTTACTGAATTGCTCATTTAGTTGTTTTAGAAAAAAAGACATCAGATATATGGGATTTCTGCATAATTGACCATCTGTTTCGATGTAATGATCACAATAGACTGCAACCTGCCAGCATTGGTAACAAATCTTAAGAGATTCACAGGCTTCATTAGCTTCTCCCTTCAGGGATCATGAAACAGTCGAAATTCACAACTGTCAATTTCACAGAAGCATCATTTTGAGTTGAAAAACTATTTGTCTAAAATGAAGGTTTTCCCAGGTTTGTATTTGGACTTTGAAAGCAGTTACTAAGAATTTTCCAGCTGGTTCCTTGAAACCAGGAAACCCAAATTCAAATTCCAGCTCTACCATGATCTGAGTGATTCTGGGCTAGCTCACCACCTCATTTGGCACAACTATAAAATGAGAATTCTCATAAGGGTAAAAAGTGACCAAACTGCTGACTACAAACCTAGAACAGGTATGGACATATTATGGGCCCCAGAAATTTATCTGAATGTGCCCATCTGACATCTAATCCTGTTCTTTTCCCTCAGTAAAGAGTATACAGCTCCTATCTGGGTGAGTTGGCCCACACCTGTAACCCCAGAGGATTGGGAGGCTGAGACAAGAGGATCACAAATTCAAAGCCAGCCTCAGGAACTTCACAAAGCCTTAAGCAACTTAGCAAAACCCTGTCTCGGAATAAAAAATAATAAGGGCTGGGGATGTAGCTCAGTAGTTAAGCACCCCTGTGTTCAATCCCTGGTACTCCATCCCCATGCCCCCCCCAAAAAAGTATATTTCTCTCTATAAAGTTCCATTTATATCCTTACAGCCATGTCCCTTGAGAAAAGACAGGCCTTCCAAGTTAACTATCTATTCAATCCTTTTAAGAGGGAAATATTCTGTTTCATATGCACTGATACCTCAAAAACTATTTGCATCACTATTCCTCTTGCTAGGAGAATAGGAAAATGAATGGAATCTCTCTGGTGTGAATTTGATTTTAATAATTAACTTTTGTTTCAAAGTTAACTACTGAGATACTTAAGGCATACTGTACAATGATGGCCAAAGGTTTATCCTGCACATATTTTTTAAAGGTCTTAATTGGTTTGTATATTTTTTTAATTGAAGAGCCAGGCAACACTTTGTCCCACAAAATAGTGCTCCAATGAGTCTAACATGCTGGAGCTGGAATTCTCTTACAGATCATGTAATATATTTTGTTAGATTAAACTTAGATTTTTTTTTCTATGCTGGGAATAAAACCCAAGGCCTTGGGCATGCTAGACAACAGCTCTACCACCAAGTTACAGCCCACATTTGTTTTTTGGGCTCTTGTAAATGATATTTGTTTTCAATTTTCATTTTCTAGTTATTCACTGCTAGTATATAAAAAAATTATTTTTTTACTTTGAGGTCATATGCTATAACTTGCTAGCTTTACTTATTTTCTGAAATTTGTGAAAATTCACTGCAATGTTTTCTAGAACTACGGCATCTGTGAATGGGACAATTTTCAGTATCTATGACTTGTAATTCTTTGTTTGCCTCATTTCAGATTGAACCCAGGGCCTCAAGCACGCTGGGCAAGTATCCTGCACATATTTATTAACTATTTTTTAAAATATTTTTTTAGTTGCCAACAGAACTTTTATTTATATGTGGTGTTGAGAATTGAACTCAGGGCCTCACATATGCTAGTCAAGTACTTTACTGAGTCACATACCCCAGCCATAACTCTTTTTAATCCATTAATGTTGGTTATGCATATAATCATGCTAATATACATATATTAGGGCAATAAAATATACTTATGGGGCTGGGGTTGTGACTCAGTGGTAAAGCACTTGCCTTGCACATGTGAAGTACTCAGTTCAATCCTCAGCACCACATAAAAATAAATAAATAAAGATATGTATCCATTTACAACTAAAAAAAATAAACATATACAAACACATACACACACACGTTTATGAACTTTGATATAGCACATCAAAATACCTTATGTTTATTAGTTTGGAATTTTATCTTGCTAATCAGTGCACTGGAAACTGAAAATATTGAACATGGCTGCTAAAATAGGAGACACTGGAAAAATTGGGAAGCAATAAAACTTCATGGAATTTGGAGTCAGAAGAAAAAAATTGGACTTCCAGGCTTTACCATTTACTATGTACAATTCTAAAAAAGTTCTGAATTCGAAAGCTTTCATTTTCTCTCTATGAAGCAGATATTAACAATAATACTTCCACCTTAGGGATTAAGTGGATTGAAAAAAATCACGCATCTTGAGCTCAGAATAATGTCATATATAGTGACGAAGAAAACTGTTAATGTAAAGAAATCAGAATGGTGTCCTTGATTACAGGAGAGACATTTAAAGCTGTCAGTTAAGTATGTTAACAATCTTAACCACTATAGAAATAAAATCCAAGAATAAATAACAGCTCTGCTTTTTGTTTTCTTTTGTTTTCTTTTGTTTTGTTTTGTTGTTGTTTTTGTTGGTAAGCTACATGACCTAACCCAAGGCCCAATCTCTTTATACCTCAGTTTATCATTTAACTGTTAAGCATTAATAATATTAATTACAATTCATTGAGCACTGATCATATGCCATGCCATCTGATAGGTTTATATACAAAGTCCAGTCTTCACAATATCCTTCAAGGTAGATAACCTTATCTGTACTTTATAGTTAACTAAAAATTAGAAGTTAAACTTGTTCAAGGCCACACACTAGCATATGGTAGAGCCAAGCTCCACATTCAAGTTTATCTCATTAACCTGCTACCTACCTCACCTACAGAAGATCAAAGGGAATTGTTCCTTCAAATGCACTTTTGTTTTCCCAAATAAATGAATACTCTTGTTTATTATATATCAGTATTTCTAACATTGCATAGGACATATTTACATTAAAAAATAATTATTGGTTTATCTATAATTCAAATTTTAAAATTTTTATTGGTGCATAATAATTATACATCATAGTAGAATTCACTGTGACAAATTGGTACAAGCACATGCATAATTTATCAATTTCAGACCCCAGTACCTTCCCTTCCCCTCCACTCCCCTCTCTTCCCAGTCCCCTTCCTCTAACTTTCTGGTCTCCCTTCTATTTTCATGAGATCCCTTTTCAAAAGTGCTTTTTAACATTGGGCATAGGGGTACTTGCTTCTAATCCCAGCTACTTGGGAGGATGAGTCAGGAAGATGGCAAGCTGGAGGCCAGCTTCTTGCAACTTAGGGAGACATTGTCTCAAAATTTCAAAAAAGGGATAGACAGCCAGTGTGGTTGCTCATACCTGTGATCCCAATAACTCAGGAGGCTTGAGGCAGGAAAATCAAGTTCAAAATCAGCCTAAACTTAGCAAGGCCCTAAGCAACTTAGCAAGACCCTGTCTCAAAATTTTAAAAAATTCTAAAAAGGGCTGTGAACGTGGCTCAGTTGTTAAGTTCCCCTGGGTTCAATATCTGGTACCAAAAAATTGAAATAAAAAGGGTGGAGTTGGGGGGTAGTTCAGTGTCAGAGTGCTTGCCCAGCAAGAGCAAGGATCTAGGTCCAATTGTCAGTACCACTAAAATAAAAATTTAAAAAGTGTTTTTTTTTAGTTGAAAAGTCCCTTGTAAAAGTAGTTTTATTAATGTCTCGTGTATATATAAATAGTTTACAAAATGGGTTTGTGATTTAGCCCTTAGTACTTGGAAACCGAAAGAACAAAGAGTTACGCTTTATGTTCTATTTCACATCTTTTTGGAATTTTGCCTTGACCTCAATTTCGCTTAAATAGACTTGACAAACAACTAATTTTATTAAAAAAAATCAAACAACAAATTAAAGAAAGGATATCTAGATGTTACCCTATGCCACTCAATGGCAGCTCTTTACACACAGAAGTCCAAGGCAACAAAATCCTGTGCTTTTCCTAGAAATGTACACAAAATATTTTCTCGAGCTAAGTTCTCACAAGTACATTTTACAGTTTGATCTCTTGGATAAGCACAACGTGGTCACATAAAAAAGCCCTCATAAACTAGTGCTTTTGCGAGCACTCCTACGTCAAACTCCAGTTCCCGGCAAGCACCCATTGGAATTAAATTTCTCAGGTCCTTTTCAAGTTTAGGATGTAAAAGTTAAAGCTCATCTCCCCCATGTAAACTGCGTAATCTAGTCACACATAGTTAAGTATGATTTAAAAAAAAAAAAAAAAAAAAAACATGTCCCCCCCTTGAAATAACAGCCCAGCTTTTAAAAACTTCTGAGAAATATACCACCGTTTCTGGTGTTGATGTTGGAAGTGACAAATGAGGGGTAACGCGGGCCTTGGTTGGCGATCGCTTGGAAGACACTCCAATCTCCCCCCACCCTTGCGCCCCTATCCCTTACTTTGGGCAGAGGCCCAGCTCCACTCTCACACGCCTACAGAGCAATCTGGAGGGTAAAGTCCAATTGAGATGAAGGCTATTAATTTGCCCAGCCAGATCTTTGACTCTGGGAATCCTGAGCGGCTGAATCTGGGACATCTAAAGCCAACTCATTTACATGAAGAAGAAGAAAAGTCGCCTCGCCCCAGTTTCCCACAGGCTAGATCTCAGAGCGTGGGGAAGGTGACTTTCTCCTGGGACGTGCCTTTCCCCTTCCCTCTCTCTCGGTCCCTGAGGCGCTCTCGGAGGACTCCACCCTGCGTGCGTGCCACCGAGGGTTTAGGGAAAGCTGCTCAACCAGTCTGAGCCAATTTAAGTCGACCGGGCACGGCCGACCGCAGGGAGAAGAGGCTGAGCATCTGGCCCTTACCTCCGACGGCGAGATCTCAAACACGCCGGCGATCTTCTCATAGAGCTCGCGGATGCTGGAGAAATCCTCCACCCGGCCCGTGGCGCTGCCGTGCGCCAGCTGCGTGTGGAAGACCAGCCTGCGTGCGGGCACCGGGGGATCTGGGAGGCTCCCGACGCCCGCGCCCGCCTGCTCGCCCTCCACCAGCCGAGCGGTCTCCTTGGACTTGGCCTTCTTCTTTCCCCGCAGCCCCAGCGGCATCTTGCCTGGCCGAGGGCGTGGGCGCACCTGCGCTGCCAGTCGCCGGCTCCTTGGCCCAGCGCCGCGGACTTTGCGCTGGGGGCCCCCGGGGCTCCAGGCAGGTAAAAGCCGCCGCTGGACCAATGGCAACGGCGCTTCCGCCTGGCAGTGCCCGGTTAGGGCCCCCTCCTCCCTGTGGAGGAGCAGGCACCTGGACCGGACCAACCGCCCTCCTTCCTTCCCTCGGTGTGAATCTGGAGAGAAGGAAAGTTGTGCGCAGTCCCTCAGCCTCTCTCCCGGTTTATGCTTCCTCCGGAAAAAAACTCCATTTCCGTGAAGGCCTCGGATGCTGACGCTTCCCAACAATCCGTCTTAGAATATAAACATGCTGGCATTTCTGTGCTTTTCAGAATTTCTAGTGTATGCTAGATGATTTGGCCGCTCTCCTTTGGCCTGGGCCTTTGGGGATAGGGATTTAGGTGGAACTCAACTTTCATCTGCTTTCTCGGCGCTTTATAGAGTACAGTTAGAAGGGAGAAGTCATATAACCTCGAAATTGGTGACACATTCAGTTCATAATCACACAACTGCAGGCAGGCCTTGGCACCTCTCAGTAGTGCTTTGTACTTTTCCCTGGGCTGGTTTCTCTCTCAAATCATTTGCCCCAACTCTGCCCTTCTCTCTACAGAGGACCTTCCTTATTATTCCACAGAGAGAATTGAGGCCATTCCTTGTGAGGCATGAGCGACCTCAATTTCCCATCCCTTGTAACTCCTCCAAGCTAGGAAGAAATCTTTTCATTTGACCCTTGATGTGATCTCTCCCCTCCTCAAGGAGCTCTATTTTTAATCTACCTATTGTGCTGCTTCTCACCAGTTGGTGCCACAGATGGTCATCATTATTATGTTATTTTCAAGTCATCCATCCTTGGGGTTCCCTCTGGCTGAGTTTTTCACAGCAAGGCAAAGGAGTCTTGAATTATTAGCTGCATTTCCTCATTTCTTTGCTTTTAGACTCACTGTGATCAGACTTTGCCCCTTGGCTCCACTGAAATTGTGCTTACTATGGTCAGTACCTCTTAATCACCAAATACAATGAACTGATTTCAGTCTTGACCTCTAAATGCATCTTGACATTTTCATTCTTCTTCAATCTTTTTTTACTATATATATATTTGAAAACCTGTTTTTAAAATTTTTTATTGGTGCATTATAGTTGTACATAGTGTTGAGATTCCTCGTTATATATTTGAACACACACACAATATAGCAATAGAATTTGACCAATATCATTCCTTAGTCCCCTACCCTCTTTCATAAGATCTCCCCCACCACACACACACACACACACACACACACCTTTATTTTCCTTTTTCTTCTCTAGCTTCTATATATGAAAGAAAATATACAACCCTTGAGTTTATCAGTTTGGTTTATTTCACTTGACATAACGGTTTCCACTTCCATCCATTTTCCTTCAAATAACATAATTTCATTCTTCTTTATGGCTGAAACTCCATTGTGTATATATATCACATTTTCTTTATCAATTCATTCATAGATTCCTAGTCTGGTTCCATAGTCTGGCTATTGTGAATTGTGCTTCTATAAACACGGGTATGCATGTATCATTATAATATACTGATTTTAATTCTTGAGGATAAATATAAAGGAGTAATATAACGGGGTCATATGGTGGTTCTAGTCCTAGTCTATTTTTGTTTGTTTGTTTGTTTGTTTGTTATCGGGGACTGAACTCGGGGATACTCAACCACTGAACCACATCCCCAGCCCTATTTTGTATTTTATTAGAGACAGGGTGTCACTGAGTTGCTTAGTGCCTCGAAGTTGCTGAGTCTGGCTTTGAACTCACAATTCTCCTGTCTCAGTCTCTGAAGCCCCTGGGATGTGGGATTACAGGTGTGCGCCACCGTTCCCAACCTAGTCCTAGTCTTTTGAGGAACTTCCATACTATTTTCCATAGTGGTTGTACTAATTTATAGTTCCACCAACAGTTTTCCCTTTTCTCTACATTGTCTTCGACATTTATTCCTTTTTGTATTCTTGCTGGTTGCCACCCAACTGGAGTGTAATTCTTGAATTTTACCTCTCGAAATTTATGCTTCCCTTCCTTTATGCTCCCTATCCACAACTTTGCTAACTTCTGCTCTCCAGGAAGTGTGTTCACAAGACGATTTTTCCTTGGCCATCTTCCCCTTTTACTCCACGTGTTCTCTCTGAATGACTGTTTCTACTCATTTTGGTTTCATAGTGTAGATTTCCAAACTGATACTTCCAGCTCACTCCAAAAGGAAGGGAATGTTCTACAGGAAACTCAAATTGAGATTGTACAAAACTGACCTCATCCTTTTTCCAGAACATATAGTCTTTTTTCCTCTCCTGGCTGAAGTAAACAGAACTTCCATGCACTCAGTGACCCAAGTCAGACATCCCGAGTCCTCATGCCACACTTTGTCCTTTTCCCTAATGTCTCACATCAACTCAGCCCTGAAAATGCATGTGTCTCAAATTAGAATTAACAAATATACTTGGGGAAGAGAGAGGAGTCTATAAATTCTTTAGGATAATTTTTTGTTTTATGTTTTTGTGTCTTAAAATAGTAATGTAAATAGTCAGGTGTGGTGGTACTTGCCTATAATCCCAGTGGCTCAGGGGCTGAGGCAGGAGGATTGTATGTTTGAGATCAGCCTTCAGCAATTTAGCAAGGCCCTAAGAAACTTAGTAAGACACTGTCTCAAAATAAAAAAATTAAAAAGGACTGAGGGTATAGCTCTTTGGTAAAGTAACTAGTGTCCCCCTTCCCCACACACACACAAAAAAGCAATGTAAACATATTCTGGTTCATCCAAATGATTTTGAATCATAACTCATAGGATCTCAAGTCTTGAATTTGCCTTTCAAGCCATGATTGTCATAGCACTAAATAGAATTGCTTAGTCCTGTACTAATGAGAAAAGAGTAAAGAAAAAAAAAGTAAATGATGCATTCCCATCAAAGCCAAACAACTTCACAATGTATTGTATGGGTTAAAAGCTAAGATTGATTAAAGAAAAGTAGAAGTGAGTCATCATAGAGTACATTATCAACATCTGGGAACATGAGGGAACACAGGAGGTGTTAAATTAAGAAAAACTTCAAAGAGAAGAATGCTTTTGAGCTATGTCAAAAAATATTGAAAGAACAACAGTATTAATATAGGGTAGAAAGGTCAGTTTCTATACTGTTTTTCAAATCCCTTTAATTTCTAAATGCTGTTTTCCCTTGCCTAGAAAGTGAAAGTGTTCATCAAGGCCTATATCAAGTCCACTTTTGCTGTATTTTCCTCACTTAAGGAACCAACTGTATTGAGCATGATCACAGCAGGAAACAGATGGTAAGGTATTTTGTGATGATTTAATAAAGAGAATAGGCAGGTGGTGGTCAGGATATAACCAGAACATACAGTATAATACCCCAGGGCTATTTCTATCCCAAAGTTCAAGGATATAAGGGATTAGAAAGTTCTGTAAAGATAATTACCTTAAGAAGTAAAGTGACATTTGCTTGAAGGAAACATCCATCCAGAAATGATCTCCACCTCCAAAGAAAGAACCTGAGGAAAAAAATAGTTTGTTCCAGTGTTATCCATAACTGCAGGCAAAAGACGTTCCTATTACATATCTATATATGATTGAATAAAATGGACTGACCTTTGTTACTACCTAAAGTAAGTAAATTAAATATAATTAATCAACATTATTGGGTTGGTGATATACAGCACAGTGTCAGAACACCTGCCTGGAATGTACAAGGCCCTGGGTGTGATCCTCAGCATTGGCAAAAAAAAAAAAAAAAAAGAGAGAGAGAAGTGGGAGGGGAAGGGGAAGGGGAAGTAGAATGGGAAGGGGAAGGGGAAGGGGAAGTAGAATGGGAAGGGGAAGGGGAAGGGGAACTAGGTCTTCGCTTTACCTCTAGGCTTAACCTAGAATATCAATATGTAATATTTCTATTTTTTAACATTTGGTGTTTCTAACAGCATTAAAGTATCAACTATGAAATCAAACATAAGTAATTTATTTTTGAAATTGTAGAACTAATATAACCTTGCATGCCTGCCAAAGACAAAACATGTAGCCATCAAATGAATCATAAGATAAATTTACTAACTTGTTTTTCCCAGCAAATAAAGCCTCTAATTACAATGTGTAACATTAGGAGTTCTGGAACAATACTACATTGATCACCCTCCTTCAGTCTCCCCTCAACCCTGTTATGTATGTATCTAGTAAGCAAATACTTCAGGGAAAATAAACACAGGATTTGTTAAACCATATGCTGTTTTCCTTAGGACTAAAGATAGCAGGTTTTAGAGTTCCATGGCAACAATGAGAAACTGACAATGGCAAATGGGGGA
Organism: Ictidomys tridecemlineatus; assembly: GCF_052094955.1. Lineage (NCBI taxonomy): Eukaryota > Metazoa > Chordata > Mammalia > Rodentia > Sciuridae > Ictidomys > Ictidomys tridecemlineatus. The sequence goes on along the minus strand of NC_135487.1, from coordinate 61,906,918 downwards.
GGAAATAACTTTTACCTGAAATTCAGATAAAAAATTTGATAGGAATAACTGGGAATAGAAAACTGGAAAAAGGAAAAGGAAATGAAATGATACCATGTGAAGAATAAAGTTAATAATAAATAGGTACTTATTGAGCTCATTGAGAACCTACTATGTGTCTGGCCAGTATTATCTGCATTATCTCATTAATGTACACCTGGAAGAAACTCTGGCATAGAGTCCGTGTCACTTTGCATCTCCAACATTGTGGTAAATAAAACATTAAAGAGGCCCAATAAATGTGAACAGTAAGCTAATTTAATATAAGTTCTTACCATGACAGAAATATGGAAAACTGCATGAGGTTTAGAGAGTAGCCACAATCAAAAGATCACATGATTTTAATCATTCAAGATCCATATACAAAACTAAAATAGTAACTGGCTCACATGTAAGCCATAGAGGATTCTTTCAGAGTTGGGAAAATGATTTTCTTTATACAAGCCCAAAATAGTTGATTAAAACAAGTGTGTGTGTGTGTGTGTGTGTGTGTGTGTGTGTGTGTGTAGTACTGGAGATTAACCCAGGGATTCTCTACTACCAAGCTACATCCCAGCCCTTTTTATTTTATTTTGAGACAGGATCTCATTAGAGTGCCAAGGCTGGCCTTGAATTTAGGATCCTCTTGGTTCAACTCCCCCAAGTTGCTGGGATTACAAGCAGGCACCACCACACCTGGCCAAAATAAATATTTCAATAAAAATAATAACCTAAAGCTTCTGAAAGTAATCATTGCAATCATTTTTTAAAATCAAAACATAGCAATGACAAAAAAGAAATGATATTTCTTAAGAAAATTTCCCCTTAAGAAAAAAATAAACATCTCATAATAGATGTTTTTAATACTTCTATTACAGATCAAAAATTTTGTGTTAGTCAGCTTTTTGTTGTTGTGACCAAAATATATGACATGCACAACTTAAACAAGGAAAGGTTTATTTTGGCTCATGGTTACAGAGGTTTCTATGAATGGTGGGCTGGCTATATTGTTCTGGGCCTAGATGAGGCGGAGAAAAGCTTTGGTCTCATGGCAGCCAGAAAGCAGAGAAAGACAGAGAGGGAAAGAGAAAGTGTCCAGGGAGAAGATAAACTTTTCCAGAGAATACTCATGGTAATGTGCTTCCTCCAGCTAGGTCCTACTCTCAGTAGTCCATTCAGCAGTGGTCTGATGAGGTCAGAGCCCTCATGATCCAGGCATTTCTAGAACGCCCCCGCCTGAACCTTGCTGAATTGGAGACCATGATTTCAACAGGAGACCTCCAGAACATTTTAAATCTAAACCACATAATACGAAGTTTGGGGTCAATCTGCTTTCCATTTATTGGGGAAAAGGTAGAAGATTGTCAACAATTTGGAATCATTAGCTGGTGATGATTGTTTTCCCAGCCGTACCATTGTAAACTTGAAATAAATGCAAATGATAGGTTCTTAAACATAGTCAAATACTTTTCACTTTGTTCCACCATTTTGTTGCAGAAATTATACTAGTAAATGTATCCAAAAATAGTTTTTTTCTTTTCTTTTTTTATTAATTTATTTTATAGTAAAATTCATTTTGACTATTGTACACAAATGGAACACAACTTCTCATTCCTCTGGCTGTATGTGGTGCATAGTCATTCCTGTAGTGTAATGATCCATGTGTATAGGGTAATAATTAAAGTCTGTCTCATTATACTGTCCTTCCCATCCCCACAGCCACACCACTCCCCTACTCACCTTTATACAAACAAAAGTTCCTTCATTTTTGCCTCTTGCCTGCCCCAATATGGATCAGTATCCACTTATCAGAGAAAACATTTGCCTTTTGGTTTTGGGAGATTGGTTTATTTCACTTAGCATGATATTCTCTTGTTCCATCCATTTGCCACATTTGGTAAATGAACTTATCCAGTAAGTTTTTTAAATTAGAATTTGATCTGAAAATTAATCCTTCTAATATAACCTCAGTAACTCAAAATAACATAACTTAAGTTTTGCTGTAATTGTAGCAAAAGCAGAACTAAATTTATATCTATGAAGCAAAATGAAGACAATGATGATTTACATGGGACAAAGATAACCTGAAAATCCAAACAGAATTTTTGAGTGGGCATCCTGCTTTCTACTTTCTTTTGTTCAAAAGTTAAATAAACAAATTGAAATGGTGAGTTTGAGTTTTTGTAGTACTGGGAATTTAACCCAGGACCTCATACACATTAGTCAAGTAATGCTACCTCTGAACTACACCCCCCCTTTTTGTTTTCCTTGAGACAAGATCTAAGTTACCATGGATGGCCTCAAACTTGTGATTCTTCTGCCTCGGTCTCTCAAGTAGCTGGGATTTCAGATGTGTACCACCACTCTGAGTTTATGTATTTATAAACAAAAAAGGGAGAAGTCGGGCATGATGGCACACAACTATAATCCCAGCAGTTTGAGAGGCTGAGGATCTCAAGGGTCAAGGCCAGCCTCAGCAATTTAGTGAGGCCCTAAACAATTTATCAAGACTCTGTCTCAAAATAAAAAATAAAAGGGCTTGGGGATGTGGCTCAGTGGTTAAGTGTCCCTGATTTCAATTCCTGGTTGCTTCCCCACCAACAGAGAATAACAGTTATAAGGGAATAAGATCAGGGCAGAGATGTATCACTTCCTGTATTTTTCACAACTATTATAAATAAGGGACACTGTACAGAATACAAATAAAGAACATGAGTTTTACAATAAAAATAATCCTTATACAGTGTTGGTAAGAATGAAAATTAGTACAGTCAATATGGAAATCAGTATGGAGGCACCTCAGATAATCAGTATGGAGGCGCCTCAGTAATCTCACTTCCATGGGATTACTGAAGGAATTAAAGTAGGCATACTATAGAGATACTTGCATACCCTTGTTAATCATGGAATAATTCACAATAGACAAGTTACAAAATCAGACTTGGTGCCCATCAATGGATGAAAGGATAAAGAAGATGTGGTATATATACCTAGGAACAAAGAATGAAATCATGCCATGATTTCATGGATGAAACTGGAGATTGTAATGTTAAGCAGTATAAGCCAGACTTGGAAAAACAAATATCTCATGTTTCCCTTACATGTCCCCCCTTGGGGACAATGGGGAGATGACAGGAAAGAAGCAGAGGAACTATTAGAGAAGAAAAGCAACTATTAGAGTATTATTAGCAGAGAAACTATTAGAGTATTCAGGGGGATAGGAAGTAAAGGGGGGTAATAGGGGTAGATTTGATCAAAGTATGTTATCTGCATATATGAATATGCCACAATGAATTCATTATTCTGAATAATTAAAATGCACTAAAAAAAGAACTTTTGAGTTTTAGATTAAGAGATTTGGTTCAAGTCATCATGGTGTGACATAGTAGTTGACTATTATGATTTGGGGCAATTCTTTCAATCTTTCTTGGCTAATAATTTAAACTTAAAGATATTTACTTCATAGGGATAATATTAAGATTTATAGATCAGGTGGTATAGTACCTGGCACATAGTAGATGATTAAGAAATAATCATCTATAATAGATATTCATAATTAAAATTAAATGACATGCTCTAAGATCCTGTAGTATATTCTGAATAAAATACATGTTCTGTAGTTGATAATAGCTTTTTCATTTTGTTTGTTTTGTGGTACTGAGAATTAAATACTGGGGCACTCTAACACTGAGCTACAAGCCCAGCCGTTTTTAATTTAATTTTGAGACATCTTTAAGATGTTCTTTATCTCTTTTTCTTTTTCTTTTTTCTGGTTGCTCATCTTCCTCCCCCTCTTCCTCCCCCTCTTCCTCCTTTTCCTCCTCCTCCTCCTCCTTCTTTTTTGGAACTCAGGATTGAACTCAGTAATGTTCTTCTGAACTATATCACAAATCCTTTTTATTTTTAGACAGGGCCTTGCTAAATTGTTCAGGATGGCCTTGAATTTGGGATCCTCCTGCCTCCACCTCCCTAGTAGCTAGAACCACAGGCATTCACCACTGCCCCTGGCTTGATAATAGTTTTCATATGGCATATTTCATCAAACTCTTAAACTTTGAAAACAGGCTATCTGAACATATGCATTTAAGTTATTCAAAATAATTAATCAAAACATTCTGTTCTAACCATTTTAGATTGTGAAAAAAATAGTTTAAAAATACACACCCCAATAATAATGATAATCAGATACCCAGGAAGTTGGTGCAGAAGGATCCCAAGTTTGAGACCAGCCTAGACAATTTAATGAGACCTGTCTTGAAATTTAAAAAACAACAACCAAAAAAAAAAAAAAAAAACAAGTAAATGGGCTGGGGATGTAGCTCAGTGGTAAAGTGCTTAGCGAGCACAAGGCCCTGGTTTCAATCTCTAGCACCATATACAGAAAGGAAGGAAGGAAAGAAGGAAAGAAAGAAGGAAGGAGAAAAAAGTCAGTTTTCCAGAATGCACAATCCAGTGAGGAAGATTAACATAATCATTAGTTATACAAAGATGATTATAATAAGCTCTACAAAGAAGTAGCAGAATGAAGAAAAAATGGATCTGATAAAAGAGATCAGAAATGTTTCACATGTGAGTTGGACCTTTATTTGACAGGTAGAAAATGTAAGTCCAATGAGAACTACATGAAGAGAAAAATTGTTGTACATTCTTTCTGCAGAGGTGAAACTTTAGTAAATGTTTATGGCTTGCATTACAAATGTGTCTACAATTGATGCTTCAATATATAAAACTGAAAACATAGGTTGATACCAGATTATAAATGGTAAGAAATACTAGGAGGAAGTTTTTATTTTAATTTTAATAATTTGTAATAACTAGCAATGTGATTGATGCAGAACACATGTTTGGCAATGAGGACACCTAGTCCAAGCTCTACTACCCATTAGCTTATGAACAAGTCATTTAGCAGCTCTAGGCAGCATTTTCCTAACTTGCTTAAAAAAAAAAAAAAAAAAGAGCTGAGTTGGACTGCTGATCTGATTCCTTTACATACAAAAATGATGTAATTGTGTGACTCAAACTAAAAACTATGGAACTAGTTGGAATCAGTAGCACATGCCTGTAATCCCAGAGGCTCAGAAGGCTGAAATAGGAGGATTTCAAGTTCAAAGCCAGTTTCAGCAATGGCAAGGCACTAAGAAGCTCAGTGAGATTGTGTCTAAATAAAATACAAAATAGGACTGGGGATGTGACTCAGTAGTTAAGTGCCCCTGAGTTTTCAATTCCCAGTACCCAAAAAAAACTATGGAATTCTAACTATATATGATACCCTATAAAAATGTACAGTTTTTAATGTGTCAATTTAAAATTTTTAAAGTATGGAACTATACCTTTTATCAATTAGTATCAGTCAGGAGGTAAAAATGGATTCTTCCTACTTAAATAGAAAGTTAAGGATATCATTAGCCTTGTAGTTGTTTAAAAAAACTGTTTCACTTTGCTGATATCTGGTTCTAAGTTTGAAAGACATTTTCTTTCTGAAGATTAAATTCCATATATATTTCCCCCAAAAAATGTATATCCCATTCTCATACTTTCTTCTCTGCCAAGATCTCAAATACTTTGAAAAAAATCCAGAGTGTATTTAGACATGATACCTGACATTTAATAAGTACTAAATACTTGTTGAAATTAGTTATTTCCCCCTACTTCCTAATCCATTGCTAGTTTTAACTCAAATCCTTTAATCTAAATAATCATTTAAAAAATTATTTTCCAGTGGTCTGATTTCTTCTGTGCTCTATCTTTCCTATTTATCTGCCAGACCCCTACCTGGGAGGGATCTTTTAGTAAACTTAAAGCCTAATTATGTTACTTTTTCCTGTTTAAAACTGTTTATTTTTCATTACTTATACCAATAGTGCTTAAAATGTGGTTCCCAGATATTCAGCAGCAACATTGTCCAGTGAGTTTACAAATGTAAACTCTCAGGTCTCACCTGAGAAACCCACAATCCATGTTTTCACTAGTGCTCTAGATGGCACAGATGCACACTGAAGTTTGTGAGCCACTGGCTTCTAAGATAAAATATAAATTCCTTAGGATAGTGTATACTCAGCACCAGTTCCCCACCAATTCCCAAATCAAATCCCATACCTGGGGCCTATTAAAGTGCTGGCAGTTTCCTAAATAGCACTATCCTCTTTGCTCATGGATATCCTGGAAAGCACTTTCCCAACATGGCAGCCTGATAGCCTCTTGCTCATTTTTCAACGTTTCTCTCAAGGGTGTCTGAAATGTTATAGCAGAGCCATATGGAGACTGTGTCAAAGCTTATGGAAAGAATAAGGGTGCAGATCCCTAGAATTTTGGAGTAAGGGTATAAGCTTTGCTGCCAACAGACATTTTTCCCTTTGAAAAGAAGTCTTGCTGTAGAGACTGACTTCATCATGGAATTCTAAGTGATTATTCAACCAGAGCTAACTCCTCATGAATTGATTACTTGATCAACCAAATCTTAGAGTTGAAACATGCACACACCATTATTAATGGAATTTATGGAATAATGTATTACATTATTAAATAGAAATGCAGGGGTAGGCTCAATTGATGACTAGTTAATAAAAGAGGTAAAGCACAAGCCGGGTCTAACACCACATGCTGGCACAACCAGAATTGGACAGCTGCTGCATTATACTCACAGGTAATCCTGAAGGACATGAGGATGGGAAATCCCTCCAACTTAGGGCAGTTCACTTGTTTGTCCACTTTGCATGGAAAGAAAAATGGTCTAGTATCTATTTACTTTGGCCACATTCCTCTGGCTGTTCTAGCTGATAAGGTAGATTAAGGAAAGACATACAACAAGGGCCCAAGGGCCCTACATTATTAATGATAGGGTTGGGTAAGAGATGAGCCCACAACCCCAGACACCATCTTTTCCCCCCACTTTTTAAATATTTATTTTTTAGTTGTAGTTGAAGACAATACCTTTATTTATTTATTTATTTTTATGTAGTGCCAAGGATCAAGCCCAGGCACATGCTAGGCAGACGCTCTACTGCTGAGCCACAACTCCAGCCCCACAGACACCATCTTAGCACTGCTGATCATTCTGTTTTGCTGCTTACTTGCTAGGCAACTCCTTTGTCAGAGTTTTGCCTTCAAATCCTTAGTGAGAATCATCATTGGGAAAAATAATTCACCAGCCCAAGGGCTTTGGAAAGAAAAGAGGAAGAGGAATGACTATCCAAAAACTACTAAAGAATACAAATCGGTATGCATTGATTTTCCCCAACACCTCTTGTCACCAAAGTTTCTTGCATTACTCTGACACTCTGCAGTTATCCTCATCAGCAGCCTGGGCTGTGGCTTTCAACTGTGGCAATGAGACTGAAGTTGATGTATATTAACAAGATAATGCTGGAGGAAGAGCTAACCTAAAAAGCTTTCCTCCAACCAATCCTCTCCCCAGCCTGCCACCTATCAACTTTAACATTTCACACCGGTTCAAAAGAGCCTTAAGTCTCTACAGGGTTCCTCCTTATTCCATCTAGCTCTATAGTTTCTGTGGGGCTGACCTTGGAGGGAATTTGCAGCTCCAGCCGCTTTCCTGTCTTGTCTAGAAACTAGAAGATTTCAAATTCTCGTGAATCTAATTTTTGGTATACAGTTCATTTATGAAATGTTTTAATTAATATTGAATGAATAATTCTGGTAATTGAGGTCAGAAACTAAAATTTTAAGTCTACTTCCAAACAAAGAGATGCCATGACTAGTAATGGCTAATATTTATTAGTGAGCCAGACACTATTTTAGGCCCTAATATCTTTAAAAGAGGTAATACATTGAAATAACTATAAATTTCTTCTGTGTTCTGAGTGGAAAATAATAAGAAGTATACTTCTTTATAATAACCATGTACAGTTTAAATTCCACTATGTGTTTAACCTACCATGCCTAATATCTTCCAGATACATTGATGGAATCAATTCGTGCTCTACTATTTTTCCTAAAAAACAAGATTTTAGTTTTTCTGGAAAATGTATTTTCCTGACATACATACATATATACCACTTAATTCATATTAATTTTCTAATAATTTTAATACTCTTTTTTAGATTTCTTGTTTTCCACATTTTTATTAGTACATTATAGTTATACATAATGATGGGATTTGTTGTTACATATTTTTACATGTACACAATATAGCAACATAATTTGGCCAATATCACTCCCCAACACTTTCACCCTCCCTCACCCCTTGGTTCCTTTCCTTTACTGATCTCTCTTTTATTAATTTTCTTATAAGATTTATCAGACCATTTCTTCACTTGTTACCTTAGAGATATATGCATGTGGCTCATTTTATCCCAGAAGTACACTTTGTATTGAGCCAGCATTAATAAAGAGGACCATTACCTAAAGGTCCATGAATTACAACAGGCTACACATAAATGCTATGCACAGTCACCTAAAACATTAAGATTACACCAAATGCTTACAAATTAAAACTACTAACTAAAGCAACTTGAGAAATAATTTTTTGTGTGTGGGGGGATACTTGGGGTTGAACTCAGGGGCACTCAACCACTGAGCCACATCCCCAGCCCTACCTACTTTATATTTTATTAGAGACAGGATCTCACTTAGTTGCTTAGTGTCTTGCAGTTACTGAGGCTGGCTTTGAACTTGTGACCCTCCTGCTTCAGCCTCCAGAGCTGCTGGGATTAGTGTGAACCACTGTTCCCAGCTTGGGAAACATATTTTGCCCTGCATTATGTTTTTGGTCACTGATGATGATAACCATAAAATTAAGAAATAATATGAAAACAGAATTCAGTCAAATACGTTTAGTGGCATATTTTTTCATAAATAATTCTGAGAAAAATAGTTGTGCTGCTAGCAAACAGAATGCAAAAATAATTAAGTTAATTTAGGGACTTGGAAAGAGATAAGCCCAGAGGCACAGTACCCCAGGCACCACTTAACCACTGCCTTAAGTTAACTTAAAATTTAAGGTAACTTTAAAAAATGTTTAAAGTGAGTGGTACGTCCTGTACTCCCAGATACTTGGGAGGCTGAGTCACAAGTTTGAGACCAGCTTCAGCAACTTGGTGAGGCCCTGTCTCAAAAAAAAGGACTGGGGATGCAGCTCAGCAGTAGAGTGCTCCCAGTTCACACCTCAGTACCAATAAATAAATAAACAAAAAAGTTGTACTTCATTTAAGTTACCTTTCATATTTTCAAGGTAAAGTAACCCATCAGAATCATGCTCAAATTCATTCTGAACTCAAAATTAATAAATAATAATCTAAGAGAAACAACATATTTCTTACTAAAAAACATCCATCTCTTTACGTAAGACTTTCATAGTCTTTGATTTGTAAATTTAATTTTTTTAAAAAAATTTTGATTTAGTTGTAGTTGGACACAATAACTTCATTTTATTTTTGCGTGGTGCTGAGTATCAAACCCAGCACCCCATACATGCTAGGTGAGCCACAACCCCAACCTCTGTAAATTTAATTTTTAAAAGGGATTACTAACATAGGTTTGCTAAAATATAAACGAGAATTTAAATTCTGAATGTTACTGTCATAGCAGATATGTGCCTTCAAGATGATAAATTTAATACAGATTTATTTTCTATTTATAATTATCTGAAGTTAATAGAGATGAATTCCCATCTATAAATAAATAAAAATAATGATCTTGCTGGATGTGGTATGCACATCTGTAATCCCAGCAACCTGGGAGGCTGAGGCAAAAGGAACCCAAGTTGGAGGTCAGTCTGGGCAACTTAGGGAGATCCTGTCTCAAACAAAAAGGGATGAGAATGTAGCTTAGTGAAGCAGCATCCCCGAATTCAATCCCTAATATTGCTACTACCACAACAAATAATAATAGTCTTTTATTAGAATTTGTCTCATGACCAAAAAGTAGCTATATCTACTGCTGTTTTCACAATCAAATAATAACCTTCTAGTTAAGTTTAAAAAGTAATTAAACAAATTGACAATTATATTCAATTTTAGCAATTGTTACTTTTATATCCTTATTAAAAATTCCTAGAATTCTTCAAGCTGTAGAGCTATTTCCTACATGTAGATCATGAAAAGTGTAGTGGAGCAAGCGCAATTTTAAAAAATGACTAGAATGCAATAAAAAATATCAGAGTAATTCCATGTAGGAAGGGTGGGTAATACTTTATTAAACTTTCATTTTATATACATATCTGCATATACAATTATATTTGAAGGTCAAAAAAGATAATTCCATGTTGCTATTTTTATCATTTTGTTGTTTTTTGAGATGGGATCTGCTATGTTGCCCAGGCTGGTATTGAGCTACTGGGCTTAAGCAATCCTCTTCTTCAGCATCACAAGTAGCTGGAACTATAGGTATACACAAATGCCCTGCTCATACTAGCTTTTCAATAGAAAAAGTTGAACAGTTGTAATTTCATATATGTTTGTTGTTGTTTTGCAGTACTGTGGATCAAACTCAGCTTTGCACATGATAGGCAAGTGTTCTTTCACTGAGCTACATGCCAGTTCTGTAATTTCACATTGTTCAAACTAATAAAAACACATTCACAAACAATATAAGCAATTAGATGATAATGTAAAATATATTCTTAATTACAGAGAATAAAAAGAACACCAGATAGCCCTCATAATGCTGCTATATTTTACATACAAACCTGCATCACTTAACACTGAGGATATGTTCTGGATGGTCAGGCACAGTGGCATACCTGTGATCACAGCTTCTCAGGTGCTAAAGCAGAACGATTGCAAGTTTGAGTACAGCCTTGGCAAATTAGCAAAATGTGTCTCAATTTTTTTTTTTATTTTAAGGGTATTGTTCTGAGAAATGAATCACCAGGCAATTTTGTACCTAGAAGGTATAACCATATATATAACCACATATGTGGACACATGGTAGACTCTACTGCTCTTAGGCTACAAATTGAAACTGGAGGCAATTGGAACAGAATAGTGTATTTGTGTAAGCATCTAAGAAAAGGTAGAGTAAAAATATTAGATAGGAGGTTTTTGCTCTATTATAATGTTATGTGACCACCACTATATATGCTATCCATTGGTGACTAAAACATTTTTATTTGTTGTTATAGGGCTGTAATTCTAGAAGATAGCCAGATACTTAAGAATTTTTATTTCTGATGAATTAAAGAATAGTTGTACTTATTTATGAAAATTTTATGGCTTATTAAGTTTTTATGCTGTTATGATGTGGATTGATATTTGAAAATGTGAACTCTAACAAGCTAATTAATATGTAAGTATTTTTAAGTTTCTAAACTTCCATAACTGTTCTCCCTAGTAACACGGTTCAGGGAAAAAATGAGGGCTGGTTAAGAATAAGTCAGAGAGATGGGCAAACTAACTTTCTATTCTTGTTCCCTGTACCAGTTTTTGAAAACCACTTATAAGTAAATAGTTTGTTTCCAAGTATGATAAAAAAGTAACATTACCTAATTAAATTTCATGTATTATTTACTATTACCATTATAAAGAACATAAATTATTCTTTTCTCTACCCAAATATTATTAGTTGTTTGTGTTAGGATATTTACTTATGAAACCTCCTAAAGTTGTTAATGAAACAAATAAATTTATGGCTCATAATTAAAAAGTCAAAAAAAACCCACCCACATAAACAAATAAAATTTTACTGTAGTCTGTTTTTCTGAGTTATGGTATGATTTCTAAAGGCAGGTTCATATTCTCAAGGATGGATCTCATCTAATGTCATGGTCAGCAAATAGCAGGTACAAAATTACAGTCAAAGCAAGCCTAGTGGCTCCTAACCTGAGATCCCCACAGCCCCAGGAAACTACAAAGGAGGTAACAGGAATAAGTGACCAAGTTACTTTCCGTATTGCAAATCACTTATTGGGTATCATACATCCCTAAACATCACACACCATGTGTTTGTTTGTAGCTGTTTATTTTCTGTTTATCAGTAATAGGCTAACAATTGTATTATAGTTGATAGTTCACATGTAAAAATAGTCTTTTTTTTTTTTTTTTTTTTTTTTTGAGACAGGGTCTTGCCTTGTAGCCCCGGTTGGCCTTGAACTCCTGAGCTCAGTTTTGCCTCCTGCAAAACTGGAACTACAGGCACACACTCCTACACCCAGCTCTAAATTTTTAATTCAACATAATTTAACTCTTCTGAGAATGTCATTTGTCCACCTCCAGAATTCTTTATAGAATCATATATTCTATTAGAAATTATACATAAGTATTCTCCATTAATATGGAAAACAAGCCTGAAAAGAAATGTGGCAGAGTAAGAGCAGGACCAGAAGCCAACACTTGACATAATGTGGTCCAATTTTCTTTTTGTTTTACATTATCTTCTTTGCCACTTATTAGGAAATATATCAATAAGATTTGAAAATTTGATAAAAAGTCTTAATTAAACTTGATTAAGTATATCTTTCCTTTTCCCAATAAAGTATTTCACTGCAGGACTTTTTTTTTTTTTTTCTTGTATTAGGGATTGAATCCAGGGCACTTTACCACTGAGCTACATCCCCAATCCTTTTTTATTAATTTGAGACAAGGTCCTCTAAATTGTTGTCTTGCTAAATTCCTGAGGCTAGCTTCAAATGCGCAATCCTTCCATAGCCCTCCTGAGTAACTGGGGTTGCAGGCATGCATCATCACAAGCAGCCCATTGCAGGTCTTTTGCTATTGCTGTTCCTTTTTCCTTAAATGGTTTTCTACCAATCTTCCAGCAGCTACACTATTTGCTTTATTGAGGTCTGAGTGCTCATGTCTTTTTCCAGAGAGGCTTTCTTTGACTATTCTACCTAAAAGTAGCACTCCGCTTCCCTCTCCACTCAGTTTGTATCCAATTTTCATCTTTTTCTTACCGCATATTGTTGTCCAACAAATGACTTATCTCTTTAAATGTTTATGTCTTTAACTGAATTATATAACTATTGTGCACATTTAAGATAGAGAATGACATTTCAATAAATGTCTACAATATGTCATGATCAGATCAGGGCAGTTGGTATACCAATCACTTCAAAGAGAAAGAGATAGCTGGGAGGAGCCCTCCTAGGGTCAGAGCAAATCTCAAACAAAATTTCAGTATTATCCTTTCAAAGAAGTCCAAATTTGCTGTGTATAGAGCAAGGTATATGCCAGGGCTTGTTGAAAGCAGTAAAATAATCAGTTAGCAACTAATGGAGATTAACATCTAGATGTGGTCAAGGAAACATAAAGCTTCAAACAGAACCTTATCAAAACCACTGTCATCTCAGGGTTACTGTGTGAACACCCAAAGTTGCTTCACCTGAAGAGGAACATCATAGGTTTCACACTGTGAAGGTAAAATAGGCTTTACTAAAAAAATTCTTACAATCACTGAAGAAGTAAATAACAAGTTCCAGAGATGGGTGGGGACCAGTATCCAGAGTTGCTAAAATAAATTGCTTCTCTGAAAATATTTTGTTTATTTATTTGGAGTGCTGGGAATCAAAACTATGGCCTCAGACATCTAGGCAAGCACTCTGCTACTGAGCAACATTCCCAGCCCTTTTTATTTTTTATTTTGAGACAGGGTCTCACTAAATTGCCTAGGCTGGCCTCAGCCTCCTGAGTAGCTGGTATTTCAGGTGTTCACCACCACATCCAGCTGAAAATAGTTTAACTCATTAACATGTACACATTTTAAAGCATGTATAACAAAGCCTATGTAAAGAAATTGAGATTTACATAGCAATAGTTTCCATTCTTTTTTAAATACACATAGTTTTTAAAACAATTTGAGCCTGTTATAATGATCAAAACTACATGTAAAACTATTTTGTATTAATAACTGGTAAATTTTAAAATTTCACACCACCACAAAATTAGGATTTCTAGCCAATGGCTGATCTTAATATTTAAACACATCATATTTAACAAGAAAAATTATTAAATAAGATGACTTGTATCTATTAATAATACTAAATTAGTCTTCTTTTTTTTTTTATGGGGGCTCAACCACTGAGCCACATCCCCAGCCTTTAAAAATATTTGGTTTTGTTTAGAGACAAGGTCTCATTGAGTTGCTAAATGCCTCGCTAAATATCTGAGGCTAGCTTTGAACTGGCTATCCTTCTGCCTCAGCCTCCCAAACTGCTGGGATTATAGGCATGTACCACTGCACCTGACCTAAATTAGTCTTTTTAACCCATAATAAGGGAGGGGAAGATTAGAAATTCATTGGATTAGACAAAGGGAAATGAAGGGAAGCGACGGGGTATGGTAATAGGAAAGATTAGAGTGAATTGGACATATCTTTCCTGTCTTCATATAGAAATACATGACCAATGTAACTCCACATCATCTTAACTGAAACAATTATACTTATTGTATGTATAATATTTCAAAATATATTGTCATGTAAAAAAATGATTTAAAAAAAAAAAAAAAAGGCCAGGCGCGGTGGAACACGCCTATAATCCCAGTGGCTCAGAGGCTGATTTAACGAGGATCGCCAAATTCAAAGCCAGCCTCAGCAATTTAGCAGGCGCTAAGCAACTCTTTGAGACCCTGTCTCTAATAAAATACAAAATAGGGCTGAGGATATGGCTCAGGGGTCAAGTACCCCTGAGTTCAATCCCTGGTACCCTCCCCCCAAATAATAATTTTAAAAAGTTGAGAAACAAATAAATTCATCACACCTGACACTTCAAGATTCTGAGAGAGGAAAAAGGAAAAGGAGGGACCTGGTATTCATTTTAGTGCCATCCCTTTAACAGAAACACTAAGGAAGTTCTTTGTCTCTGACTTCATAACATTTAAGGCTGCATCTGAATTTTTTCATTTGCTTCTACCATTTACTATCATTTTCTTTGTCCAAACTCCAGTTTTCTCTTTTCAAAATGATCTCAAGAATAGCTTAAGAACTGTAGTCACACAAACCAATATTTTAATGGAGATGTACCAACAAATTTTTAGATTGAGAGAGATTACTCTATTTGCAAATGAATATAGAGGTTCTATAGATTATTCATTATAAACTTTTCTGATAAACTCTGCAAGCTTTTTTCTTCCTTTCCTTTCCTCCTCCCTCTTTTGTCTACCTGATATAATTTCACATAGATACTATCTTTCTTTCAAAAATCTTATATGGTTTATATGAAACTTCAAATATGGCCTTATGGGGCTGGGGATGTGGCTCAAGCGGTAGTGCGCTCGCCTGGCATGCGTGCGGCCCGGGTTCGATCCTCAGCACCACATACCAACAAAGATGTTGTGTCCGCCGAGAACTAAAAAATAAATATTTAAAAAAAAAACAAAAACAAATAAGGCCTTATATCACTTTAGAAATAATTTTGAGGTACAGTTTTTAAAAATTAATCAAAGGTCCCTCCTAATATTATTAGTTTCCTTTAAAAATGTTTTTGAACCTACATGATAGTTCATGCCTACAATCCTAACTTTTCAGATTTATGAGGATTGCAAATTCAAGGCCAGCCTGGACAATTTATGTGTGAGGTCCTAAGTTTGATACCCCAGCACGACACACACAAATAAAAATAACCCATTCTGTAATTAGTGTCTCATAAGTTGTGACTTTATATTCTGTCTTCATAAATTATTCAAAATATTTCAAATATACATGCTAAATTACAGACTATACAAATAAATAGCAAACAAACTTTAAAACATTTTCTCTGTTCTTGGAAATTTAACAACAGGAGACATTAATGGCACACTGGGGAAAAACATGGCACCGAGAAAGAGACAAATTCTGAGTTCCTTTACAATTTGGTCTTTAACTGCACACAAGTCATTTAGTTCCCTGGTTTTTACTTCTTCATATAGAAAATGTGATTTCTAAAATTCTTTCCCACTCCAAAAGTTTTATGAATTTTATGAACTAAAATCACAGGGGGAAAAAAGAGGAAATGTTAAAAATATTGAGATATTTAATCTATAACATTCATCTACTCATCCAAATTTTGATGAAGCTATTATCAAACAATAACAAGCAACCTTTTTGTGTTTCCATAAAGGAGAAAGCACAAACACACACACACACACACACACACACACACACACACACACCCATGACATATAGGTGGTATACTATATTATACATTATTGAGAAAAAAATGTTAATATTTTTTGGTTGTAGATGGACACAATACCTTTATTTTATTTTTATGTGGTGCTAAGGATCAAGCCCAGTGCCTTCCACATGCGAGGCGAGCACTCTACTGCTGAGCTACAACCCCAGTCCAAAAAATTGTTTTTAAATTAAGGATGATTTCTATTTATTCTTAACTCTGGGAGGTTAAGTACATAGTTTTTGAAATATGAGAACATATCATTTCTAAGCCATTTACTGAGTTCAATCGTATATATGTTATGATGAACATATATATGAATTATAATTATACCCATCATAACTATTCTAATGACAGTTTACTAAAAATAAAGAAGCAGGAGCATTTTCAATTCCTTGCTTCCAAGAGAAGGTAATAATAGGCAGAAGTGATGAGCTAAAGTAGGGGTCACAAACTCAGATGCTTTCAGATGTCAGAGACAAATGAACTGAACATGCATGACAGCTTTATATAACACAATAGAGAATGGTAGGTCAGTGGCAGAAGTGTATGCCTTGCCTAGAAACAGCCTAATAAAAAATGTTTTTTAAACTATTGAGCTGGCCAAACAAAATGTTTTTTTTTTTTTTGGCAAGCCATCAATGACCTTGGTCTATGATTGTTCTTTTAACCATAAGTAATGTGGTTTTTCTTGTAGGAAAGATAAGCATCTTTATCACTTAGCTTACTGGGATCTACAGTACCTCATAACTATTCCAAATATTCAAAATTGGTTCAAGAGAATATTTTAAAATCAAAATAATCTCATAACTTTTAAAAAATAATAAAAATTAAACTTTACTTATATTACTGCTATTAAATCAATGTTTGATAAGTAAAAATTGGGCACTTACTATATGATAAGGCATTATTAGTATCTCCTTAAGACAATAGAGATTAGTACACTGTATAACAATGTAGATTTATTATTTTACTACTTAGGATAATTCTCTATTTAAAAAAAATTTTAACACAAAGACTATTCACATATCTAACCTACAAATCCTTTATTTTACCTAGAAGAAAATACTTAGTCAAGAAAATTGCAGTAAGTGTGGGTTTAAAATAGAAATCACACCCACCACAACAATGCTTTTCACTTCCAGCTTTTTAGACTATAAGAAAATTCCCAAGGTGTTCACACTTCCCTAGGGCATTTCACCCACTGCAGTGCAGGGATTGAACCCAAGAGCATTTTAACTGTTATTCAGAGAAAGAAAGTTATAAAGAATTTATGAATTAAATAGAGCAAGTATGATTAGCTCAAATCTTTGCATTTTTTTTCAAGTATCTTCCTTTTGCAACCAAATTATATGGTTATTTCCAATAATTCTACTTTAAGGTATATGCCCAAGATAATTGAAAAATTATGTCCACACAGAAATTTGCACACAAATGTCAATAGCAGCATCATTCAGAATAACCAGTAAGTGGAAATAAAACAAATGCCCCCAAACACCCACCTTAACAGATAAACAAAATATACTAGGCATGATGGCACAAAACAATAATCCCAACTATGTGGGAGGCTGAGGTAGTAAAATCACAAGTTCAAGGTCAGCCTTGGCAACTTAATAATTTCAGATCTCAAAACAAAAAAATCAAAGGACTGAGAAAGTAGCTCAGGGGTGGAGAGCTCCTGGGTTCATCCCCAGTAGTGCACACATGCACAAACAAAATGTGACATATAGTGAAATGTTATTTGCCACATAATGGAAAAAAAATACTGATAGATGACACAACACATATGGATCTTAAATGTTGAACTAAATTAATCAGACAAAAGAAAGCCACACATTATTTTATTCCATTTATATGAAATATCCCGGTAGACAAATCTATCAGATTAGTAGATTAGTGTTTGTAAGTGGTTAGAAGAAGAATGGGGAATGACTGCCAAGGACATAGGCTTCTCTGGGGGGTGATGAACATATTGTGGAATTAATGAAGATGGCACAACTATATGATCATACTAAAAATACTGAACTGTGCACTTTAAAAGGGCAAATATGGGCTGGGAATATACTTAATGGAGAGTACTTGCCTAGTTTCAGTGCCACTCTCACACACAAAGCAGGGGAAGAGAAGTAAACTAACAGGTCAGTGGTATAGCTTAGTGGTAGAATGTGTGCTTATATTGCACGAGAGGTCCTGGGTCCATTCCTCACCACAAATACATAAAAAAGTAAACTGTATTATAGTATATGAATTCTCTCAATAAAGTTATAAGGTATGTACTTATTATAACCTATTTATAATAAAAGATTTCAATTCTACTAAAAGGTGAGAGAATTCAATTGTGTGTGTGTGTGTGTGTGTGTGTGTGTGTGTATCATCATTATGGAAAGTGGTTTTGTTTTTATTAGTTTGTTTTTGTTTTGTATTAGGGATTGAACCCAGGGGCACTTTACCATTGAGCCATATCCCCAGTCTTTTTTATTTTGAGATAGGTCTCACTAAGTTGCTTATGTCCTCACTAAATTGCTGAGGTTGGCCTTGCAATTCTCCTGCCTCAGCTTCCTGAGTCACAGAGATTACAGGCATGTGCCATCATAACTGGCTGGGAAGTTTTCTTTTTTTAACCAAAAACTTCTCAAAACATTACTCTTAATAAAACAGAAGACAAAAATAATTTTTAAACGCAAATATATTTAAAAAATTAAAACACCTAAGAAATGCAATCTATACATATGAAAAAGTAAAATATTTATGTGCATAACAAGTAGTAGCAATACTGACCATAAGCAGCAGTTAGTGTTTATGTTTCCTATATTTTGGTTTAACACCATAGTGGTAGTTTATTCTTTTTTAGGGAAATTATATAAGGTATATATAGCATATATAAGTAAGTTATAGAAGACTGTGTAATTGGAAATTAATTCCAAGTAACAGTATTTCCTCTAAAAACACATTTCTTATTAAGCAAATTATTTTAAACTAGTGGACAACAAAATGAGCCGATAATTTAGTAAGCCCAAGATATATAGCTAACTTGCATAAAATTACATATGGCATTTAAAAAGTCTATTTCTAAAATATCAATAATTCAGGCAATTGGGATTTCCAGAGGAGATAAATTGCCATTCATTTTATTTTATGAAGAAAAGGTCTGCTTTTAAGAACCTTACAGCCATGTTAAGAAATGTTACCACATACTTCAAAAATCAAAATGGTGAAACATATTCACCAATATGTTCTTTTACTGGTTGGTATTAGCCCTCAAACATTTAGCCCTCAAGCATTTCAGGGTGACTTATAAATGAGAACCTAATAATACTGATTATCTGAAGATGTAGGAAATAAAGTACTTGGATTGTCTAGAACTTTATTAGAAATATATCTGCTGACTTCACAAAACCAACTTTTATATATAAGCAAAATACTAAAATTTCTGATTTGGGAGAAATAAAATACAATGAGTAGTTTTCTCTTCATCTCTAACTGTAAAAATCCCTTATGCCTATTTATTTGACCCGTCTCTCTCTATTCATGCAATTTAATGAGCCCTCAGAAGAATTTACACATTTTTATACAGAATTCACATCTACATCAGTAAACTGCCAGTCCTTTTATATTTTCAGTGCCTTATCAAAATATGGGTAACAAAGTTCTTCATTCTATGAGGCAGGAAGATGTTTTCTAAGAACTTCTTTGGATGATGAAGATATAGTATCTGGGAAGGACACCTCAAATTCTATTAGAAGGTCACCACGTTGGTCAGGATTTTTTGGAAATGGCAGCCCATATCCAATAATTCTTCTTCTCATGCCAGGTTTCACAATATCATTTATTGACATAGGTATGTTTCTTCCATCCATTGTTGGCACATTAATTGAACAGCCACACAATGCCTAAAATGCACAAAATAAAATAGTTAACAAAACCTAAAACTTTTTAAAAATTTAAGTAAACATATTACCAAGTAGTAAAAAAAATATTATTAAGGTAAAATTTTAACTTCCTAAAGAATAATAATAGTTACAAAACCTTTTTCCCATTAGAAAAATCCTTCAGGAAAAAAAAAAGAAAAGAAAAAATCTTCAAGACATTTATAATCAGAGATGTTACAAAAGATGGGAAAAGTTAAGAAAAAGAGAAAGGAGAAGTAAAGGATGCCTTTATAATGCTTTGGTATGAAATGGATAAACTGAAGTTTCTATTACAACAATCAAGACGCAGAAATTGGAATGCAAGAAAGGGAGAAGACTTAGAACTGGAAAGATCAAGATGGGAACAATACCTATTTCTCTATAAAACCGCAGGATAAGAAGAGTACACTTGTTTTAGACAACAAATATTTACTATCTACTACATGCTACACAATTCCTATTGAACCACAGAGAGATCATGAACAAAGATGCCACCTCAGGAAAGCACAAGCAGCTCACAGAAACTTACAAGCAAACTAGTAATTATAGTCTGAGCACAGAGGTCTTTTGTGAGAAAAAGGGCATTCACATTATCACCCTAGAAAGCTGGAGCTAAGCCTTGGACTAGGTGTAGGTACTGAGAAAAGTTGAAGAACAATAGTGCTGCATAAAGTAGAGGTGAGACTATGATAAGAATTATACAAAATAATAATAACAGAGCAAACTCAGGGAGAACATCTTTAGGTAGAAGTCAAATTTTAAAATGACCTTTTAAGTCAAGTTTAGACTTTAATGTAGAAATTATGTAGAGCCACTTGAGAATTTTAGGCAGGACCTAAAATTGTCATGGCCATATTTCATGGGTTATAATCTACTTTGAGAAATAGTGCAAATAAGAACTCAAGAACTATACTGAAGTACTACTATTATGTTATTATTTACTATGTAATAATTACTATAAAATATACATTATGATTTTAATACTTTGTTATACCATTATTACTCCAAATTAATAATTTTAGAACACATAAATGGATTAAGGTGATGAGATTTCAGGGCAAATCTTATAAACAACAATTATAAAAACAGAATAGAGTTAATCCAGTATTAAGGTCTCATCATACATAATTCAGTTTGCATTTAAAATTGACATTTAAATGGTTAAATAATTAAACTTAGAAAATATAATTTCATAAAAGAGATTAAAGGTAGTACTAGCTCAGAGAGTTGTTATAAGGATTACCATAAAAAAGATACAATAAGTACAAAATAAATGTTAGCTGTCCCTCAGATTACTCCCTAAGATCAATCAGCTGCATAAATGTTTGGTTTCAGAATCCTAGGTCCTATTAACTTACCTCCCGTAAACTAATTTTAGCATTATAAATTATATTTGATCCATCTCTTTTAAATTTGGGGTGATCTTTGTCTTTAATAATAAAAACAATGTCTGCTGGAATACTATTTGGTGTTTCATCTCCTTCCCTTGGAAAAGTAATTTTGGTGCCTTCTTTCCACCCTTTTTTAATCTCAATGGTGAGAATTTTGTCCTCAGTTCTATAACTCCTTCCATCAGGGTTTAACCTTTTCCGAGAAATCTTCATCCGTTTAGTGCAACCATTGTATATTTCTTCAAGTGATACTCTAAGTTCATGAATAACTGGAGGATCTTGTTTGAGACGGGATGTCCCCACAGAATTCCTGTCTCTTGGATATCCATTCATGCTGAATCCAAAGGCACTAAAAGGATCTCCATCTATTTCCATTTCTTCCGAATCTCTACCACCACCCATCCGTCTTCCAAAGAAGATTTCAAAGGGGTTGGAACCTCCAAAAAATGCTGCAAATGTGGCATGAGGATCACCATGAAAGGTGTACCGGAAGGTACCTCCTTGTCCATCAGTACCTCCTGCTCCTCCTTTCAACCCTATGTGAAGAGATAAACATGATTACAAAATGTTTGCAACTCTTTCAAAAACTATAATGCTCAGAAACTTTGGCCAAATTGGGTTGCAATTTATTAATAATGGTCATAAATATAATTATATCTAAATACAAATAACTAAATAACTTCTAAAAATTCCATCCCAAGTTAAATTTCTAACTTTCAAATTCTTCCTCCAAATTTTTAGCTTTAATACTTTATTCCTGGGCTGGGGATGTAGCTCAGTAATTGAAAGTTTGCTTACCATGTCTGAGGCTTTGGTTTAATCCTCACTCAATACTACACATACATACAAATATAATAATAATTTATTCCTGAGTATTTGTTTTATAATGAGTAAGAAAAAATTTAAGAATCCCTTATCTCATAAACTACTGGTTTGGCATACTGAAGTATACAAATATAAGTTTTTAAAATTTTTCAGTTGAAAGGTGTTTAGTAATCAATGCAAAATCTGAAGTTTAAGTACCATTATAATCAATAAATACAATTAATAATATATAGTTCCATATACATACTAACTTTATTTCAGGCCATCTTTTACTGTTTAAGAACTAAGAAAGAAACTGTGGCAAAGAGGAAAAAAATTCCAACAATGAGGACATACTATGACAAATGGTTTTTTAGACACATTTACATTGTTTTTGTAGTACTGTGGACTGAACCCAGCGGTGTTCTACCCCTGGGCTAAATCCTACTCCTTTTCATTTTATAATCTGAGATAAGGTCTGGCTACATTGCCCAGGCTAGTCTTGAATTTGAGATTAAACTGCTTCAGCCTCCAGAGTAGCAGGGATTACAGGTATGTGCCACCACACCCAGCCTAAGGTTCTTATACCTAAATACCAAAATTTGTTTATTTAGGCATATATCATCATAATTTTATTCTAAAAACAAGACTAAAATCAAGAGCTATAAATATTCCTCCCATGTAAATGGATTTTGACTGGTTATTTCTGTCTATTGTGGACAACCCACTTCAGACTGCAGTATAGTGACATTTTGCTTAGAGGCTCAACTAAGTAAGATTAGCTTACAAAAAATTACATATATTTGAAAAAGCATTTTCTACTATATGCTAAAGAAAGATTCTACTAAAACCAATAAAACAACAGCATAATGATCTTCTAAGGGGTCGATACTGAGATTAAAATCATCAAAGTCTCTGAGGCAACCTTATGGGAATTCCAAACCAAGGGAACCAGGAGGAAAATAAGATTATAAAACTGATAAATGCACAAAATAATTTAAAGTTCCACTGGAAATAATCTGCATGCTCTCAAAGGGAGAGCATATTTCTTATTCCATATTGGCTTCTTCCATTAAAAGGTATATATGTATTCTACACCATCAAACAGTCTCAACTCATGTCTAAATTTTTACCTTTATCCATGAATAGAAATCTCAAGAGATCTAATACTCTGAAAATGTCAAAATTGAAGGATATAACCAAATAGCAGTTAGAGAAATTCCTTGTAGAAACTCAATGACAAGAATATGCTGGATAATAACTTTTAATATGCAGTTCATCCAAAACTCATGTGTGTGTGTGTGTTTATGTATTTATTTATTTATTTTTGGACTGGGAACTGATGCCAAGGGCACTTTACCATTGAGCTACATCTACAGCCCTATTTATTCTGAGACAGGGTTTCACTGAATGGACCAGGCTAACCACAAATTTAAAATCCTTCTGAGCTGCTGGGATTACAGTCGTGTATCACTGTGCTTGGCTTTTTTGGGGGGAGGCGGGGCAGTACTGGGGATTGAACTCAGTGCAGTGTCAATCTACCACTAAGCAACATATCCAGCCCTTTTTATTTTGGGACAAGGTCTCAGTAAGTTGTCCAGGCTGGCCTTTGAACTTGAGATTTTTCTGACTCTGCCTCCCAAGTAGCTGGGAATAGGTGGGGTGTAGCTCAGAGATAGGGTACTATGCATAGCATGTTAGAGATACTGGGTTTGACACCTAGTTCCAAAAATAAAATAATCCAAGTTGCTAATATTAAAGACATGTGCCCCTGTGCCCAGCTTCCCTTTTATAAATTTTACTAGTACAATTATATTCCCCATGTTAAAAGCTAATGACATATTTCTTTAAATGAAAGAATACATATATAACTCAAGGTTATAACCAAGTAACTAAAATGAATTATTTCAATAATTTTATCCTTCATCACACAGATTCATAAGAGTATAATTATTTATTGGAGAGTAAAGTAAATTAGGGGCTGGAGATGTAGATCAGTGCTACAGTGCTTGCCTGTCATGTCTAAGGTCCTAGGTTCAATCCCAACTAGTACAAGGGAAAAAATTTGAAAAAAGTTAAGAAAATTGGTTAAATTAGCTTTTTAATCTAACTCTCTACAAGCCAAAAAGTCTAAATGCTTTGGAGCCATAATGAATTCATGGAAAGAATAACATTTTAAGTTATTACATCATGGGTTTGGCTTTCCCTAAAACCTCTCCCCACTCTGCCAAAAATGGTAACTCTGTCAGGATTACTGAATCCCTAAAAAGATTCATACATAGTCTGAAGTATTGTTTATCAAAACTGACAAAAAGCCTCCAATGCAGCTTTGAGGTTTTCCTAGATATTAAATGGTCAATTATGTGGCTCAGATAAAGAACAAAGCTACTACAAAGCTGAGAAAATTCTATCAAAATTCATGCCACTATTATACAACATGAATTATTATGTAAGTATCATTTGTAAGATAGCACTTGAATTATAACAAGCATGTCATCAACTATAGTTAATCATATGCAGTTTAACTGTTAATGGAAAACTTTAATATTCAACTGGATTTCTTCTTCCATCCAAAATATTTTCTAGATACCATCATCTCTTTGTGTGATCAAGAAATGCATTCTAAAACATCTGCCTATTAGTAGGTCTGCTATTATTTTTAAAACCAACCAACAAATATGCTATCTAAAAACAAATATTTATTGGGAATACTGTCCATAGCAATGACTTCCACTAGTTAGTTAACTTGATTAAAAGATTATCAAAAGAAGAAATACTGGAAAAGAATTACAATTTCAAGGAAAAAAATGATACTATTTAAATAACTCTTACATTAAGGAGATCTAATATGTAAAAATCCGGAATTACAACAAGACTTTAGAGTTATAGAATATGAGATCCTTTAAAGTTTAATTCACAAAAATCCAATTGACTAACATATTTTTAGAATATGTAATGATAAATACCAAAGAGATTCAATTGATTAAACATATAAGTTAAAGAAGCTAGCATAAAGATTAATAAACTAAATGCAAATTTAATCATATAAACACCACTTTTTAGTACTTGAAGGAAATTGAGTAAACTGTAAGCAGTAAACAAAACATGGAAGGCGTAAGAAAAAGACATGCTAGAGCATTAGAATGATGTTATTAGAAACATGCTAGAGTACTAGAATGATGTTATTAGAAATCTTTTTTTTTTAATCTTTTAATGCAAACCTCTGTTAACATTAACTGGACTATTCAGAACTACACCTAAAACTTTTGGGAGAGAGTGGTTCAAATTCCAATCCTAAATTTCTGTGGTTCTGTTTTTTGCTTTCAAAGGATTTAACTACAGAGAAAATTTATTTTTTAAAAATTGATTACATACCCTAAAATTCACTCTTTGTAAATATGTTTTGTGCCATCAACAAACCACTTATGGAACATTTCCATAATTCCAAAGAGTTCTCCAATTCCTATTTGTAGCTAATCCCTATTCCTACCTTCAGCCCTAGGCAAGAAGATCTGCTTTTTTCTCTATGAATTTGCCTTTTTCAAATATTTCATACAAATGGAATCATATAATATGTAATCTTTCATAATGGCTTCTTTCAGTTGGCACCTTTTAAGGTTCATTCATATTATAGCATGTTTCAGTAAAATGGTCCTTTTAACTACTAAATAGTATCCCATTGATGTATATACATTTTCTTTTTTTTAATTTACTTTTTAAATTTATTTAATTTGCATTATAGTTCTTAATACACCATTATACAATCATTTGTCATATCTCTGATTACATATAAGGTATGTTGACACCAAATTCACATCTTCATACATGTATTTTGTATAATGATGAGAGTCTCCTTTCACCATCCATGCTATTCCCATTCTCCCTTCCTTTCCCTCCCACCCCCATTCCCTATCTAGAGGTGATCTTCCTCCCTTGTTTTCCCTCCCAACCCCATTTTGAGTCACCCCCCTTAATAGAGAAGACATTCTGCATTTGTTTTTTTGGGATTGGCTAACTTCACTTAGCATAATCTGCTCTAAGCCATCCACTTCCCTGCAAATGCCATGATCTTATTATTTTTTATTGCTGAGTAATATTCCATTGTGTATAAATGCCACATTTTTTTTATCCATTCATTCACTGAAGAACATCTAGGTTGGCTCCACAGTTTAGCTACTGTGAATTGTGCTGCTATAAAGATTGATGTGGCTATGTCCCTGTAATATGCTGTTTTTAGGTCCTTTGGGTATAGTCCCAGAAGAGGAATAGCTGGGTCAAACATTTTCTTTATTCACTAACTAATTGATGCTACTTTTGATGTTTTCTATTTGGTGCTGTTATAAATAATGGTGCTATGGACTTTCAGGTACGTCTTGTGTAATATGTTTTTGTTTCTCCTTTATAGATTAGGATTCCTAAGAGTAGAATTGTTGAGTCATAAATAGGTTAAATTTAAAATATCTTTTTTTGGGGGGCTACTGAGGGTTGAAACCAGGGGAACCTTACCACTGAGCTACATCCCAGGCCCTTGTTGTTTTGAGACAGGGTCTTACCAAGTTGCTAAGGCTGGCCTCACCTTGCAATCCTCTTGCCCCAACCTCTCAAGTCACTGGGAGGATTACAGGCCTGTGTCATCCTGCCTAACTAAAACATCTCTATCTCTGTCCATTTTCTTTTTTAATTAAAGCATTTTAAGTTACAGATTAGAGATTTTTCAGAACACAATGATTCTCTTAATTCCTAAATACATATATTTAGTAACAACTAAATTTCATGATTCTTTATTTCTACTGTACCAGCTCCAAGAATATAATAATTAAAAGTGGGGGAAAAGAATACCCAGTAAACTGATAGTGTCTCCATAGTCCTAAAATTCAGTATTTTGTTACTACTAAAGAAACCTATGAAACCAGGCCTGCAGGCCAGGCAGAGTAATAAAAAGCCAAGAAAAAAATGTTTTCCCACACTTTCACAGTGTATCTGAAGGGGATGAGCTGCTCAGGGTCAAACCCAGCACCTATCCATCATTGAGCTACATTCCCATCCCCTAAATTAATGAGATATTCTGAGTAAGGTAAAATAATAAATATGATACTTCTCTTTGAAGGAAGAATAATTCTAAAAAATAATTCAAATACCTTCATTTAACTGTATTTTCAAGTAATATATAACTATGGAACATTTGTGAATAATTCAATGTTTATAAAAAAACATATCCTCTCCCCATTCTTTCTTTCTATAGCTTATACCAATTATCTGAATTAGAAACAACAACAACAAAAAGATTCAAGGCATATAGATGATCCTCATTTTGTTTTTAAAAATTCACTCACTGATGATGACCAATAAAAATCAAACTTGGAAAAAACAAATTACTCAAGAAAAGAACTATTAATACAAGGGCTGAGGTTGTGGCTCAGTGGTACAGTGCTTGCCTGGTATGTGTGAGGCACTAGGTTCAAGCCTCGGCACCATATAAAAATAAATAAATAATATATAAATAAATAAAATAAAGATATTATGTTCATCTACAACTAAAAAACAATATTTAAAAAAGAAGTAGTAATATAGCCACAAAAACTGTACCATTTGGTGACTTGAAAATTCTGATGACAAATATCCTTAATAAACCTGAATCCCTATGGCTTTGTCACAGATAAACTTGAGCAATCAATGAGATAGATGCAGCCAAATACATTAGATTTAAAGCAGTGGATATCTACTCTTTCATGTGAATTTACAGTGCCACTCCATGTTCACAGATTTCTTTACAAAATTATAAATAACTCCTTCAAAAAGAGTAGTAGATTACTGATAGTATCTCAAAATCCTGCTTAGCTTTTGAAATGAACCAAATCACGGTATTTTGAGTA
This sequence comes from Ictidomys tridecemlineatus, assembly GCF_052094955.1. Lineage (NCBI taxonomy): Eukaryota > Metazoa > Chordata > Mammalia > Rodentia > Sciuridae > Ictidomys > Ictidomys tridecemlineatus. Next base: position 61,878,879 of record NC_135487.1, on the reverse strand, counting down.
GTATGGCCATAGGGAATATGCACTATTTTGTCCCTTTATATTTATAAGACCTCACATTGCAGATCCTCACCACACCAAAACAAGCAGCATAAACTTCAATTTTGGCAACTTACAGATGAAAATGAAAAACAAGACAAGAGGTAAAAACCCTTTAAACACAATCACCCTGCTTGTCTCCATTTAATTTGTTTAATTCAAAATGATAAGTCTCTGCTTGGTTCTATTTTAAGAATATACTTCTAATTAGCAAAATCTGATGTTAAAATGCAATAAAGAAAGTGAAGGGATAACAAAAAGTTTTCATAGCTACAATAATTTAAAAAACATTCTGAGAGAAAAACTAATAATAAAATATCGATTTTAAATTTTGAAAATATACCAGGGAATTAAAAGGTTTTTGTTGTTGTTAATTAGCAATTTAAAATAGTTTTACTTTATTGTTTTATATATATATATATATATATATATATATAGAGAGAGAGAGAGAAAGATGATAAATCTGATTTAAAACCCAGAATGATAAAAGGAGAATCATAAATTATCCCTATTTATGGTGTTCACTAATTTCTGATCACAGAATGTAAGAAACAAAAGTATGGCATGGAGAGAAAAGGGAAGTTGTCATGCTTTCCTCTACACCTAGATAGTAAAATTTCAGAAGGAATTGTTACTTAAAAGAAAATCAGTAATTGTTCTAACTAGGTGGCCATTTTAGGTCAAAAACTGTATTTCTGGGATCTCATTTTTCTTGGCACACAATTACTGTTTACAATTAAGCTAAAAACTTGTTCTGGTATTTTATGACATCAGGAAAATTCTTTCCTCTCCAGGCAAAATGCCAAAAACAACTAGAAGCTAAATGCCTGCGCCTTCTGCTTCTAAGACAGACGACTTTGTCTTGTTCAGTCTAAACTAGCCTTGCTTTAAGAAAGGCAAAAATAAAAAATAAAAAAAATAAAAATCTTCTTTTTGTTTGTGTGAATAAAAGATAAAGTACCCAGAATTTGAACGTGTAATCTTAAAAATTTTTTAAATCATTATTGATTCTGGCAGAAAATACATCAGAAAACAAAACAGGTTGCATAAGACTTTTGACAAAATTCATTGATGGGTATGGGAATTTAAGGTTTCTATTTAAATATACAGTGTTAACAACAAAAGTCTAATGGTAGAGTATGTATAATACAAAATGCTAAAATCCCCCATAAAAGGCAAACAAGGACATTTCATTCATAGCTATGCAATACTCATTCATATAATCAGGGATGAAATCTTGTTCTTATCTATAACTTGTTTATTTTTGACATGTCCGAGGATCTAATTTAATGATAACGACAAGTCTAAGAAAGGAGAGATGAAGAAACAAAAAGATACACACAAAATACTTACCTTCTTCCCCAAACTGATCATATATTTCTCTCTTTTTAGGATCACTCAACACTTCATAAGCTTCTGCGACCTCTTTAAATTTTTCCTCTGCTTGAGGAGATTTGTTCTTGTCTGGATGAAATTTGAGGGCTTGTTTTCGGTAAGCCTTTTTAATATCTTCATCGGAAGCTCCTTTTTCAATTCCCAAAATGCAATAATAGTCTTTCCCCATTTCGAATGCCTTGAAATGAACTTAGATTTCCCTTTGTGAAAGAAAACAGCGTCCCCAGTCTTAGCAATATGATTCTAAGAAAAATAAACCAAGCTGGGTATTTTAAAAGTTAAAGCAAATCAGCAATTTAGCTAGCTGTCTTAAGGCAGCAAGCAGACAGCGTCTCCGTGTTTAATTCCTTCCCAACAGCTCACTTACAGATAAATATACACTACACAAGAGACGGCCTCCTTCTGGATCCTCCCATTTTCACTACGTGTCTCTGTACTTTCTAGAACAGCAAATGCTACAGGACGTCACTTTCCCAGCTGCCTCTAGTCAAAGTACTGAGCTATGTTTTCTCCTCCTCCGTGATTAACTATTCATTTTCCTTCTGGCTCTATCATTTTTATTTCCTATTGAAGAGGCTAAGTAGATTTAACAAACCCAGTATTTCAACATGGAATGTTATAACCACATATTTATTTACTCCATTCTAGGTGAAAAAGCCACAAAAATAATTACAGCCATTAAGCATTCCATGTTATCAAGTTACTATATACAAGTGCCTTGAACTTATTTTAGGTATTTTAATTTTAAGTCATTTAATTGTAAAACATACAATACTAAAATATAGGTTTTTAAATTTTTTTCAAATAATTTGCTTCATTTAAAAAAATTCCTGGGGTTTATCAATCAGAAACTCAAATTATATCAATTTTATATTGTAAAAAGACTATCATAAAGTTAAAAAGCAGTATTTTAAAATGAAGACTTAAATGATCTGAACTAGCTTTTTGATTTTTTGTAGTATACAAGAGTTAGCAGCCCTAGGAAACCAGTATTTTTTGTAAAAACTTAATACCTGAATTTTCTATTAATTTAAACTAAAACAGCATGAGACTCAGCCCCACATCCCCACTCCTGGGGTCACTAAAGAATTTTTTGTAATGCAGGAAAGTTAGGAAAAAAGTATCAGGTTACAGATAATACATACTCATATTCCTTATTAAGATCAAACTAAAATCTAGATATGCTATTTAAAAGGGCAGTAATATGGAAATATGTTTTCCTTTAAAAATACATTTCCCCTAATTAGAAATACATACTCATTGATAAAGATTTTGGAAAACACAGAAAAAAAAATCTATCATATCAGTTTAGGTAATTCTGTTAAATGTTAGTCTATCTCCTATTCCTTTCTTCTATGAATATTGATGGTTATTTTCTATAAAATTTTTGGTTTTTATTAACAAAGTTTAAATAACAGCATTCATATTTATATATCCTCTGATGCCTGTTTCCTCATATTTTTTAATATTTTGAGACATTTTCATGTATATAATTTTATCTGTATGGTTTTCTCATCTTTTAAAAAATGTTCCCATTTCTTTTTTTCTTTTTTTGGTGGGAGCACTGGTGGGTGGTTTGGTTTGGTTTCTGTGGTGCTTGGGGATCAAACCCTAGGCTTCACATGTTAGGCAGGTACTCTATAACTGATCCTCCATTTCTAATAGAATATTGAAAAAAATAGATTAATAAGAAAATTTCAAAAGAATTGTATCCAGTTCATAGTCAGTGTCTATAAACATGGGGGAAAAAAACTATGAGGTCTGAGGTATACTTCAGAGTGCTGTCCTAGCATGTGCCAATTCCTAGGTTCAATCCTAGTAACATACACACACACACACACAAAAAAAAAAAAAAAAAAAAAAAAAACTTTACTAGAAAATAGACATATATGTTTAGAATATAATTGAAAAGGTCAGGTGTGGTGGCACACACACCTATAATGCCAGCTACTTGGGAGGCTGAGGTAGGAGGTTCACAACTTCCAGACCAGCCAGCCCTGTCTCAAAATTTTAAAAAAGAGCTGGGGATATATATAGCTCTGTGGTAGAATGCCCCTGGGTTCAATCCCCAGTACTACCAACAAAAATAACAACAATAACACCAAAAAGGAGATAACCATGTGTTAATCTTTAACGAATGGTAATTTTATACACACACACACAGTATAGGCCAACAATGATGACTCAGCACTTCTTCCTGAATGGCTCATCTTTGTACCTTGTAACAGCTATGATTTCTTGTTTCTCAAAACTCTCTAAACATCATGGCATTAAAAATTTCTAACATTTATTTAACAGTACAGGTTACAAAGATCTGTCAGGTAGTTAGCAAGGTTTTTATTCTTATCAAGGAATAATTAATGGCAAAAGATACCTTTTAAATCCAGAACATTTAGAGAAAAATACTAATATTGAAAGTCACTGAAAGACTTCTATTTTTAAAAAGCATACTTTCAAGTTGGAATTCAGTACATGGTTCAGTATCTAAAGCAGATTTAAAAAATAATAAAAATTTCAAATGAAATTTCTTTAAACATTCATTACCAAAGGAGCACTGACATTATTGTCTATAAAAAACATGAAATTGTTCTATTAGATAATGCTGGGATTAAGAAAAAAACTTATCTGATTCAGTCATTTGGGTATTTCAAGTTAACAAGGAAGCAGATATAATCATGTTTTAAGACCACAAAATAAAATAAAATAAAACAGTCTGGCTAGGTTTTTGTAAAATGATCAGGTACCTGCATACTCACAGCTCTGTAAATTTTTATAAATAATTCTTTCAAATATTTGGCAACAGTCATTAAGAAGCCATTAAATATGATATTTAGATGCTCCATAAACATCACACCTGGAATTTTATCCATAGGAAACAATTCAAAGATAAAAATAATTATGTATCCAGATAAAAAAGTTCAAAGACAAAAATAATTATATATCCATGTAAAATAGTTAAAAGATAAAAAATTATATATATATATATATATATATATATATATATATATATATATATAAATATAGTTACTGAAAATAGATAAAATGCGGGTAGTGGATCAATGTGATTATTAAATAGTACATTGGAAACATCTATTCTTGCACTCACTTTTTCAGACTAAGCTGTTTTGTCTACCACTGTGTTGAAAAACCATTACATATTCCGTTAGATTAAATTTTGGCCATTCAAGTATTTATGAGATAAATGTGGGAATTTTTTTATAGGAAAGGAATAACTATCTTTGAAAATAATTATCATGACAGAAATAGGAAGAGTCTACAAAGGAAACAGCAGTAACAGCCCTTAGGGAAAATGGAGAAGAGATACGATCAAAGTTTATTCAATAAATGTGTATTTAAGGGTTCGATCCTAAGTACCATGTAAAAATAAATAAAATAAAGGCATTCTGTCCATCTACAACTACAAAAAAATAAAAAGAATTTAAAAAGTAAAAATAAGGTAGTGGTAGCAGTTTGGGGAGCTGAGGCAGCAAGAATGCAAGTTCAAAGGCAGCCTCATCAACTTAGTGAAGCCCTAAGCAACTTGGCAAGACCCTGTCTCAAAATAAAAAATGAAAGGGACTACAGATTGTAGCACAGTGGTTAAGCACCCCTGGATTCAATCCCCAGTACCAAAAATAGTCTCCTTTCACTCAGGAAGTTTAACTTGCAATAAAGCATTAAAGTGAATACCAGATTCACCCTCAAAGTACTCAGACATCCTGCAAGATCATGTCACTGTCCAGTGCCTTTTTCAGACCCTTATTTCAAATTTTAGTTTCACAGTGTCAAAAAAACAAAGAAATTCTAGCCTTCCCCATGATACCATTTACATAATACTTTATAGTTTATAAAACACTTCCATTGTTCTAATAATACCTCAATAATAGACATTGTTCTAATATTCCCTGAAGATTAAGGAGTATGCGGTTGCATTTATTTAAATTTATGGCTTGCTTTTCAGATATCTAAATAATTACCTAAAATAAAATTACAGTCTATCTAATAATTACTGTCTTCTACAACTTATACTTTCCTTAAGAGACTTTAAGCACAAAGAGGCATCACTGTCAAGGATTTCTGTAGAGCAGAACGTGGACTCTAAATTCTCATTCCTATGGAAAAGCTTCAGATTTTGAGCACAATAATTAAAATAACTATAAAATTTGCCCTGGTTGTAATCACAAATTTGGGGGGGGATAGAGAAATTCAATCCCCAGTACCAAACCAAACAAAAATGATACTTCAGCCAGGTGTGGTGGTGTATACTTGCAATCTCAGAGGCTTGGGAGGCTGAGACAGGAGGATCACAAGTTCAAAGCCGGCCTCAGAAATGCAAGGTGCTAAGCAACTCAGTGAGACCACATCTCTAAATAAAATACAAAATAGGGCTGGGGATGTGGCTCAGTAGTTCGAGTACCCCTGAGTTCCTGGATACAACAACAACAAAAAAAGATAATTCAGTCAACAATGGACTGAACCGCATATGTGACAGTAGTCCCTTAAGATTATAAATCATTTAGTTATATCACAGCCATCTTAGTTTATGGAAATACATTCAATGACATTCACACAATGATGAAAATCACCGAAATATAATTTCTCAGAAGATATCTCCATCACTAAACAATGTATGACTGTATCAAGAAGAAATGTATTCAGCTCTCCTTTTCCATTTATTCTCTATAGGTATCAAAAGATCTAAACATCAGGGGCTGGGGTTGTAGCTCAGTGGTCGAGTGCTTGCCTAGCATACATGAGGCACTGGGTTCAAACCTCAGCACCACATAAAAATTAAATAAAGATATTATGTCCACCTACAACTAAAAATATTTTTTAAAAAAGATCTAAACATCTTTTCAAGCTTATAGCTAACAATAAAATTCAATAAAGTGAACAAATAAATGCTATTTAACTATCATGGGAGTTGGGAGACAATCACAGCATAGAGGAAAAAGCATAAAACTTGGAATAAGAGGATTTGGTTCAGTACGCTTAGCATTGGTATGTAGTTACCCATATGAGTTATAGAAGTCATGTATTTCTCTGAATCTCAATTCTCTCCTCTTTAAATAGCTAACACCATCTACCTCACTGGACTGACATAAAGACTGAGAAAATATTATGACAGGGCTTTATGAAAAAGTGAAATATTGTACAAATGTTGATTATCACACTCATCTTGGCTGGAATGGTGAAGATGTGAAAAGCTTCAGAAAAGAAAAATGTAAGGGCTGCAGGTGTAGCTTAGTGACAGAACATATGCTTAGCATGTATAAGGCCCTGGGTTCAAGCAGCCATAGCACAAAAAAGATGAGGAAGATCTTGAAAGACTGCTAGATTTTAAAAGAAAGGAAGCAGAAGGGAGTTTGCAATTTGTACCAAGAACAAAAGTCCACAGGTAAAAAATCATAAAATGTATTCCATATAGCAAAAAAACTAGTCCGGTTAAAAGAAGTTTAGGGAGGCTTGCCTTAGGAAGTTGACAGAAAAAGTTATGGCCAAATGTTGAGAGTTTTGAAAGTCATTTTGTTTGATGACTGCTTGTTCATATTCTTCAAAAAAAAAAAAAAAAGTAGCTCTTGTTACTTCAAGAACTGGGGACATAGCTGTAGAGTACTTGCTTACCTACCATGCAAGAGGCCCTGGGTTCCATTCCTAGTACTGCAAAAAAGAAAATAAAAATAGAAAAGTGCTAATTCAATGGTTTGGTCTTTAAAAACTGAAACCACAATCTATTTTGAATCTAGTGAAATTATTTCTTTGGTTTTCTTAGTAAGGTGAAAGGATCTTAAAATTTCATTAATATTTGTAAGTTTTCTAAAAGCATGAATAAGAGATGTCAAACTAACTTAAATTTCTCAGTACTTTAATTTTCTTTTCTTTTTCAGTATTAGGGATTGAATTCAAGCTTTGCATGTGCTAGGCAAGTGTTCTACACTGAAGTGTTACATTACCAGCCCAGTTTTCCAACTTTAATACTGTCTTATTGTTTATTTTATAATACTTTCCCTACACAAAGCATTATAATATACACACTTAATATACACATTACTGATTTAATGGTCTTCAAAAACAAATAACTAAAATGAAAATTTAAAAATTTAAAAGTATATGCGTTTTGGGCTGGGGTTGTGGCTCAGTGGGAGAGTGCTTGCCTAGCATGCATGAGGCCCTGGGTTAGGTGCTTAGCACCACATAAAAACAAAATAATGTGTCCACCTAAAACTAAAGATACATAAAGAAATAAACATATTTTTTAAAAAGTATTTGCTTTTAAAAACTAAGGTAAAAGTAATATTGCTTTTTGAATTTTATTAAAACTACTAGTTATCTGTAGATACTCCGGGGTCAGAAATATTTTATACTTAAAAATATATATTTCCTTTTTTGGAGTATAGCACTGATTTATTCTGTGACATTAAAATTATTATTAAATACATTTAAGTGTATCCTAATAAGTCACAGACAAGTTTATAAGAGAGCCAGTAAATACAGGTCAGCTAATAAAGTTTCCTACCATTTTGGAAAACACTTAAAATGTTTTCTTTACATTAATTTTTAACAGTGAATTAGAAGTCAAAAGAAATTATAGCTTCACTAGATTAAAAGTAAAAAAACAATTGTGACATTAATTTTCATAATATATTTTATTTAACCCAGTAAATCCAAGAACATGTAATATACAAATTTTCAGTGAGACAATTTTACACGCCTCTTTGGGGACTAAATCTTTGAATCCAGAGGGTTGTTTTACATTTATACAACATCTCAATTTGAATAGTACATTTAAGAAGCTTCACAACCTCATGTGACTAATGGCTACTGTATACAAAGTATAGATATACAGATTTTTTCTAATCACCATTGCTAATGAACCAATTTTTCAGAAATCTTAGCCTACGAATTTATCTCATATGTATATAATTCTCACTTGCATTTTTACTTATAGTATTTTATTTTTCCTTTTACACAAAAAATGAAGATTTATATTTAAAGTAAACTAATAGGAATGGTTCTATTTATATAGGTTCAGTTTATAAATACTTTCAGATATGTTCCAATTAAAGCAACACTAGAACTTTATGTGATTTTCACTTTCCTTTTTTAAATTTGTCATACATGGATAGAGAAGGCATCTTAACTGGATGGTCAGAAGAAAGTAGTATGTGGTCAAAGTGAAACCAGCAGTTCCTAAGATAAATAGTACAGAGAAAAAGGGAGAAAAATGTCTGCAGCACAAGAGGTGAGGCAGGGGAAGAAAATATGCTGCTATTTCACTGAACTGTTAAGCTCTTAGCTAAGATAGTAACAAACTGATTATCTAACAAGTCTTAAATCATTCACAACTGTAAAATGATTTCTTTTAACTTAAATTAGTATTGAATTTTAACTGTGAATTATCTTTGTTACATCCTGAAGACATAATGAAACCACTCCTACTATGACCCTTAACGATTCAAAGACTTTATTGACAGTTACCAAAAATAACTATTAGAACATTTATAAAAATAAGCCAACATATTCTATAATATTTATCAACTACTATAAAAGCAGGTTACTGACTGCCTAATTCAAATTACAATGAGCTCAAATTACTACCACTGCCTAGAGTAGGATATTTATAGATTTAAAAATTAGGGTTTTTAAAGTAATGTTAAATGGATGAGTTTAATATTTGAGTTTTTAATACTTAAAAAAGTCTTTTTGTTATCTAAAATCAGCATATCAAGGCAAACCTATCAAGACCCAATTATGTTAAACTGTTGCTTGTGCCAGGAAGGATAAAATAGTATGAGACATAGTCCCTTGCTCTCAAGAGGTTTAAATTAAATATATCAAAAACTACTACTGTCTGTTGATGCTTTTGCTATATAGTGGTAGTGTTAAAATAGTTGAAGCAGAGACTGTATGGCCTACAAAGCCTAAAACACATACTGTCTGGCCCTTAACAGGCCATGTTTGCTGACTCCTGCTTTATATAAACTATTCTTGATGGAAGAAGAGGGTAGTCTAAAAAAAGCATTAAACACAATAAAATTTTATTGAATCTGGCAATTTTTTCTAAAACTCTGGTTTTCACTATAAAAATTCAGAAAATGAAAGGTCAAAGTCTTCTTGCTAGGTCAATGATGAAATAAAATTTGTAGACTAATTCTTTTTTTTTTTTTAAGTTATAGATGGACACAACACTTTTAGTCATATTTTTTTCCATGTGGTGGTGAGGATGGAATCCAGTGCCTCACATGTGCTAGATGAGCACTCTACCACTGAGCCACAACCCCAGCACCCTAATTCTTAACCTAGACATGTCTGCTAAGGAGACTATATTAGAATATTTGAGGTATCAGATAAGATGTTTATCAAAAGACAGTACATATGTTACAAAAAAAAAAAAAAAAACTGAGAAAGCTGGGTATGGTGGCACATGTCTGTAATCCCAGAGACTTGGGAGGGTAAGGCAGGTGGACTGAAAATTCAAGGCCAGCCTTAGCAATTTAGCAAGGATCTAAGTAACTTAGTGACACTCTGTCTCCAAATAATACATAAAAAGAACTGGGGATGTAGCTGAGTGGTTACACACCCCTGTGTTCAATCCTTGGTAGAAAACAAAACTCTGAGAAAGACTACTTAATAATCATAATGTTTTGCTTAATTTAACCATTCCCATCAAACTCCTCAGTCCTGACCATAAATGACTTTGGCCATTTCCCAAAAGTCACATTTACCCTGAAAGCAGTCGATTCACATTATCTGCCATACTTACATATGATAAAATTGTAGGGGATGCTGAATTAGCAAATTCTGAATCATTATCCCTAAGGAAATACAGTTAGATTCCTGACAGATTGATCATTTTCTTCTACCAACCAGTAATACTATTTTAAAATACCTTATTCAATATATATTGTTAATTTATTGACATTAACTCATAGCCAACAGCACTGTAAGTCATGAACCTAAACAAGCTTATTTAACATAAATATCCACAAGGCATATCAGACTATAGGAGGTGGTACAGGGGATTGAACTCAGGTCCCTGCACAGGGTAGGCAAGCTTTCCACCACAGAGCTACAACTCCAGGCTTTTTTGTTATTTTGAGATAGGATCTCACTAACTTGTTCAGGCTGACCTCAAACTTACAATTCTGCCTCGGCCTCCTGACTTGTTGAGATTACAATTCTGGGCCACAACATCTGGATTCACAAAACATAGGCTTCTTGCACTTAGGAATATTAGACAGTACCTCAACACTGTGGTTGGGAGCCATTTTAAATAGCGATATCACCAAAAAAGCTGAAAGATGTTAAAAAAAAGATTTCACTAAATAGACTACAGAAAAAGAGACTCATTTACAGTACAAGAGCTGAAACAAGAATGCACAGTGCTAACTTATTCAACCTCAGCTGATTCATAAGGCTCAAATTGCTACTCTTATACCCACATATCTGGAAATGACCTCAGAACACCTTCAGTATTGATTTGGGGATAAAAATAAATTTTGTTTATTAGGTAAATTTGTAAATACAGAATTGGCAAGAAATGATGATCAACTATATAATGATGTGCCATAATTAAGAATCTTCTAAATTAACTATAAGTTTTTAAAAATTATTTCTGAGCAACATTAAGTACACAGGCACCAAGATCTGTGCCTTTGAAGTGACATTTGTTATAGATAAAGCAAACACGTTGTGTGTATGTAGGTGTATCCCCTCTTCCCCACTCCAGAAACTCTTCACCTACTTTATTTCTGCTTTGTTACTCTAGTTGTACTGCTTGGGTTGAGTTCCCCTGATTCACTTTTACCCTATAGCTCAATTCTATCACTACAAAAAAAAAAAAACCCTCTAAATAATGGTTTATTGATGCCTTACTCACTATGGGTTTTTTTATTTTGTTTTGCAGTATTGAGGATTGAACCCAGAAGTGTTCTGCTCTATTACCAAGCTATACCTCCAACCCTTTTTATTTTATTTTGAGACACTCTGGTTAAATTGCTGAGGCTGGTCTCTGCAATCCTCCTTTTGAGTTGCGGGGATGATAGGACTGTGCTACCATGCTGGTTTATCCACTGGGTTGAAACCTCCCTGAGAGATCTTGTTTTATTCTTTCTCTCTCTTTTTCCTCCTAGAACCAACAGAATAAAACCTTTACAATATACTGCTGTTCAATGAACTTTCACTGAGTGAATAAATCAGAGATTAGTAATTGAGACCTAAAGTACAACAACCATGATATAAAGACCAAAAAAATTATAATAAAAAGTAGAATCTATACAATTTGCCAACTGGCTGAATATATAGATAAGGAAGGATTTTAGATTATCAGTTTCTGGAGTGAATAAAGTTGTACACAGCTATGCTTTCACGAAAATGCAGAATACAGGACAATGTTTGAAGGGAAAGACAAGTTCCATTATAAACAGGCCTATGGCTCTATTAACAGCCCCTTCATCTATGCTACTTCTATTTGGAAAGTTTTATTGTTTGATTGCCTTTCTAAGTACTACTGTGTTGTAATAACCTGTTTCTCTAGCTAATTCCTCCAACAAAAATGCCTAACTGTACAGTGCAAGATTTATTTTTCACTCCCCAAAACTTAGTAAATATTCACTTAAATTAAATGTGGATGAAGGTGTCCATAAAACAGATATTCTGAACTGAAGCTTAGAAAGAAATAGCTAGAGATAAAAAAAAAATTAGAATAATCACGAGTGATATTTTTAAGTGTGAAAAAGAAATGACTTTTGGAAAGAAACGAGATGACCAGTATGTATAGATCACATCAGTAAAGCAAAAACATGAAAAAACTAAGGAATCATTAGAGATTAACCAGGTGAATCAGCCATTCGTATCTTCTTTCTGGCTAACAGCTATCTAATTTCTTCCAGGAATAAAGTAAGTGACTCAAGGAAGGTAGAAGTTTTCTCCAGTCTCTGGGAATTGGTTCATGTTGGTTGAAGTCAATCATAGTAATCACATTTTCTTTTGCCAGTAACTGGTGCCCAGTAAGATGTAAGAGAAATGATCTGGGGAACTGTGGGGGAGATTTTCCTCCCTGAAAGAAAAATCCTAGCAGAAACCCCAGCATTGCCTTCCAGGTTTTGAATGATGAAAATATACAATGCTTACTATCTTATAACCCTGAAAGTAGACATCTGTGACACAGTAAGATGGCAGAATATACAGCAAAAAGTTAGGTTCTCTGATAGTGTTGTTGCATCTCTAAATGAGCTGCCTATCACTGGACTTTCTGTTAAAAGATTCTATTACTTGCAATTGAAAACACCCTGATACTACTAGTGTCCCAAAAACCAAAGGGAGGAAAGCATTTTTTGAAGAACATAGGGAAGTCAAGGGTGATATGAAAGTTATTCTTGGGGGTTAGAATGATTTTGGTTTCAGTAGTAGTAGCTAATCATACAACTACGCAAAAATTATTCTAAAAGTATTCTAAAAATACACATATAAATTCATTTACTCTTTTACAATAATTTTAAGGTAGATGGAATTGTAAGCAATAAAAGAAAAAGTGAGATAACAGTGAATTGAACAGTACAAAGAAAATGAGATAATAAATTTAGTATTTCAAAAAAGTTGTCTTAAGGAAAGAATAAAGAATTATAATAACAAGGGGATAAAAGAGGTTTTAAGATGGTCAAGAGAGGAAGTAAATGATTAAAAAAAGATGATATATAAAAATATTTTAGATACATTAGGAAAATAAATAATCAGGTAATATCTCAGAGAAGACTTGTTAAGTATGAGTAGGTGAGATCTGCACAAAATTAGAAGTTGGCTCTGAGAGCAAAAGGAAATAAAGACAAATTTGTAAGTTTGAAGGCAAAAGGATTAGAAAGACCAAGTTCATAAATGCTATAAATTTTCTCTTAAAAATTTTTTTAAAAGGCTTCTATTTCTGGGGCTGTGGCTGTATCTCAGTGGTAGAGTGCCTGCCTCACACTGGGTTCAATACTCAGCACCACATTTAAAAAAAATAATAATAAAGGTATTGTGACCCTCTATAAAAAAAAAAAATTTTAAAAGGCATCTATTTCTAAGAAGTTGAGAATAAAGTAGAATGCTTGATAAGAATAATGATGGTTTGTGAGGCATGGCAGTACATACCTGTAATCCAGTGACTCCAGAGGCTGAAGCTAGGCAGCAGGGTCACAAGTTCAAAGATAGCATTAGAAAATTAGTGAGGCTCTAAGCAATTTAGTTAGACTCTGTCTCAAACAAACAAATAAAAACACCAAAAAGGGCTGGGGATATGACTCAGTGGATAAGCATTCCTGGGTTCAATTTCTGATACTGGGTGGGGGGACAGCGGGAATGACAGGATCACTTTGGAGTCTATGTTAAGAACAGAATGGGTGGGGTTGGGATTGTGGCTCAGTGGTAGAGCATTCACCTAGCACGTGCGAGGCCCTGGGTTCGATCCTCAGCACCACATAAAAATAAAATAAAGATATTGTGTCCAGCTACAACTAAAAAATAAATATTAAAAAACAAACAGAATGGGAAAGATGGGCTGAGGTTGTGGCTTAGCGGTAGAGAGCTTGCCTAGCATGTGTGGGGCCCTGGGTTCGATCCTCAGCACTACATAAAAATAAATAAAATAAAGGTTAAAACAAAAAACAAAAAAAGAATGGGAATGGTTAGTAGGAAGAGCAGAAGACCATAAGAATGCACTGTAGGGGCTGGGGTTGTAGCTCAGGGGTAGAGCACTCACCTAGTGCAGGCGAGGTCCTGGGTTTGATCCTCAACACCACATAAAAATAAGTAAATGAAATAAAGGCATTATGTCCATCTATTCCTAAAAAATGAATATTAAAAAAAAGAATGCACTGTAATAATTCAGATGGTTTGGAACATGATATAGCAGAGGATGTGGTGAGAAGTGGTCAACTTCTGCATATACTTTAAAGATAGTCAATAGGATTTCCTGATGAATCAGATGTGGGATGTGTGAGAAATCAATAATGACGCCAAGGTTTTTCAGCTTCAGCTATTTACTGAATTAGAGGAGAACGTGGGTAAGTTGAGGAGTTCAGTATAGGAAATACTAAGTTCAAAATGCATGAAAATGTCTAGTATGCAGTTGGAAAAGAGTCTGGTAATCAAGAAATAGTCCAGACAGAAGGAAAAAAATAAGAGGAATAGAGGTAAAACTAAAACTATGACACTTAAAGAAAGTACTAGAATGAATGAAGGGTTATTTGGTTTTGTTTTGTTTAGAAGTTCTAGGATTGGATCCAAGGACTCATAAATGTAGTAGTTATAATAACTATTACTAGCAAAGTGGGGTTTCTCATTCATCCCAGGAGGTGAGTCTTAATTATTCAAAAGCAAGTATGATCCTTGCAAGCACAAACCTGTGTGACTCAGTTCTAAATTATTCAAAAGCCAGTATGACACCTGCAAGCATAAAACCTGTGACTCAGTTCTAGTCAAGACAGGGATAATCTGGCTGGTAGTCAGGGCTAGGATAAGGGGAATGTATACTGGTAGAAGAAACTTTTTTCTTCCATTTAACAGTTATGACTGTATAATACCTGGAACTATGGCAATGCTTCAGTAGACATTAAGAAAGCTAAGCAAGTAAGCTGAGGATGGCAGAGGACAAAGAGTTGCTAACTCAATCAGCTTTAGGGTCACTCCTGTACTTAATCATTTCATTTAATAACAATGCTCAGGTAACTGAAAAGCAAACAGACTAAAAAAAAAAAAAAAAAGGTTAATACATTTGCAAGGTCACTTAAGTAACAAATGGTGAACTGAAGTTTATCTGACTCCAAGTTTATCTGAACTGTTTAATGGCAGCAAATTAAGAGTGGACATAATTAAGAGAGGCAAGTACGAGTTGAGAATTAGTAAAGAGAATGATAAAAAGTTAAGGCCAGGAAGTAAGATGCTGAAAAAGGAGTAGAGAAACAAATGGAGTACATTAGTAGACAAGCTAAACTGACAGGTCTTCCTGAGAAGAGAATATCAGATTTTTATTGTTTGAAAAGTCTGGATGAAGGTTAGATGCAGGTAGCCATGAATAGGGAGTAAAGAGTATTTTGAGTGGTCAAAGATTAATGTACCTTTTACTAACATTTACCATATGGCATACTTGATTTTCTGATATAGTAGTGACTAAAATACACAAGGTACACTAGAGTTTCCACTCTAGAGTGAAGGACAATAAACAAAAACTAGAACTTTAGTGGGCAAAAAGATTAAGGCCAGTACTGTCACTGGAACTTAGTAGCACTAAGATGAAGGTACCCAGATGTGACATAGATAGCAATCTGAGGCCTTTTCTCAGGGTTACTAACAAACATCAAAATGACAATCAGAATGACATTGATTAGCATTCATGAGATATTTTTTCAAATAATTTAACTTACATTAGGGAATAAATGTTTAATGAATGATCCACCTGGTCATTAAACTTTTCCTACTTCAACTTTTCAATCCATTGCTTAATAAATGCCTAAAAGCAAATAAATAATCTGCAAAGTGATTCTTGATTTCATTCAATATTCACTCAATTAGAATATGTGCCAGAAAGATGGAATACTTGCTTATTGTGTTCACTTCTAGATCGCCAACATTTTTATTGGATTGAATAAATTAATACACTAATAAGCAAGCTTTATGTTAATTCTCAGTTAAATAAGAATTCTCTTGCCCTTCAGCTCCAATTTAAATCTCTTGATCTTTTTCTAAGCACATACTTAAGGATCAGAGTTTAGAATAAAAAATAATAGCTGTCTGGGAAAAACGTTTATTTTAAGCTTCATATACTTCTAAAATTTATTTTTAATAAATTTTATCTTGAAAAATTAGTATTGTATCCTTAGTGGCTACAATTAGATAATGTAGCATAAATGATGATGATAAACTACAGGAAAACTCTAATTTCAGATGTTTCTAAAACATTTAATTCCTTTTTCCTCTCAAGTTCATATTCCTTCAAATAGATTTTTTAAAATGAAGGAGGCCATCAGTTAATGTGAAGTAACATAAAATAGCAAACAAAATCAGAAGGCAAATTCCAAAGAGATCACTGCTATAAATAGACATGGAAATGTCAGCACAGAAGCAAAGTTCTACTAAAAACAACACAACTGTTATCCCAAGTGAGTCTTAAATCTTATACCCACCCAGTTAAAGATTTTATTTCACTTGGTAAAGATCTTCAGTATTTCAATAATCTATTTCCAAAAGGAAATGCTGTAAGACAGATGTCCTGATTACAAAAAAAACAAAATGCTTCTGGTTCTGCACAGATTCTTCTTCTTCTTGTACTTAATGAGAAAATCTCCTTCACCCCAAAACTGCTGCTTCATATAGAAGACAACTCATGAAATAAAGAGCATTGAATAGGAATCTAGCATTGGCTCTGTAAGTAATTTTGTCACTTTATACAAGACACTCAAGCAATCTGGGTCACTGTTTCCTCCACCATAAAACAAAAGAAATGGATTTTCCAAAACTCATATTTTAAGAAAAATTTGAGTGAAGTCACCCTCCAGTGCCATCTTGCCTCAAATGCCCTCAATATTCATAACCATATATTCTAAAATTTGCTGAGCTTTAAGTTTGTAAAATGATAAGTAGGAGATAATAAGGAATTCAACTTAATAGTTAAAGATTTTGCCAAGATAAAAGCACTAAGCTCTACTGGGCATACCAAAGAGTAAGACCCAGTCTTTGAGCAGTCCTCTTTTAAAGAGAAAGGAATAAGGACAAGATCCTTGTATTCAGAATATTTACTATAATTTATCTGGGGGAACAAAATTTAACTCAGTTTAACTGTCCAAACATTTATTAAGTACTTTTTGTGTAAAAGGGAAGTTTTCAGATTTTCATGAGCATACGAATAATGCTCCATTTCTAAAAAATAAGAAATGCAGATTCCTCAAAACATGATTCAGTAGGACTGTTGTCTGCACTTCAAAAGATGACACTGATAATTTTTGGTTAAGAAACACTACCCTAACCTACATTACAAAAAGTTGATAGGACTCTCAATATGTAAATTTTGGCACCTTAAAATTTTTAAGAATCATCTAAAAAAGCAGGCAGCTTCAAAATGAAGGCCACAGGGAATGGCTTTTCTAAGATAAGCACAGATACAAGGCAAAGAAAATATATGATTGGCTAAGATGGAGCAGAAGCCTTATTTGGCTTATGCCAGTGGAAAGTCCCTAGTTAGAGATTAGTTAACGGTTTCTGTCTGGTTAAGACTACAATTAGGTTTCTGTTTATTTATGTGGGAACCCAGGGTGCTGGAGCCATTTAGTTATTAGAGAACTTAAGACTTCAGAGTTTCTTGGCCTGCATTTAACCAGGATTAATTTCAGAAACTTTTAAAGATTTAAATACAGATCAATTAAATCAGTGTCTGGAAGTATGGATTGGAACTAACTCTTCCTTATTATTTTTTTTTTGTGTGTGTGTGTGTATATGTGTGTGGGGGGGTGTTGTTTTGATTTTTGTCTTGGAGTGCTGGGAATCAAACCTAGGGCCTTATGATGTTAGGCCTTGTACATGTTAGGCCAAATGCTTTACACCACTGAAATGCTTTACTTCCTCCTCCTCCTGTAACCCCTATCTTCAAGTTTTATTTATTTGGTTATAGATGAACACAATACCTTTATTTCATTTATTTATTTATTTTTATGTGGTGCTGAGGATCAAACCCAGTGCCTCACATGTGCTAGGCAACTCCTCTACCACTGAGCCACAATCCCAACCCATACCCTCAAGTTCTTAAAAAAAAGCTCTCTCTTGCCACTGCAGACAATACTAACTAAAATATCACCAAAATATGTTAGTCAGGTTAGGTTTCATGAAAAAAAAACAAAGGAGTGGGGGACGGGAGAAGAGGAGAAAGGGAAAAAGATGTGTATATGTGTGTGTCCACCCTGTGCTGGGATTTGAATCCAGGGGCTGTGCATGCTTAAACAAGTGTTCTATCACTGTTCTATACCACTCCCTCTCCAAATGATAATTTTTTTTTTTTAAAGAGAGAGTGAGAGAGGAGAGAGAGAGAGAGAGAGAGAGTTTTTTTTTAATATTTATTTTTTTTTTTTTAGTTCTTGGCGGACACAACATTTTTGTTGGTATGTGGTGCTGAGGATCGAACCCGGGCCGCACGCATGCCAGGCGAGCGCGCTACCGCTTGAGCCACATCCCCAGCCCCTCCAAATGATAATTTTAATCTGGATTTTTTTTTTAGCCAAAGTTTTAAAAAATGTAATAGAAGAAATAAAAGGAACTGGTATATTAATATCCAATAGGGAAGGAAAAAAAATAATGGTTTGACTACAAAATGAAGAGAGAAAATGTTTTTGTTTGTTTTTGGTACTGAGGATTTAATCCAGGGGTCTTAACTACCAAGCCACATCCCTAGCCCTTTTTATTTTTTATTTTAAAACAGGGTCTCACTGAGTTGCTGAGGCTGGCCTCAAACTTGTGATCCTCCTGCCTCAACCTCCGGAGTCACTAAGATTGCAGGCATGTGCCACCATGCCTGCCTGTTTTAGACATATTGTTTTTAGAAAACATGCAAAATAAAAGTCTTATAGATAGCTAAGCAGACACAGGTTTGGAAACACACTGGGGTTAATACAGGACCAATTTAAAGTAAATTAAAACTATATATATATATCAGGAGGGCCTGGCATACAATTGAGCTAAAATTACTCAAGAAATGGGTGTTAAGGCCAGATTTTTGAGACAGATGCTCTGAAGGGCCCGAAATTTTCAACCTAGCATTATAACCCTAAGGAATGGGAAGCTGTGAGTGTTATGTCCTACCATACCAAGTAAGGGAAGAAAGCTCTGAACTTTTCAATTTCCTAAATAATGATGCTGTGTTGTAGCTTCTTTGATCTTGGTTAAAGGACAGATCCTACCAATAGCTATATGCAGCTAGCCAAACAAAACATACATATATTCAAAGAAGCCCTTTTGTATGATATAGAAAGAAGTTCTTTCTCTCATTAGACGTGAAGAATACTGTACAGCTGGAAATGACATTTTGGCTACCCACTAGATATTCCTTCTACCTTCATAGAAAGGTCCCAAGAAGCAGAAAAAAGTGTGTCATGTTTTCACAAAGGACCTTTGTTTCCAGCATTAACAGTTCTAAAAAATAAACTATAAAGAATTTTACTCAGAATTCAAGAGTCTGATCTCTGGAAGTTGGAATATTTTCTAAAGATATCTGATATGCAGAAAAACAGTACAGATACTGTTTTCCCATGTTACCACACAGCATATATTGGTTATATATATTATAATATATTAGTGTTATTTTTCAGATACGTTACTTAGGGGTTGATAATGTTTGTAGTCTATTATAAAATAGTCTTTTCAAGGCAAGGATCAGATTGATTATTTTTTCCCATTATTGGTGCTGTGTGGTAACATGGGAAAAAAGTAATCAATCTGATCCTTGTCTTGAAAAGACTATTTTATAATAGACTACAAACATTATCAACCCCTAAGTAACGTATCTGAAAAATAACACTAATATATATAGACATCCCTCAGTATCTGAGGATTGGTTACAAGATCCCCCTCAGATACTAAAATTCAAGAACATTCATATAAAATGGTATTTAGTATTTGCATATAACCTATATACATACCCCCCAGTATATAGATATAGATTTGGGTATGTGCTCTAACACTGAGCTATATATCCAATCCCTTCCTATATATATATATATATATATATTTTTAAAGTCATCTCTGGATTATTAATAATACCTAATTGTAAATGCTATGTAAATAGTTGCAATATTGCATTGTTCAGAAATAATGACAAGAAAAAAAGTCTGTGTATGTTCTATAAAGACAGAATTTTTTTTCTGATTATTTCTGATCCATGGTTGGTTGAATCCACAAATGCAAAATCCACAGAGGGCAGACTACATATGTAGGCATATATAGAAACATACCATATAAAGTGTTATATACTTTAATAACCCATCCAATGTAACAATAGAAAACAGGATTATATCATGTGACATGAGTTCATTAAATTTTGCAAATTAAATTCATTATTTTTTCCTTATATAAAGAGCTGCCTTCTCATGAAGAATTTTGGTCTAGGTCTTGATTAAAAATGAATGCAAATATTTTAAAGATTCAAATAAAAATGCTAATTCATGAACCATATCCTAGAAATTACAAAGACATTCATTTTCTTATCCATCTTTTTACAGACAATTCCTTTCTTTCAAATCAGGCTGCCCACATTCAAATTGCAGCTTGCAGCTCTAACACTAATATGTTACCCTGGGCAAGTTAACATATCTATACCTCAGCAAAATGAGAGATATTAATAGCCTCTATCTCATAAAGCCTCTTATGAGAACAAATAAACTAGTCCACTTAAAAAACTCAGAACAATGACTATTACATGGTATATACTATTACTATCAGTGTTTTGGACATTATAACCAAGTGGGAATTCCAAATAAACAGCAAATGATACAATGGTAAACTACCATGATACGGCACACAGGAGAATGAATAGAAATCCCTAATTTAGAGTTTCAGACAAGCTTTTTTGGAAAAAATAGGGAATTACCATACAACAGTAAAATAGAAGTCGAAGGTCAGTTTCTTATAGAGAAAATACACAATAGCTCAAGGGCTCCACAGTTAGGAATATGTGGAATGATTAACAGTAAACAGATGGATTTAGAGTAAATCAATGGTCATTAGCAACATCATAGTACTCTTCAGTCTTCTAATAGCTCTTCAATTAGGACACTAAAATTTGGCATCCAAATCAGAAAAGAAATTTCTGGGAACTTAGGGTGAGATGATACTACAACAATTTCTTTTTCTTTTTCAGTGGTAAAGTAAGACTTAGACACTGACATACATCTCTAGCCCTTTTTTAAATTTTTACTTTGAGACAGGGTCCTGCTCTAAGTTGCTGAGGCTGGGGTCTCCATCTTTTGATCCTCCTCGCTCAGCTTCCCAAATTGCTGAGATTATAGGCATGCACCACATAGTCTGGCTAAGCAATTTCTCAAAGGCAAAAATATTATTCTTTTACTGTTAGCTACTTTTAAGAAACAGATTAAAATTTTACCCTCTCTTAATGTTATGCCAGTGGAAGAAAGAACTTGTAACCTACCAAAGGGCATACACACTTGATTCTAGATCCTCTGGGACCAAAGCCAGAGTCTTTTCCACAACATTGGGCTGCCTCCAGTTTCAGACACTGATCAAACTGCTATTCCCTACAATGTTCCAAAGTTAGTTACAATTTGTGTTAACAACTTTGTCCTTTAAAATACAAAATATCTCCTGCTTCCATTCACACCGTAGTCTAAAATAAAATCCTAGAAACTCAAACAGCATGGAGATCAAAGTCACAAAGATTAATCACCCCCCTAATAATCAAAAATCTGAATAACATCCTGGACCATCACTTTAAAGTGGCTGCAATTCTCACATTTTCCTGTTTGCATCTGTTCGGACTGTAGACAGGAAAAACAGAATTGGTTTCAATAACAGACTATAACGTAAGAGTATAAGGTTATAAGAGAGCCTTCTGGCTAAAATCTATCAGAATGTATGTGGATATAAAATGAGGCAGGAAAGCTAGACAATTTTGCCATTCTAAAATGCCTGTTCAAAGACCATAATGGGTTACTTTTCACCATTAGGTATAAATAACAATCTATCAATATTCCACACAGACTTTAAAAATCCTAACAGTGAAAAGCTGTACTAAGAATGAATCAATTTGGTAAGCAATATTAGAAAGTAAAAGGAAGAAACTTTCTAGTATATTTAATAATCCAACTTTTATTTACCTTTTATTCTATTATTTGGCAATTTATATGATATTAGACTTTTCTTAAAAAATTTTTTTCTTAGTTGTTGATAGATCTTGATTTATTTATACGTGGTGCTGAGAATCGAACCTAGTGCCTCACACATGCCAGGCAAGTGCACTACTGCTGAGCCACAGTCCCAGCCTGCTATTAGACTTTTATAAGTTCAGAACTACGATTTTTCCTTCATCCTGAGGAGAAAATATGGAATACTTATCAGAAGTTAATTTTTAATATTAAAAGAATTATTTTTTCATATTAATGCCAGAGTTTTAAAAATTGATTTTAAAATTTCCTTGATAAGAATGTGATCATCAAACATACTTCAGCAGGACATTCAGCTAATCTCTCAAAGCACGATAAACCAATTTTAGATTATTGTGATATGCCCGTGATAGGTTCGTTTTTTTCTTGTTGGTTTTTAATTTTTCTTTTTTATTTTTCATATTCCCATTTTTAAGAGGATTTACACTGGAAAGGGGAATAAGCAGTCAAGATGATTTTATCAGTTTCAATAAAATTAAGCTAGAACAAAGAAGAGTATAAATAGCTTTGAGAAGAGTATATGAACTCAAAACTAACACATATTCAGCTTAGGTAAATCACTAGCAAACTGGCACACTGGCTCATGCCCATAATCCAAGTGATTGGGGAGGCTGAAGCAAGAGAATCATGAACTCATGGCCAGCCTCAGAAACTTAACAAGATCTTGTCTCAAAATAAAAAATAAAAAGGACTGGAGATGTGGTAAAGTGCCCCTGGGCTTAAACCCCAGTATAAAAAAAAAAAAAAAATCATAGTTTTCCCACAATTTGGTTGACTTTGTAGAATTTTGTTTTACCAAAAGTATTTAAATATATTTGTATATATTAAGTGGAATACATGCTTATTTTTTCCTGATCATGCAATACCAAAAAATAAACTGCATTTTTAAAAATATTTTTTTTAGTTGTACCTGGACACAATGCCTTTATTTATTTATTTATTTATTTATTTATTTTTATGTGGTGCTGAAGATTGAACCCAGCGCCTCACATGTGCTAGATGAGTACTCTACCATTGAGCCACAATTTATATATGAGCCATAACTCCCATTTGCATAGTACTTTATGATTTCTGAAGAGCTTACAGATATAGCTCATTCAAGGATGATAATGTACATTATGATCACTATGTAGATGTGAAATCAGAAACACATATTAATCCACCTGCTAAATCAACTAAGCCAGGTGCAGTGGCACATGCCTGTAATCCCAGCAACTTGGGAGGCCCATGCAGGAGGATCGCCAGACTCAGCAATTTAGTGAGGTCCTAAGCAACTTAGCCAGACTGTGTCTCAAAATTAAAAAATTAAAAGGGCTAGGTGGCTCAGTGGTTGAACATCCCTGGATTCAATCTCTAGTACTAAGGGGAAAAAAAAACACCTAAAATGGAAAAGCTGAGTTTTTTCAGCATGCATTCATTCAACAAATACAGAGTGCCAAAACTTTAAGCTAGGTAGAGACAAAATCCCTGCTCTCTAGAAATTTATGTTTTAATGAAAGAGAGGCATAAAGAAGTTTACAAAAAATTATTTCAGATAAATGCTATAAAGAGAACATGGTATCAGACAGTAAGTACAGAATGGCAAGATCAGAATGGTCTAAGGAGTAGGACCTGAAGAGCATATTGGCAAAGGAAAAAACAAGAACAAGGTTCCATAGGCAGGAAGTTCTTGAATAGCAAAGTAGACAAATATTTGGAGTGGAGTTTGTTTTAGACACAGTGGCCCAATTACATGGAACCCTCAGGCCATTCTAAGAAGAGGATTTAAAATGCAATTGGAAATATATAGGTGAGACCTGATTTGTTTTCGAAATATATATAATTAATCTTCTGTATGAGAAATGAATTGTAAAATCATCAGGAAGAGTTACCTCTCAAGCTTCAAAAATACCCATAATGGTTTATTTCTTGGATAATATTCCTACAGAATGGATACATGGGTGCTTGTTACTTTTGAAACCGTATGTATTACCATAAATTTCTGTATCAAATTTCATAATTTTTTAAAAAGCAAATTTAAGGGATGTAAGAGCAGAAGCAGAGAAATCAACTAAAATGCTGCTTAACCATCCAGAAATGAAGTGATGGTAACTTGTGTTAGGGTGGGAGCAGTAGGGGCAAAAGTAATGAAATTTAGAATATGCATTGGCATTATAGTCAATAGGGTCTTTCTGGATGTAGAGAAGAAGCAGAAACAGAAACCAAGGATGACCAGTACTTATCAATAAGGGGTAATTTTGCCCAAGGCATACATGCAATGTCTGTATCTATTTCGGGTTGTCACAACTGGTGATAGGCCAAAGGGGGGCGCTGGCATCTGTAGGGAGAAGACAAGGAAGCTGCCAAACATACTAGAATAGCAGAACAGTACAGCAAAACAAAGATTTTTCTGGTCTAAAATGTTAGTAGCACTGAAGGTGAGAAATCCTGGTCTAGACTGATTCCAACTTCTTCCCATTCTAGCATATCCATACCTCTATCAAAAAAAAAAAAATATATATATATATATATGTACATATATATGTATACGTGTGTATAGAGGTTCTTACATTCAATATCTAAATAAAACTAAAATATACATGAAATAAAGGTGTTTGGGGGGAGGGGGGTAAATTATATAACTGGTAAATTATGTTGACCAGAAGGTCTAACTGGTATCTAATTAATAAAACATGAAAAAAAACAATTACTCATTAATAAATATTTGTTGGTCAGACAAATAAAAATATAAAGTTTCTGTTTAGCAATACACCCAACACTGCTTTTATAGTTTGTTGATATACTGTAGTCTAATACATTAACTACTTTCCCAAGTACAATTTCCACTTAAAAAAAAACAAAAACAAAAACTTTTTTTTGGTACTAGGGGTTGAACCACAGGCTTTTTGCCACTGGGTTACATTCCTATACCTTTTTATTTTTTTAGATTAATTCACGGAAGACCAAAGTACCACAAAGTTGAAGAAGTTCATTTTACCTCATTTTGTTAAAATAGAAGGAATTTGGGGAAACAGAATAAGATATTCAAGTACGAACAGAATAACTTGTAAAATACCCTAACTTGTCTCTGGAACTACTGCTACTATTAATAAAATAAAATATGCTCGCTAAGTTCTGAAAAGAAAAAATCTGAAATTATTTGGTAAATATATTAATAGAAATTTCCCCCGGCCCCCCCAAAATCAGTTAGTCCAGGGTTGACAATCCGAACATGACCTTACATTTGAGTACACACAGATGAATGGGAAAAACAGAAGCCACAAAATCAATTCTGGGCAAGAAACGGATGTTAAATTATAAGGACCTCAATAAAAATGGTCAGGGACCCACAACCTATATTATCAATTCTGATTAACACTGATTTTTATAAGTAATCGCGTTTTCAACAGATAGTCATTGTCAGCCTGCTCATTCACCAACTTAAAAAACGTGGAAATCAGCTCGATAATTTATAATAGACTTCCAACCTCAGTTCATCCCCAGTTGTGATAAAACTCCAAAATCTTGACAGCCTAGAGGTAAATACAGGGACGCTTTACTACCCTGAAAATCATGCTGGGTTTCCACTAAGCCAGGCAGGCGTTTTCAGAAGCATAGCCGCACGGCGTCCGGGGCGCGCTTCTCTCAGGCGCTCTCCGGGCCGCGGTGCTCTCGAGACACTGTTGCGTTGCCGTCACGCCCCTCGGCGTCAAGCCCTTCCTCGCCGATACACAGAATAACCCCTGGCAGAAATTTTTCCGCACTACCTTCCAGAGGCAGCGGCTGGTAAGCAACAATTACTCTTTTTCCTTCAAGTTTTCTGCAACCCAAACCCATCGGCAGCCTCCGCGCCAGTTCTACCCACCAACCCGAAGGAACAATTACCCAGCCTCACCCCAACAACGCGCGGAAAGGAGGCGCCAAGATAAACCATATTCTCGCGAAACTTTGAACCCAGTTCTCGCGACGCTCTCTGCTGCTCCTTCTTTCTCAGCCCCACCCCCCCACGGCAGCACGTCGCCTCAGAAACATCGCGGGATTTCCATCTTTCAGTCTCCGCCCCTTTACGGCACGATGGTCGCGCAAGAATGTGATAGAAGCTCGACGGTCGCCATTTTCTTCCTTTCTTAGCAGTTAGCTGAGAGGAGGTCTCTGTGAAGAAGCGGCAGCGGCTCTTGTAGTGTAGCCATGGCAGACTATTCAACAGTGCCTCCACCCTCCTCTGGGTCAGCTGGTGGTGGTGGTGGCGGCGGTGGTGGAGGAGGAGTTAACGATGCTTTCAAAGATGCGCTGCAGAGAGCCCGGCAGGTAAGTCTGGATCGCACGGCGAGTTCCCGAAAGCCCACGGTAATTGGCCCGCTGACTGTGTAGGCCGCTATCTCTTCCAGCGTGAGGAAGAGGAAAGAGGTGCTCTTCCGGGCTGAAATTTGAGAAGATTCACGTTGTTCTACGTTGATAATAGCGACCGGAGACCAGAACTCAAGTTTTGTGTTCTTAGCGTTGGAACTCCAACGCATGGTACTCCGAGATGGCATTAAGTCTCGCCCAGTTCTGCAGTACTAGCACTTCCAACAAGTTAGCTCAGCCTCCCTTCCCTCTTCCTTAGAACGAATGCCTTTTTTCATGGTATGAAGGTGTAGTACTAGCAGCAATAGGGATGGAAGGTTCTGGTAATGAGTTTGGAAAGGCTAAGGGTCCGTCAACAAGAGTCTCACAAGGAAGAATAAAGATCTTTTCTCTTCCTCACGCTGGAAGTGAGTAGCGGCCTACACAGTCAGCGGGCCAATTACCGTGGGCTTTCGGGAACATTCACCTTCATTTCTACAAGGAAGCAATTCTAGAAAGCACCAAGCACCTTCCTTTGGGCGGGATTTGTGTGTGAGTCCTTCCTCCTTTCTCAAAATGGCCTCAGGCCCATTATACCCGCGGTTTCAATTTGAATCTGCCTCTCTGTTCAGAGTCGTAAATTGGGTCAGACCTCTTTGTATTACGTAGGTGCGTACATTTGCCCTGAAGGCACTTCTTTCCCAGGCTAAAGCCATTTTTAAAAATGGTTTATGTGCTCCTGGCACCTGGAAGATTACTTAACTTGAATGTTCTTTTTAGATGTCCCCTGATGCGCTTATGCTTTAAAATATGTGATATTGGTGCGGTCTAGTCTCTAAACTAAGGTCGGAATATGTACTAGGTGCTAGGCATTTTAGACCATTGTCAGGCGAACGGTAAGTGGAAACCAGTTTTGATGGTTAGGAGTTCATTAACTTTTTACCTACCAGCAGGATTGAGGCAAAAATCAAAATCTGTAGTGAACAAAAGTTCATCATTAAAACTAGTTGTGCATTTTTTAAACTACAGAGTATTTTTTTAAAAAGCAGTTGAAACATTTATGTACCAAACAGAAACACTGTTAGCAAGTTTTAAATAAGATTGGGTTGGAAGACTTAGCAGTCTTTATTAAAACTTGTGTTTTGTGCCACACTATTCATAGACATAGGGGTTTTTTGTTTTTGTTTTTTTTTTGCACTTGGTGCTGGGGATGGAACCTCACATGCCTCGGCAAGGTCCCTACCACTGAGCTATATCCTCAGCCAGAAACTGGAAATTATTTTAAGGTATGAATTGGATTCTCTCACTTTTTAGAATCTGTGATATAGTCAGAGAACCAAAGGCAAGTAACAGAATTTCTGCATTTAATGTTTTCGTTTATACGCCTGTAGACAAAATATGGACACTTAATTCATCGGCTTGTTCTCATAAAGCATTTCTACTGTGAGTCGGGAAATGTAAAGGAATACGGGATAAGGGGTTGTTCAAGGCATTGGAGAATGAGTTTGGCCAATAAAGAAAAAGCATCATGTGCAAAGGTATAAGGATTTGGGGAATGGCCAGAACCCAAGAGTGAAGTTATTGGAACATAGTATTGAGTGGAGCAAGGAAGGTGGAAAGAGGTGAGAAAAATACAGATGGATCAGATATGATAGACTTTGGGTTGCTAACAAGCTTGATTGTGGTAATAAGAAAATGGTGGTGTAATACTGCAGGTGTCCATCATATCTGACATTTCAGGTTTATGACCATGAACTCCCATAAGACCTTGCCAATAGTTGGTACTCAATACTTTCTGAGTTTTGTTTTGACAATAACATATTCTTTAAAAATGCATGTTATTAGCTATATCAGATCCTAGGTCTACAGAAGTTGTATATCTTGTTGGTCTCCAGGCACATTTTTCACAAGTAGGATGCAACTATATTTGACCCAAATGCATTTTTTAATCTAATATTTGTGGACCCTGCCTTAAATTTGAATCATATGTATGCTGATTTGTCATGATAACTAGCAATTTGTTGAGGCTATGCTACATATTAAACTCAGAGCTAAACATATCTTGTTGATTAATTTGATTTTTGCCATCTTGCCACAAGGTAGGTGTAGAGACTTTTTTACCATTTCATTATATGCAAATGTGGTAAATGACAGTTTTAGAAAGAAATAAGATCAGTACCATGTCTCCACCAAAAACATAAGAGGCATGTAGTGGACTGAAAGTTGGCATTTAGATAGTTATCTTCTGAGAATTGGCTTTTTTAAAAAACTAAAATTGGGGCTCAGTGGTAGAGCACTTGCCTAGCAAGTGTGAGGCACTCGGTTTGATCCTCAGCACCACATAAACAGAAAAAAGGTCTATAACAACTAAAAAAAAAATACTAATCTGTTGAGTTTCCTATTGACTTCAAAATTTTTGGATTTTAGGGATGGCCAGTGAAGAATGTGGAAATGCTTAAAACATACATATATGTATGAAAGCAGAGTAGAGTAGGGTCCAAATAGAAAGTTTGGATTATTCAATGTTATTATTAGTGCATTATAGCTATATATGATAGTGAAGTTCATTTTGATATTCACCTATGCATGGAATATAATTTGTTGCATTTCAATCCCTATGCTTCCATTTTCCCTACCCTTCTTCCTCTCACTGTTCCCCTTTACATACTGGTGATCTGCTTATTGTATGCTTGGATTATTTTTGTATATTTTCAAAGTAAGAAGTTCCCACACTTAATGTATAGAATTGAGTATATCAGGAAGTTAGTTGGTTTTTAGGAATTCTATCTTTTAAATTAACCCTCTGTAATAACTTAGAAAATATATTTGATCAAATCTCTTAATATTTATACTAAAATCTTTAATGTCTTTGTATTTACTCCGTTTTTGAGATATTACTGGTTCTTTAAGCGAACTAAGTATCAACTTTCATTTTCATATGCATAGTTGTAGAACCATTCCATGATTAGAAATGTTTAGTAAATTATGTACAAGTAAGTATTCTTTCTGTGGAAGTTCCTTAAAGTTCAAGGCGTGTTGCTTTGCAAATTCAGAGCTTTGTAAATGCCATTTACTGTTTTAAGTTCTTAAAATGCTAAATGTTTTGAGACTGAAGGAGTTCAAGTATGATTAGGGAAACTTTGAGGAAGGTAATAAGATTAAATTGTATGCCCAAAGATGAAAGTAGGCTTCTTAGGGGGAAAAAATGAAAAATGGATAAGGAAGTTTGCATTCATCAAAGCTTTAGAATCAGGGAAGTCAAATTATGTGCCTTTTTATATCATGCATTTTAATAATATACCCTGTGTTGTAGGTATTTGCATTTATGGATGAGGAAAAGGTAAATCTAAGAAACCTGGAAAGATAGATATTATGTGGAGTACGATACATACTGGCTTTAAGTGATCCATATTTGATTTAAGACACCAATATCCTTGAATATACTCAGCCTCTCCAGTGTCCTGATTATACACAAATGTGAAGCAGTTGGATTAGTTCTTTTAATCCCACATCAGGATCTCTTGGGAATTTCAGTCACCAACAGTTTTTTTTTTTTTTTTTTTTTTTTAAACATGGATGATTTCAGACACAAAGTTAAAATGATATGATTAAACCCTCATAAGTCCATCACACATCTTTAATGATGACTATAATACAAAGTATTGTGGAGTTTGACCTTTGCCAGTAATAATAGTTCCATTTTTCTTTTCATAGAAAAATGCAATAAATGCCCATTGGCTGTGCCCTGTTTGTGACTTCAAGCTGGTATTTCTTATATGGAGTTGGTTTAGTCAAATAAAATTGTGTGCCCCACACCACTTACTGTTCTACCACTGAGCCAAATTCCCAGCCATTTTGTTGTTGTTAAGATAGGATCTTTCTAAATTGCCTAGACTGGCCCCAGATTTGTAATCCTCCTGCCTCAGCCTTCTGAGTAACAGCAATTACAGGAATGCACTGGCTGTCCCACTCTTTGTGGGTGGCAGAGGATACTGGGGATTAAACCTAAGGCCTTGTACATGCTGGGCATGCACTGTACCCCAGCCCTTTTATTTTGAGACAGGATCTCATTAAGATGCCTTAAATTGAGATTCTCCTACCTCAGCCTCTCAAGTAGCTGGGATTACAGGCACACATCGGACTGGGATTACAGGCACACATCGGACTGGTTGCCCCACTCTTAAAATTAACACTTATTTAAGAGAATGGCTTTTTTGAGAGATTGAACCCAGGGGTATTTAACAACTAAGGCACGTCCTGAGCCATTTTTTATTTTGAGACAAGGTCTGGCTAAGTTGCTTAAGGCCTAAGTTGCTGGGGCTGGCTTTGAACCTGGGATCCTTCTGCCTTAGCCTCCTGGGCCACTGGGAGTGCACCATCATGAGGAAAGCCTTTTAAAAAGAATTATGATTTTCCAGCTAAGATTTTCTTAGACAAGAGCTCCCTAGACTCCAGCATTTATTCTGAGAATAATATTGTCTGGTGGAAATATAATGCAAGCTCTGTATTTTGTTTGACCCAACATACACAAAATATTATCCTTCCAATGTGTGTTTAATATAAACTTTTCAGATGTTTTATATTCTTCCATTAATTGCAGTTTTTCAGTATCCCAAGTGCATGTTTTACACTTACAGAGCATGCCGGTTTGGACTGACCACAATTTAAGTACTCAGTAACCACATGTGTCTACTAACCATTTAATTTAGCACCATAGTACTACAGTCCTAGAAGTGGTCACTTGCTCTGTGATCATAAACATCTTTAAAAGCCATGGGGAAAAAATATGGAAAGATAGCATTAGGATCCAGATTTTCTTCAAAACTAGTCTTATTCCTTAACGATGACTGATTTCAGCTACTTTGTTAATTCTTATATGGATGTATTGGAAGCTTCATTTCAGACCATGATTGGTTGTTAACTCTGTGAAGTATTAATAATATTGATAAATTTGAACTATGGTTTTAGTTTACCATTGTATCAAGTGACTTTGCTTTTGTGAGCTGAATAATTTATAGTAGTTTGTGTTGCTATCCTTGGTAATGGTGTGTTTTTGTTTTTTAAGATTGCAGCAAAAATTGGGGGTGATGCTGGTACATCATTAAATTCAAATGACTATGGTTATGGGGGACAAAAAAGACCTTTAGAAGATGGAGGTAAGTTATAGCCATAGTAATTTTAATTGTTTCAGAAAGCATTTAGTTGAAATTATTTTCATATTTGTTATGATTCCTAAAATTGTAAGGTTTATATTAGCTTCAAAAGTAAAGTGGGGAAAGGGAGACCTAGACAAGGTAGGTAAAATTTGATTCAACTAGAAAGTTTTCGCTTAGTAGAAAACAAGTTGATTTTTCCCTCTTAGCATTGTGCCAGATTGACAGTTTGCACAGACTTCTCATTAATACTGAAAACAAAACTATAAATAGTTTAGGAAACACTTTACTGTTTTTTCTTATGTGAGTGAATTTTTATATGCTGTATTTTCATCATTTTTCTATTTCAGGTTTCATTTTACAGATTAAGGTTTCTGTAGTTTGCTACCCTGGTGTGCTTCTTGTAGGTTATAACACTTTTATGTTATTTTGTGTTTCAGGTTTAATTTTAAATGTGGATTAAAACAGTGGATTTATAGTTTTCTGTTTAAAAAAAATAATTGTTGAAGCTTCTGAACTTAGAAATCTGTACATTTTTTGTTTTAGGTTTGATTATAAATTTTGATACACTTTCTTTGGCCCTTTTTTTAAAGGAGGATTCTGACCGAGCCCATAGAATATGTATTTGTAGCTTTGACCAGGAGTACTTGGTTTCCTCTTATTTAAGTGTCTTTCATATTTGTAGTGAGGTTTTGAATATTTAAAAAAAAAATGAGCTAATGATGCTTCAGATGTTGTATGTAATGTATTCTTTTTATTTTATGTGTAGATGGCTCTTGGACAAGTCCGAGCAGTACAACACACTGGGAGGGAATGCCCTCTCCTTTTAAAGGCAGGAATTTTTATTTATTACCTGTGTTTAGTATGTAAACGTGAAATAAACCAGTGGATTCTTAAATGGACACAAACTTTCTTTTGGATTGTGTCTGAATTTTTGCTGCACTACAATCTTTATTTTATGTTTAATCATTTAAATTTAAAGGGGGGAGAAGATAAGTCAATCAGCTATAGGTTGTCTGTTGTAAGGTATTCATTGTATTCTAATGGATTTAGATAAAGATAGTCATGTGGTTGCTTTGAATTCTGAAGTTTTACACAGTGAAATGTTTACAGATAATAGAACAGTTTAGATTGAGATTGCCTTGTAATGTGATTTTTTTTCTTTTCCTTTTTGAATCTAGTTTTGTGGTCACTGTCAAATGCACTCAACTTTGGATATATCAGATTTTTACATTTCGATAGCCCACCCTCCCCACACCTGGTTTTTAGTACCTACAGTGGAAGCATCATTAGCCAATAGCATGTGATGTTTTGCTAGTAATCAAGATACTTTGTCTTATATATTATTCTAAAGTGACTTAACACATTAAGGTCAGTGATTTGATATGATGAAAGTTTTTTTTTTTTATAATGTCTGTGCATTTTTTAAACACAAGGATAATGAAAGACTAGTTTTTCGTTAGATTATTGGGAGTAAGTTGAGGTTTGGCAGTTTTGGTTCAAGTAATAAACCATTCTACCAGATTTTTAATAAATGTTTATAACTATTTACTCTTTGGTGGGAGGAACTTTGACCTTACTGGCAAAAATTGAAAGACTCTTAATTTTTCAGATCAACCAGATGCTAAGAAAGTTGCTCCTCAGAATGACTGTAAGTATTAATTTAAGCTGGGTTTTAAAAGTACCTGAATTTTAATATTGAGGGCTTATTTCTAGTTTTAGTGAGTATTTTTGAAATTTGATTGGTCTTTTAGAATGTGAAGCCTGAATTCCCTTGTAAATATATGCCTTTCCTTTATTTATATTTTATTCCTTTTAGCAGTCCTTATGGCCAGGCATATATAAAGATTGATTTCTAGGCTATTATAAATGTTATTTAACTGTTCTATTTCTTAATCTATGCTTGTATCACTTGGATAAGGAAAGTTTTGTGCTTTTTGTTAATATATTTGCCCTTTCACTGTCTTTTCATCAATTGTCAATGTTGATTGAAATCATCTACATAAAATTGTATTCTCTCATAAAATTGTATTCTCTCCAGAGTGTTCTTGCATCAGGGGAAGTTTAGAATGTCTGATTTGATTGTTGTTAAAAGTAAAAGTAAATTTTGAATTTTTATTTAATTTTTTGATAGCTTTTGGAACACAGTTACCACCGATGCATCAGCAACAAAGGTATAGTCAAAAGCTTTTTTAAAAGTATTTTGCAAGTGTGAATTGAACTATATGTACAAACATAAGTTAATGTTTAGTGAATATATGTCAATATTTTTTTTGCATATGTAGTTCATTTCCTTCTATTGGGAAGACGATACAAAGGGATGGGGTCTTTAGTTTGTTTTGTTTGTTGTTTTGAGAGAGATCCATTTGAGATTTGGCAAAACAGGTGGGATAGATTACATTTTAGAAGAGCTAAGGTGAATTAAAATGACATTTCCTGAACTTCATCCTAACTCCTTTGCCATTCATGCCTTTAGACTATTCAGTTCACCATCTCTTCCTCATTTAATAGGTATCACTTTATTTAAGATTCTTAATTTAACTATACTACACAAAGAATAAGACCATATTTTGCCAAAATTATGTGCTTGGAACCTTGGTTTAAGCCATTAGGAAGCATTAGACTTAAATTAAGATTACCTTTTATATATAAACATTATCTTTTCTTGGAGGAAATTTTTAGTTACTCTTATTTCTTAGCAGATCTGTAATGACAGAAGAATACAAAGTTCCAGATGGAATGGTTGGATTTAGTAAGTAACCTATATTTAAGTTTTGAAAACATAAAGCATACTTTGTATTCTTTCGGCAAATAATTTTTCTTTTTTTTAAACTAGTAATTGGGAGAGGAGGTGAACAGATTTCACGCATACAGCAGGAATCTGGATGCAAAATACAGATAGCTCCTGGTAATTATTTTCTTGGTATTTTCAAAGTGACTAGAAAATGTGTGTTATTTTTAAGCTGCTAGTTATAATGATGCAACTTGTTAGTGTTTTCTTGACCTAAAATTTTATTTTATTTGTAGACAGTGGTGGCCTTCCAGAAAGGTCTTGTATGTTAACTGGAACACCTGAATCTGTCCAGTAAGTATGAAAATCTTAAGTCTACTTAGAGTAATAACATGAAGACTCTGAACTTTGTCTTTGCTCTTAAACTGCTTCAAAACCATTGTCTTCCTCTCCCCTTCCCTGAAATTTAACTCTTCAAAATTTATACCTAATGTCTTTCTTGATTAGGGTTCACTCTCTGAGCCATGGAACACAGAAAATGACTAAAACCAATTTTGTATCTACTGCAATCTCTAACTTGGGGCCTGGAGAAAAATACATACAACCACACTGACTGGTGTTACATAAAACTCATAACCATTAAGCTCAACTCAAGTAGATCCACTGCACATTTCAAATCTTCAGTATCGAACCCCTTCTTTCCCACCAAAGTTCATTTAGCAAGAACATAGAAACAAAATGTTACAAAGTTTTCTACCTCATTTTTCCACTAAAACTTTAACAGTCTTCATTTCTACTCTATCTGCACAGTACTGAGATACAGATCTTGCTTATCCTTACAATTCAACTGACTTTCTCCTGCATCAGTACTTTTTTTCTTTTTTAAGGTAATTTCTAATAACAGGTTGAAAGTCTAAACAAAAACATTTTTGAAGCCTCACATTATATTTATCTGACTAGCAAAGGTCCCTTAAGAGTTGCTATGCTTAGGTTATCATTTATTCATTTTCATTTTCTCTTGAACTCATTCATCATTCCAACCATTCTGTTGATATTTCTTTTTCCAGCATTACAGTGTGCCACCACATGCTTTAGCCTGTCAGCAGTATTTGACACAGTGAACCTCCTTGAAATATTAGATTTATTTGATTTTTGAGGCACCAATTTATCTGATTTTTCTTAGTGGTTTTGCTTTGTCTTCTAGGCCTTAAAACATGGAAATGCCCTAAAAAAATATATCAATGCATGCTCGATAGATGACTTCATTTAATCTTTTAAATTACATGTGATAAATGAGTTTATATGCCATGAGTTTTATATTTTCCAACATTTTCAGTCCTTTTTCTAAATTGTCTTCATTCTTTTTTTTTTTTTTTTGTCAATGGACCTTTATTTTATTTATTGATAAGTGGTGCTGAGAATTGAATGTGTGATTCTTACACATTCTAGGCAAGTGCTCTCTGCCACTGAGCCAGAGCCACAGCCCCAACCCCAACATGTCTTCATTCTTGAGGCCTCCTTTATCTGTTTTGTATGTACATGTACACATGCTTACATTCTCTTTGTCCTGCTTTGATTTTCTTTATAGCACCTAAGAAATGATGTTATTTATTTGATATATGCTATTTTTATGGATTTAATGAAGTAAAGTCAGATTACGTGAGCAGAATTGTGATTTTAAAGTGTAAATGGGCTGGGATGAATCTCAGTTTAGAGCTTCTGCTTTAATATGCCTTAGGCCTTTGGTTTAATCCCCAGCACCAAAGGAAATTAAATAATTTAATTTTTTGAGGAATCAGCTAAATTCTGAGATAACTTTAGAATTTGAGCACTTCTTGAAAACTTTTGGACTGTTCTCAAAAATAAGTCATGTATCTAGAAATTTATTACATAGTGGTGACCCACCTGTAATTCCAGCCATGCAGACGGCTAAGACAGAAACACTGATTGCAAATTCAAGGCCAGACTGGCTACCTTAATGAAACGAAAATGGCCAGTTAGAGATGTAGCTCAGTAGTAGAGTCTTACCCAGGTGAAGGAAGTAAACAAAGAATCTAAGTTTTATTGCCAAGTCTCAATCTTGGCTCTTGGGCATTTTATAATTAAAAGTATAGTAAGTAACTTTGAAGCATCTATTAGAATAGGATTACTTGATATATGATGTCTCTTTTTGGGTAAGCTTGGGTATGCTAAACTTCATTATTTTATATGAATTTAACAGATCAGCAAAACGGTTACTAGATCAGATTGTTGAAAAAGGAAGACCAGCTCCCGGATTTCATCATGGTGATGGACCTGGAAATGCGGTTCAAGAAATCATGATTCCAGCTAGCAAGGCAGGATTAGTTATTGGAAAGGGAGGAGAGACTATTAAACAACTTCAGGTATGATTATATTATAAAATGTTAAAGCTTTTAATCTACTTTGAAGCTAGTTTTTTTTTTCCTTTCCCCTTTTATTGACTCATAGAATTTTTATTATTTTAATAGGAACGGGCTGGAGTTAAAATGGTTATGATTCAAGATGGGCCTCAGAACACTGGTGCTGATAAACCTCTTAGGATTACAGGCGACCCATACAAAGTTCAAGTAAACTTCACTTTATCCTTTATTAAGGGGCTGGATGGGTTTAGACACATGAAGAATTAAAATGTTTTAAGACCGGCTTTTTAAGTCATGTATGTTTTTCTACTTTAGCAAGCCAAGGAAATGGTGTTAGAATTAATTCGTGATCAAGGTGGTTTCAGAGAAGTTCGAAATGAGTACGGGTCAAGAATAGGAGGAAATGAAGGGATTGATGTAAGTAAAGAAACCAATCAGAAATGGTTGTATGGTAATATGTAAATATAGTAGTGTGTTTCTTGTTTTGGGTTAGATAGCCTTCTTTAACATTTTATCCCCTTTTTACTTTATACTTTACCAGACTGTGTTCTGTATCTTATTACTGTACTGGATATATATTTGATATATATTCTGTTGTGATTTGATGCAGATTAATTCTGGGGAAATTTCTTTATATATATATATACTTTGCTTTCTTTGCATAAGGTTCCGATTCCAAGATTTGCTGTTGGCATTGTAATAGGAAGAAATGGAGAGATGATCAAAAAAATACAGAATGATGCTGGTGTTCGAATTCAATTTAAGCCAGGTGAGTACATATATTTAATCTTTTAAGTATTGGTAATAGCTAGTTTGGGGGGTTTTGGGTTTTTTTGGTGGTGCTAGGGAGTGAACCTAGGGCCTTGTGCATGCAAGGAACAGCTAGTTTTGACACACATTTAATATTTAATTTCAATTTGTTTCAAAGATGATGGAACAACACCTGACAGAATAGCACAAATAACAGGACCTCCTGACCGATGTCAACATGCTGCAGAAATTATTACAGACCTTCTTCGAAGTGTTCAGGTTTGATAGAAAGTTATTATTTCATTTTGTTTGCATTGGAGAAGTATTTTCCTTTATATCTAATATTTTGTATTACAGTCCACTTGATATTACTTTATTAATCACTAGAAAGTGTAAACTGCTTTAAGGGAGTAACCTCTTGGAGCAGAATAAGTATCCTCCCTTATTCACCCAGTATAAGAAAAATAGAAGTTATTGTTTTTGCCAAATTATTTCTGAACTGGTCTCTAAATTTCTGGTTTGATAATAGAGAGTTGGGGAAAATAATTTTGTCATAGAAAAAAATGTTCATTTCTATGCTGACTTCTTGTCTTTTCCTCCTTAGGCTGGTAATCCTGGTGGACCTGGTCCTGGTGGTCGAGGAAGAGGTAGAGGTCAAGGCAACTGGAACATGGGACCACCTGGTGGACTACAGGAATTTAATTTTATTGTGCCAACCGGGAAGACTGGATTAATAATAGGAAAAGGCAATGTATTAAAATTTTTTTAATATTTAACACATAACTTGGTTTTTCTGGATAGTATTTCTGATGCTTTTGTAAACAGGTAGCAATAATTTTTCTCTTTGGCTAAATTTTAATATAATTTCAATAAATATGTTTATATTAATGTAATAGTAAAACAAATGAAGTATTTTATGTATACTTACAGAAAAAGAGTGGGATTTGATATTAATTGGCTCCTAGAGATAGGGGGACCAGAAACTTACTGGTGTAAGAAACTTAACTCATAGAGTGGTTTGGGGATATAGCCCAAACTCTTAGTAGAGTGCTTGTCTCGCGTGCATAAGGTCTTGGGTTCAATCCCTGGCACCACCACCCCCCAATTTTTTTTTTTCCACAAAAAAAGTGGTTTGAGTGGGTTTCTTTCTTAGTTTACTTTGTTTTTTTCCTGAATCACATATTCTTAATAAGTTTTATGTGGGGCTGGGATTGTGGCTCAGAGATAGAGCTCTAGCCTGACATGCATGAGGTACTGGGTTTGATCCTCAGCACCACGTAAATGTAAAATAAAAATATTGTATTCGCCCATAACTGATAAATAATAATTTTTTTTAAGTTTTATGTTTAGAAATGTGTTATTAAAGAGTGTGTAATTTTAAGTGAACTTTAATACAGTTTTAAAACATGAAATGCTTCATGCAATTGAAATGTAGAATAAATGAAAATCCTACTAGAATATTGTCAGGGTAGTGCCCCCAAAATTTTTGCGGCTATTTAATAGTGACCATTTTGTTTTGAATAGTATGTCTTATATCCTTTGAACCTAAAATTAATATCTTTTGATTTTAGGAGGTGAAACCATAAAAAGCATAAGCCAACAGTCTGGTGCAAGAATAGAACTTCAGAGAAATCCTCCACCTAATGCAGACCCTAATATGAAATTATTTACAATTCGTGGCACTCCACAGCAAATAGACTATGCTCGGCAACTCATAGAAGAAAAGATTGGTGTGAGTATCCTTTAAATTTCTAATTTATGTAAAGCATTAATTCAGATGTATCATAAGAAAGTGTACCATTTCTAATCTAAAGTATAGGTTTCTTAATAGAAGGCGTCTGGCAATGGAAATAATTAATAAAATATACAGTTAAAGGTGCTTACAACCACCTTACAGTTGAGTGTACTCAGATAAGAGATGTATTAGCTGCAGACACAGTTAGTTTTGGTGAAAAGTTGTGAAACATAGCTGAAGGGAGTTCGTAATGAAAATTCAGTGTTTATAAAGGTCCTAAGTATATACTCATGCCTGGTGAGGCAAAAAAAGATAAATTCAGTGGATCTCCCACTTCATAACACAAGAGTATAAATTCTGGTTTTTGGATTGGATTGTAATCATACAGGTTTTAAAATGAAGACTATTTGTATTTTTTTTAATAAGTTCTATGGTACGGATAAGTGTATTCGTTCTAAAAATGAATAGTTCTGGACTCAGTGATAGCAGAGGTTTAATGCCAAAGCAGAAAATGAATAAATAGCACATTGTAATTTTTTATTTTACTAACCTAGCAAGAGTGGGTCAAGATTTCTGTTGGATTCATGGAGAAATACACACTTAGAGAACCATTTTTGTATAATCAGTTTTTAAATCTTTTTAAGTTATAAAACTGATTATGACTTACCTACGTGGGTTAAAAATCCTGTGACACATTAACTGTGTGGCCTGAAGAAGTTATTCTGTGCCTCAGTTTCTCCTATAAAATGAAGATAACAGTACCTAGTTCATAGACATGAAGAGATTAAAAATGAGTATGTTTCACTTAAAAATGCCTAGAACTTTGCCCTGTAAAATGTTTCCTTTTTTCTTTCTGTTAACTATTAATTGATGTGAGGGATGATGGCAATTAGAGGCAAGTTAATAAGGGGTTTAAAAGGTCATGAAACTGTTTCCCTATTTCTTAGTGAGAAAGTTAACCAAATTAAATTAATACATGTCCAAAATGTCTCATGACTTGTTTTTTGTTTTTATATTTTAGTTGTAGCTGGATATAATACCTTTATTTTGTTTATTTTGTTTTATGCTGGGGATCAAACCCATGGCCTCACACATGCTGGGAAAGCCCTTTACCACTAAGCTACAACCCCAGCCCATGATGAGTTGGTATTAACTGAGAAAGGAGGGTTTTAGGCATTTAAATCAAATGTCTTTCCAAGTTGACTTGTCAAAAAAAGAAATAAGTGGGCTGGGTTGTGGTTCGGTGGTAGAGCGCTTGCCTGTCGTGTGAGGGACTGGGTTCATTCTCAGCACCATATATAAATAAAGGTCCGTCAGCATCTAAAAAAATTTTTTAAAGGAAAAGAAATTGGCTAAAGTTTAATTATCTGGCACAATATGGATATAAAAATTCTGATTTATCAATTGTAAGTGGAATTTTTCCTACTATTTAGAAATGATATTTAAGAAGGAAAAAAGAATTCAATTGTTCTAAATGGGATTCCAGGTACAGAAATAAAAAGGTTATGTGGCAGATTTTAATTTGAGAGAGAATTAGTAAACTTCATATGTAATTTCATTCACATTATAGAATTTAAACATTTGAGGGGTATATCTCATCAGGATGGTTGTTGATTTAGGGGAATAAAGATAGAGTTAATGCAGAAAAATGGGAATAATTATCTGAGAAGTATTTGATTAATATGGTAAATCAAGTTGCAATGGAGATACAGAACTGTCTCAAAAAAATTGAATAGAAACTATATCAGTTCTTGAATTTATTTGTTAGTGCTATTTTTGTGAATTATGTCTCGATATAACAAGTACAAATATTTTGCAATAAGAATGAAGAAAGGAATAAAACTAAAATTTGTTACTGGTATATATAAGAGGACAGAACTGTAAGATCATTTGGCCTTTGTGTTATTTTGACCATCACTCTTTTTCTGAATGTTTTGTGTTATCTTGGTTTTATTTTTCAGGGCCCAGTAAATCCTTTAGGGCCCCCTGTACCCCATGGGCCCCATGGTGTCCCAGGCCCCCATGGACCTCCTGGGCCTCCAGGGCCTGGAACTCCAATGGGACCATACAACCCTGCACCTTATAATCCTGGACCACCTGGCCCAGCTCCTCAGTAAGTACTACATTTGGTTCTGGACTTTTTCGTAAAGATTTTAAGTTTTGGTAAATTGTATTTTTATGTTGATTTTCTTTTCAGTGGTCCTCCAGCCCCATATGCTCCTCAGGGGTGGGGAAATGCATATCCACATTGGCAGCAACAGGCTCCTCCTGATCCAGGTAAAGGAAAACATTATTTTTGTGTTATCTGTATCCGTCTACTATCCCTTGTTATACTTTTAAGTTTTCTGTTGACTTCACATTTGCATGCATTGTGTTCACTCTTTGCAGAATATTAGGCATTGCTTCTACCACAGTGTATAAGACTGAAATGATTTCCGCTTTCATGAAATTTTTTGGGCTTTCTCTACTTCTAAACTGATTAAGAGTGCTAACAGCCAAAAGCTACACAGAAAGAAATACAGTGGCTTTGATTTTAGATACCAGTGTATCAAATGTTTATGGTGTGTTAATTGTCATTTGTCCACAAAAAAAATTTTTTTAAATTCCTATTTATAAGATTATTTAAGGGTCTAATAAAGTGTTAAATACTTAAGCTTTCCCTTCCCAGTTCTCAAATAAGCTTACAAGAGCTGTCTGTGTTAGTATTCATGATAGGACAACTTAACATATCAGTAAAAATCAGGTTCATACTTAATAATTGCATGCTGGAACTCTAATTATACTTATTTTCTCATTCAAATCTGGATTTTTTTTTAATATGCATTCTGGTCTCTTGATTTTGCCATACCATATAGTTTGCATTTCATATTGGGCAAATAGGCATTCTTCAAAACCACATGTCATTTATAAATGATTTTTTTTAACTGCTCTACCTACTTTTTGAACATTTTCCACTGGAGTAGTTTAAGAGAATGTATCCTGAATTTTGAATTTCTTTATGCACAATGTATATTTATTGAAAGAAAAAATTAACACAATTTATTAAAATGAAATTGTTTGTATTTAAATGTGCTCCCATGTTATAAAATACCTTCATTTTATAGGAAGTTTGCTCTGTGGAATCTGATGGCATGACAGTCACCAAAACCACAGTTTCTACTCACTTAAGGAACAAATTCACTTCTAGCATCTGGTTATACAAAGTTGAGTTTGCATAAATGTCCAAAGCTAAAGAATGTACTCCCAGTATAAGCAGCACTGTGATTGAAGGATTTACAGGGTACATACAGGTGTAGCATAAAAAAATTATTTGCTCTAGAACAGTCATAGTCCATATTTTAAAAATTAAAGGCATTTTCTTTGGAACCTATTTGGAATGGTGTGATTACCAAGGAACAAGTTAAGAGTTTGAGCAGATTAAGGGGCACATTTATATATTTTGTCACTGCGTTTCAGGATTATACCTATGAGCACTGTTTTGGGTGAGTAGCATGATTTAAAAAAACGATAGGAGTGAAAAGTGATCTTTGTATCATTGTCTCCG
Organism: Ictidomys tridecemlineatus; assembly: GCF_052094955.1. Lineage (NCBI taxonomy): Eukaryota > Metazoa > Chordata > Mammalia > Rodentia > Sciuridae > Ictidomys > Ictidomys tridecemlineatus. The sequence goes on along the minus strand of NC_135487.1, from coordinate 61,835,937 downwards.
TTTCCTACATGGAGTAGTAATGAAGTCCACTATAAATATACTATAAGCCCTAATCAGTGAATATGGCTTCCAGCATTGCTTTTGGTACATAAGTAACCCATTTAGCTAAAAGGTGACAGCTAGTTGGCTTACCTCAGGTTTATTAGTTGTTCCTGAGTCTCTGGATTAGATGTTGCTTTTATTAGACTTAGAATTCTGTAATATTTTACTGTCAGTATTCTGTAAAATGATTTGTCAACATTTGTGTAGTGGTCGAGAACTTGGACTACAGAATTAAACAAATCTAGAACAGTACTAGTTCTGAAACTTAATGATTGTGGGACATTGAGGAAGCTTTTGAACCCCTCTAAACCCGTTTTCTTACCTACAAAATGATGATAAATAAATGGATGTTATGTTGAATGAATAGTTAGTTTTCAGTACATATTAGATACAGTAACTGAGACTGGTTTTCTTTTTATGGTTTACACATGAAGAAGTAAGTATAAGTGTTGCTTGTTAAAGTTTGTTTTATCTGCCTGGCGCTGAGGTGGGAGGATCACTTGAACCCAGGAGTTCGAGACCAACCTGGGCAACTGAACAAGAACCCAGCTCAGAAAAAAAAAAAAAGTTTGTTTTATCTTAATTTCTTTATCCAGATATTGTATCAAGTAAAATATTTATATTTATTAGGCATGCAGAAAATTACAGTATTGACATATCAAAGTGGTACATTGAGCACTTGGGAAAGATTTGGGGGATGACTAATACAGTATGTTATAATTTTCTTTTTCTAGAAATACTGCCCCTTTTTTCTCAAGTTCCACAGTTGAGAATTGCTGCTGCTTTGGAATAAAGACTGAACAAATTACTTATGGATATAGACTCTGGCTAAGGAAATATATTATTATAGATATAAAATAATAAAAAGTATTTATATAACATTTCTAATTTATTACAAAGCACAGAACCAATAAGAGGACTTCTGTTGGCTGACCAAAAGGTTTCAGACTTCACATCACATATCAGTTGATTTATGAGAGGTGAATGAAGATGAGCCAAGTGCAGAGGAGACTTAGGACAAAAGGCCCAATCATGGTGACTTTAGAAAAGTACAAACAATTTGTTGTGGCTAGAACTTGGGTATTAGAGAGCTATTGACAAAAAAGAGATATGGGGCTTGAATAAGAAAGATAGCTGGATTTGTATCATCAAACATGTTGAATGTTGTGCTGTGCTTAAAAGCTTTGACCATCCTAAAGATTCTAGAGAAAGAATACATTTCCATTAGGACAGTAACATCAAGTTTATGACACCTCCTGTGAAATAGAATGAAATGTGGTTACTCTGTTTCTAAGATTTTTATTTCCTCCTGGAAAACAGGGCAAGACATGAGTCATAGTTCTAAAATAATCGCTTCCTTCTTATACAAATTGCCCTTAGAAATCTTTTTTCCTTTAATCATTTTCTACATAGAACTGTTGCATTTGAGCTAAACTGGTTTAGAAGAACAAGGGCACAAGATAGTTTTAGATAAAGCATTGGGTTTGAAGCATTGGATCCAAGTTCATGTCTCAGTTCTGCTGCTCGAGAAATTTTGTCTCAATTTTCTATAATAACTAAGTCTCAATTTTCTATAATAGAACCTAACAAAAATATTAGAAAATTTGAAAGTTTCCATTTACTCTTTATTGCTGATTGGGGGTTTATTTGTCAGAAAGCTGCATCTATGTGAGAGAGTAAAGAGATGATGGACTTTGGATATAAACCTTGAACCTTGTGTTTATTCCAGCTAAGGCAGGAACGGATCCAAATTCAGCAGCTTGGGCTGCTTATTATGCTCACTATTACCAACAGCAAGCACAGCCACCACCTGCAGCTCCTGCAGGTGCACCAACTACAACCCAGACTAATGGACAAGGTAACTATGGTAACTAAACAATTTATTTTGTATTTAAAAGCCAAAACATTCAAAATTATATATGAAGTGTATCACTGTATAATACCTAAAGTTTCTAACATTAAATTCAGTTATAACTTCAGTGCTATAGATTTTGCATTCTTAAATTAAGTTACTTTGAAATAATTTGAAACTTTTCATAAGAACAAAATCAGGAACACATAGATAGCCAAGTTATTGTTGTTTTATCCCCACCTACTCCATTACCCTCTCATATATGTGTCCATGTTTATTGTCGTCATTTCGTTATAGAGCCCTGAAAATTAGTCTCCCAACGCTAATATATCATTACTATCCCAATGTGCTGCCTTTATTTAGATTTCACCAATTGTCCCAATACTTTCTCTCCTGATGCAGGATCCCATTTGGTAATATAACATATTCTCCCCAATCTGAAATTGTTCTTCGTTCTTTTTAAATTTTTTTTCCCTCTGTTATATAGTAGAGTGCAGACTTGTGTTTTGTTAAAAGATTGCCAATCTAGGTCCCTTTGACCTTTTCTTTTTTGAGATGGATTCTCGCTGTATTGCCTAGGCAGGTCTTGAAAACCTGGGCTCCAGCAATCCTCCTGCCTCAGCTTCTCAAGTAACTGGGATTACAGGTGTGCACCACTATGCCTGGCCTATTCAATCTTTTCTGTTGACCATAAGGTAATGCTTAATTGACAAGAAAACTCAAGGAACTATGCAGTGATGTTTATACTTTGAACAGGAATCAAAATGTTTAAATCTTCCATATCTGGTGACAGTAAGCTTGACCATTTGGTCATATTGATTGATGTGTGTTAGGTTTTTGGGCCATGATACTACCATTTTTCTCTAAAATTAATTAGTATTTTCTGGGGTATTATATTGAGATTATACTGTTCTTTGTCAAACTTCTATCAAACAGCCTTCATTAATAATGTCTGCTTTTAATACTAGTATGGTGATGATAATTTTGATTTTTATACTTGTACATTTATTAGTTGGTATTTTACCATAAAGAGCTTTCCCTTTTTATCCTATTTAGTTCTTTATATCGATATGGGTTCCTTTTGTTTTTTTTTTAAATCATTTTTTATTATTTTAATAATCAGATTGTCCTAAATTTGGCCAGTCAGTAGTATCTTCAAGGTGGCTCCTGTATCCTTTTGAAGTGCCTATAATTCTTTAAACACTTTCTTATTTTCTGGCACAATAAGATGTTTATTTTGTTTCTAGGCTCTAGCCATTTCTACAAAGGTTCCTGATTTCCTTTGGTGGAGGGCAGAAGGTATCATAGGTTAAGCTCAGGGGCAGTCTTCATCACTCAGCCACCTCCCCAGACCTTCTTTTTTAATTCTTTGAGACAGGGTTTCACTAAAATTGAAGAGGCTATCTTGGAGCTTGGAATCCTCCTGCCTTGACCTCTGGAGTCTTTGGGATTATAGGCAACACAGCACCATGCCTGGCATGATTTCCCTTTAATGAAGGATGACGTTTAGAAACCAAATTGAGTACGCATATTGCTACTGAGGTGTCATTACATCTAGCTTTTTTTCAGCAGACAAAACTAGGCAATATTTGGGCATGGTGGTACACACCTATAATCTCAGCTACTTGGGAAGTTGAGGCTGGAGGCCAGCCTAGGCAGTAAGACCTTGTGTAGGGCTAGGGAGTGTAGCTCAGTTCAGTGGTACATCCTGGGTTTAAACCCTAATATCCCTCCCACCCAAAAGAAAAAAAAACAACTAGGAGTAGTTCTTTAAAGTGTTTTCCCTTTTCATATTTAAAAATGATAAGGGCTTGGGCTGTAGCTCAGCGGCAAAGCACCTAAGTTTAATCTATGAGTGCCCATGAGTTTAATCTGTGATACCCCCTGCTCCCATACCTGCATGTGTGAGGCACTGGGTTCGATCCTTAGCACTGCCTATAAAACTAAACAAGTAAAGGCATGCTGTCCATCTACAACTTTTTAAAAAATTTTTTTCCTATATGGCGAGAATCAGGTGTCCTCGATGTATTTTCTTAATTTGACATCAGTTTGCATATATATATAAAATAACCAGTGTTATCTGTCCAGTATCTCAATCTTGCACCATCTTCTGTTGTATATGTGTGTGTTTGCGCGCTTGTGTGTGTGGTGATTAAATGCAGGGCTTTGTCCTCGAAAGGCCAGCACTCCTACCAACTGGGCTATATCCCCAGCCCCATCATCTTCTGTCTTTGACACTAGCAGGGACGACGCCACTACCACACAGCAACTCCCTTCTACCTCACTGCTCCATCATAGTCCACTGCCAATTCCTACACTCCAAGAAGCAGAAGGAAAGGCTCAAAATAGCCTTTAAAAACTTTTAATCTTACTTTTTTGTTGTTTGTGTTTCTTTAACAAGGAGATCAGCAAAATCCAGCTCCAGCTGGACAGGTTGATTATACCAAGGCTTGGGAAGAGTACTACAAGAAAATGGGTATGTTATGTATATTTAAATATATGTGTGTGTGTGTCCTTATAATTTTGATTCATTAATTGTAATATTGAGGGGAATAATTACCAAAATTACATTATAAAATAACTGGATCTTCAGCCAGTACAAATAATTCTTACATTTGGTCTGGGTTTGCAGCATAGTGGTAGAGCACTTGCCTAACATGCAAAATCATGAGTTCAATCCCCAGCACCACACAAAAAAAATAAAAATAAATCTTAAAAATCTGTAGTTAATAACAAGGAAATTCATTTGTTAATCAGTTTTTATTTGTAACTAGAAGTTTTCTCACTGGCATATATGACTTTGAATATTGCTGAACTTTTGTCAAAGGCCAGTTAATCTTAACTAGCATAAATGATATGAAGTTATATTTCTGAGCACCAAGCAGAAGTTGGTTGTGTGTGCTATTATTTTCACTGCAAAATAGCAGGTAAGGTCTGAGGATATAGCTCAGGGAAGAATACTTGCTTAGCATGTACAAGGTCCTAGGTTTGATCCCAGCACCATCACCCAGTAAACAGTAAACCAGGTAAGAAGTAACCTACAGAGAAGGGAATTACTTAAATAACATTGGTATGTATGAAAAAGGGAAAATAAGTCACCTAGAAAAAAGCTTTTTCCTTCAATAACTATAGCTTACATAAAGCCATGTGCCTAGCATAGTGGTACATATTGAGAGTGCATTTAGAGCATAGGAGCTAGGAGATCTGATCTAAAAGGATACAATTGTTAGTCAAATGATTTTTCAAATATATCATTTCAAACTGCCATGCAAAGGAAAAGAGCTTTCTCTTCACTAACAGTTCACTTGTACAGATTGAGATAGAATCTGAATTTTACTTCACAAGGTCTTGAGTCCCAAACCTATTTCACAAATTTTATGTTTTTAGGGACCATTTAGAACCTGGTACTATACTTCAAGTAGCATACCATTACCACAGTCAGTTATCAAAAATGAGTCAACAAATGAAAGCTAAACAGATAAATTTGCCCATCCTTCACTGGCACAGAAAAAGGTAGAATTTGTTGTAAGATAGTCTACTTGTGGTTTTAAGTATAAATTTCAGTGTTTTCTAAAGATTTCTGCAAAGCTATTTCTTGGTTGTTTGGTTTGGTTTTGTGTTACTAGGGATTGAATGTATGCCCTATGCTGGACAGGCAAGCCCTCTACCATTGAGCTACCTACCCTTTTGAAAATTTTTTTTGTTTTTGAGGCAGGGTCTCAGTATATTGCCAATTAACCTCAAATTTACACTCCTCTGTTTGCTTCAGTCCCAAAGTCAGTGGGATTAAAGATGTAGGCCACCAGGCTTGGCTGATTGCTGTTTAAGGAAGATTAATTTTTCCAGTTAGAATGACCTTGAAAAGAGTGTCATGCTGTGTGTCATTCCTAAGGATTTCTCAGATTTATTAATTTTGTTTTTGTGACCTAGCTTAGCTTAGACACATCTATAGCAACTGCATTAAGAAGTTGTTTAACTTTAATCCTAAATTATATACTCTTCTTAGTGTGACCACATAATTTATTATGTGAACGGGCATGCTGTGAATAATCATGCCCTGGCAACACAGTGGTTAGGACCTATATCTACCTTAAATTTAATGTAATAACTTTACCATGTTAAAGAATTAAGCATGTTGAGATTAAATACATTAGTTCAAACTTCTTTTTTCACACCATGCCAGACATGTTCCTGTATTGTTACCAAGTGGGTAAAAACAAAGACCTTTTATGTCTTGGTAATTACTAGGGGATGAGTTTGGCTTCTGTGCTTTATTATATCCTACTGCTTCTTGGCAACACAACCCCTAAAAAGTTTACTGTTGTTTTATATTTTACATGCCCAAAGTGAGTACCTTGATTTCTGATTATTACTATAAAAGTGTAGGCATTTTAACTTGCCTTTGTTGTAATTTTTCATTTACTACTATTTCCCTGCCAGCCTTTTTTTAAAATAATCGTTCTGTAGATATTATGTTAGGTTGTATAGACTAGTTGGGCATTTGCCTCTCATGTAATTGTTTTGGATGGTGTTAGGGATTGAATCCAGTTTGGGCTGTAATACTGAGCCACATCCCTCAGCCCCTTCATATGTCTCTCCACCTTTTTTTTTTTTTTTTTTGTATCCAGGATTGAACCACAGGCACTTAAGTCACTGAGCCATATGTCTTATTTAGAGACAAGGTTACACTGAGTTACTTAGGGCCTATAACAGTTTTTTTGTAAATGACCTTTGCTTAACTACTCTGATTTCTTCTAGGTATAATCCTCAGGCTTTTTTTAGGGTATCTACAAATAAGAGACTTTAAATATAGTTCAGTCATCAAGTATCATAAATGGCAGGAGGAAAAGGAATGATAATATTGGGAGATAATCTTTACTCACAACCCACTTCCTTGTCAACCCTTCAGTTGGTCTAGATTTTCCAAGACTTCAGATTTCCTAGTTCCCTTGATTTCCCATCCAGTACTCTTTACCAAACTAGGGAGGCTATGACATTGGAGTTTTTCCCCCCAAAGAAACTCAGGTGATTAAATTCTTAAAAATGAGATTCTAGAGAGTTAAAAGGTTTAACTAATTAGCAAAAACTCCATAAGAGAACAAATAAGGTTTCAAACTAGAGAGATAATTTCTGTTTTGGAGCAGGGTAAGTGAAGTCATTTTGGGAAAAGTTTGACTTAAGAAAGGCCCTTCTGGGGCTGAGGCTATAACTCAGTGGCAAAGTGCTTGTCTCATATGTTTGAGGCACTGGATTCAATCCTCAGCACCACATAAAAATAAATATACTGTGTGTTCATCTACAACTAAAGAAATATTTTTTAAAAAAATAGAAAAGCCCTTCTGATGTTAAGCACTGATATGATGGACTCAGAACACTAGCCATCTGGTATCATAAGCCTGAAGAAAGAGCAAGAGGAATTGTGGGAGAATATATGGAGAAATAATTGAGTGCTACACACTGTTCAAGGAAGGGTGATTCTTAGACTTTAGTAGAAAGTTGTTACCCATAAAAAGAAACGAAGTACTGGAGGTAGAGAGCCAAGTCTTAAGTACATTAAATAGGAAGAGTTCTTTGTCTTAACTTGGCATAATGAGTAACATTTGGCCTTTGGGAGGGAAAGGTGAAATGAGTTTTTCTTTCCTTTTAGTTGTAGATGTACATAATACCTTTTATTTTCTTTATTTTTACGTGGTGCTGAGGATCAAAAGCAATGCCTCACATGTGCTAGGCAAGTACTCTACCGCTGAGCCACAACCCCAGCCCAAATAGGGTTTTTGTTTTTGTTTTTGTTTTTGTTTTTTTTTTTACATATTTTTCAGGTTGAAATGTAAAATGTTGACAACTTTCTTAACAAATATTTTTCTTTGAGTCTAACACCTTACTTCTAGTTTTTCATCAGATACTTGGGTTTGGGGGGTTTTAGGGAATATTTGAGTCTAATGAGTTTTTTCTTCACATGTTTGTTTAACATCTTGTTATGAACTAGGGATATAGCTCAGTTGGTACAGTGCTTGCCTCGCATGCACTAAGGCCCTGGGTTCAATCCCCAGCACCATAAATAAATAAGCAAGCAAGCAAGCAAGCCTCTTGTTATATATCCTTTAACCTAAGCATATCTTACAATGAAGTTTTGTTCATTTTGTAAACTTGTAAGTGGCAATTAATTATTGCTGTCTTAACAAGATTTGTTTCCAAGGATGAAAGAGATGTGTTTTTATTGCCTTTACTACCTGGTATTTGATTTGCAAATACTGAAACTTGTTTGAATTGTCTCCTTATAAAGGTCAAAATGTTAAACTCACTTTTGGAAAAAGTTATTTATGGAAGAAAAAGAAATATGAGAATTTTTTTGTAGTAAATTTTTCTCTGTTGCCCAAAGAAAGGGGTTTTTTTATTCATTTTTAAGGTTAATGGTTATAACTTAAAATTTTATTTATTCAGTGGCTTTTTAATTCTGTTACAATTTTATAATGGTGGCTACTACTTTCTTAAACTACATACATAAAGTTGCCTTTTGGAAACTTCCAGCAAACATAAAAATAGCTTCCCATATAATGTTCCAGTATTTTTTCTATGTAATTATGTAATAGAACCAAGTGTTCATGTGTAGGAGCTATGATTAAGAAAACATGTCCTCGTTTCTCTTTGCTGCCTCTGTGTGTGTGTGTGGCCTAGATGCTAAGCAGGTTTTCCACTACTGAGCTATATCCCCAGCCCTTTGTTTTCTGAGACAGGACCTTGCTAAGTTTCCCAGGCTGACGGCCTGTGATCCTCCTGCCTCAGCCTCCCAAGTAGCTGGGATTACAGGCACACACCACTGCCCAGCTGTGTTTTCTATTTTGAAAGTTTCCCACTTTCAGAAAATTGAGGGGGGGTACAGCAAATACCCAGTTTCACCATTTTTAAAAATTGATTCATATCCTTTTGTATTTAATGTTTTTGTACATGGACAATTACAAAGTAAGTTGCAGATAATTTTTCCTCCAAATATACTCAGCAGTGTCCTTAACATGCACAATATATTTATTCAGAAAATCTTTTATAATTTTATATTTTCAGAGCCCATTCAGTGTCTCTTTAATCTTATAATTCAGAAAAGTCATCTTGCCTAAATAAAGAACTGCTCCTCATGAGGATTGTTTCGTTGATCTAATTTTTTGTGTTATTTGCCAAGTTATTTTTAATGATATTTTGTTGTAATTTAAACATTGAGTCTGTCATGGCCTTTAAGTGTTTTTTATAAATATTTTTTGTAATTCTCTGTTGAGGGCTTGAATTTCAAGACCAGTTGTATAACAGATGAATCCAAATAGATAAACAACCAAAAAAATAGAGAATTTTCTCTCTTCTTTTACCCTCTGTTTGCCATCACTACCAGGGCACCATCCAAAGGTTTACAGACTACTTAACTTGAAGTACTTTTGAAACTTATTCGGAACAGTAACAGTTTAACTCTGGAATTGATTCAAGTATTATTATGCCTGAATTTTTACCTTTACTTAAGGCTATGTGGATTTTGGCAAGTATTTGTTTTTAATTAATAGTGATGCCTTCTAAAAAAAATCCATGATTAACATAAGACTAAGAAAAGAGGGGGGGTTGTTTTTTTTTCAGGGTAGTTTCAACACTAATGAATATTTAATATAAACAGGCAGAATTCTGACCCTCTGCTTTGTCATTATAACCTGTACTTACAGTGGATATAATTTTATATTAAAATATAGGGGGTTTTTTTTAGGTCAACAAGGGCAGACACAAGATTATTCAAAGGCTTGGGAGGAATATTACAAGAAGCAAGGTATTGTTTTTATTAGAAATGAGATTCTTCTGGGCTTTTAATTATGGTTGCAGCAACAAAGTTGTTCTGTTTTCTTAAAGGTCAAGCAGTTCCTGCTCCTACTGGGGCTCCACCAGGTGGTCAGCCAGATTATAGTGCGGCCTGGGCTGAGTACTATAGACAACAAGCAGCTTATTATGCCCAGACAAGTCCCCAGGGAATGCCACAGCATCCTCCAGCACCTCAGGTATAATAAATAAATATACTAATTTGTTGATTCTCCCCCCCCCCTTTCTAGTCATGTTTTCTGCATGTTTACTGTTTTGTCTGTTTGGGATTGTTTATCTTTTTTATTTTCATCTGGCAGACTATAAGTGAAATGTTGTGTATTTGGTTTTTTGTTTTGTTTTGGGGGTTTCTTGTTTTTTATTTTAAATAATTCTTTCTGGCATCCGAGTGCTGAATATTTCTACAATGCCTTTGATTTAAAAATAAATTTTCTTCCCCCCAGGGATTTGCAAATCATGCAAGAAGCCACCACCATTTATATTAACCAATTTTTCTTTCTTAAAGGATTCACTCCTGAATTAGCTCCATTTAAAGGATTTTCTTTAACTTTTTGTGTATTTCTTATGTATCTCTTCTGCACAGGGCCAATAATAAGAAGTGGACAATACAGTATTTGCTTCATTGTGTGGGGGAAAAAAACCTTTGTTAAATATATGGATGCAGACGACTTGATGAAGATCTTAATTTTGTTTTTGGTTTAAAGTAGTTTTTTTTCCCTTTTTTTTTTCTTTTTTTTTTTTTTGAAAATGTACAAAATATCTATCACTACTGATAGGAGGTTAATATTTCTGTGTAGAAATGAAAATTGGTTTGTTTTTAGTGTTTAGTGTAGATGTACACATTCCAGCAAATGTATTTGCAACTATTATGTGGTCAATGCTTTGTGATATAAATGTACTTTTTCAATGTATACTTTCACTTTTAAAAATGCCTGTTTTGTGCTTTACAATAAATGATATGAAACCTCCTGTGTCGGTAAGTTGGATATGTGGGTATTTAAAGAATTCGTAATTTCTTAGCAATGATAAGATACATATACACAAATATGTAAGCTTTCCCCGTGAATTATTGAGTTTTTAAACACTGGCATGTTTTTTCCCCGTTGCAGTATAGTGGTAGATTGGAGACTTTTCCATTTATTGTATTTGGCTATTTCAGCACAAGTAATCCTGATATCTTCATTTTTTTCCCTTCTGTTTGATTAAAAACTGCATGTGTGTACAATGATCTTTTGGCATACTTCCATTGCATTAACAGTAAAATTTCCTTTTATACATGACCACTGTTTCAGACCTGTACTGCTGCTATAACAGTTAACCTTTCTGTTCTTAATTTGATATTTACTTGATTTCCAAGACTGTTTCAGCATAACTAATTTTAAACAGTTTTCAGATAGTGAATTTGAGTAGTATAATGACTTTTTTTTCATGTAAAATAACTCTTTCAATGTATATAATATTAGTGTGTTTCTTTCTAAATTTAGGGTAGAAAAGCGAATAGTATGCAAAAAGTATAGCTACATTGCATCTGCCATTGAAACATAATTGGGGTATGGAAACGTTCAAGTTTTTTTCTTTTTTTCTCTTTTTTTATTTTTGCAGTATAGATAAGCTTTGTTTTGTAAATGCACAAGTCCTATCATTGAATCAACTTAATTTTTTTATGTACTTGAAATCATTTTATTACTCTTTAACACTCATGCTGAAGTTCTGATATTTTGTTGAAATCCATTGTTTTACTCTTTGCATATTTGTTGGCTCTTTGCATATTTATAGACTACATGCAAATACAGTCTGTCTTGCCATTGTCTGTTGAAGTGCAGGTTTGATCCAGCCAGTATAGAACTAGCTCTGTAGGGGTGAGGAGGACTGTGCTGTGTATCATCCTTGATTGTGTTCCTTCAAGGAGCATTGCACTGTAAGTACATCAGAATGACAAATTGATGAACTGCAACAGTATCTTTTTGTCAATGTTCCACATAATGCAAATGCCATATTTTGTGTGAATATTATGTTGGAATACAGTGCTAATATCTTGGAAAACTATAATTGCTTAACATAGAATAATACATAGTTCTGTTTTTTTTTTTTCTAAGTGAGCTTAATGGGTAAGTATTTTTGATATGCTTTAGCTATAGCTAAAGAAAACTTGATCATTTAACAAAATTGAACAGTATTATTGGTGCTCCTAAAATATTGTTTTTTGGTTAAAATATGCATATCGTATATTAATATGAAAAACTTGAAATGTGTAAGACAGAAGTGGTTTTCAGCTTGCAAATAATAAGCAATGTAGCACTTTTAACACCATAAATATATTTTCTGTCATTGGTGGGGAGCACCATTTGTTGCTTTGAATATACTGTAAAGGAAGATGTGCAAGAACAAAATGTTGAGATTACCTGTAGGGGAAAATAGCAGTACAGTTCATTTTAGATATTTTGAAATGTTTTTGATTGTTTTATATAACCTAGAGTGATTTCCCTTACCCTTATTTAGATATGGATGTGTAGTACTAGTTTGAAGTTTAATAGTTAAGGAGTTAGTTATCTGTTATCTTTAAGATTAGGGTATTGACATGAAAATTTGAGTATTTTGCATGATTCTGTTGTGTAGATGATCTTTTAGGAAAGTGGTGCATTTATTAATTAAAACTGAAGAAATAGTTCAGTTGGATTCAGTATCATAACTCACAAATTGGAGGCTGTTGATTTTGATTCATTTAAGGTTTAAAATCTTTATTAATTGCAAACAGTGCAATTATTTATACTTCACAGTGCCTTCCCAGACCTTCCACCTTAGGTTCTGCTGCAAAAAGCACAGGTAAGCACAACCTAAGGACATATATAAATAAATATTTCAGTACATTAATGTTGTCCCTGTGAGGTTTTTGTGGTTGTGTACTCAAAAGCAATCTGCTGCTGCTACCCCAAAATGTATTTTGTTATGCTACCATTTTAGTGGAAAGTCTGTTAAGTTGTTCAAGCAACTGTACATTTCTGGGTTATGTTTTTCATTTTAATTTTTTTATTAAAACGAAAATAATGTAGATTGCTGCTATAACTGATCTACATGCACATCTTTTGCATTTTTTCCCCCAAATATAAAATTGTTGCAGTTAAGAAAGGACAGTTGCATAGTTTTCAAAATTTAGGAAATCGGTTGGTCAGAAACTTCAACAGCCTTCACAGTCTGTTTATGATTGACACGACATTTTCTTTGCCCTCCAAAGCTATGGTTTCTTTATTTTCTTTTTTCTTATTCTTGAACTATAATAATTCAGTAAGAACATTATGGGACAGTTTTTATTATCTTTTTTTTCTTAGACAAGTCTGTTTTCATAACATAAATGCTGAAAAGAAAAAATATGAAATACTGGCAGTATGTTTTGATAAAAGGCATGTGCATCAGTGAAATGTTAACTGTATAGCAAATAACCTTTCATAATCTGTGTAGCAACCAATATTTTTCTGACTTATAATATTTTAATTACTGACGCTGCATTTATTTTATTTTTGCCAGTTTTAAGTGTTTGTGTGTTCTTATAGATGATTTTAACTGGTACATAATTTTGAGTTAAGATGATTGTATTAAAGCAGCATCATACCAGTTTTGTTTATTCAATTTCTAAAATGTGCTGATCCTTTTAAAACTCCTGCTTATCTCTACATCAAAGAAAAATATTCAAAAATACTGCCTTCATTTTCACACACAGTGCTGAAGATGCTGCAAGCACCAAATCATAGCTCATAAAATCAGGTCCTGAGATAGTTACCCATAAAGAGGAATCCTTTGAGTGTATGCCATTGGTGAGCCGATGAGCATGGACCATAGAAGGGCTCAATGTAGAAGGTAAAATTGGCAAATCATAATTGAGAAATATGAAATGTATTCCCATACATAATATGGTATAGGGTGTAATGTACCTGCTTTTGATCACTTTTCATTTTAAAGTGCTATTCACTTGATCTTAAATGTTCCATGAACTGTTAAATTTCTTAAGTTACTGCACCACATTTATGCTTATGTGTGTTTGATAGTCAATGCTAGTTATGTTAAAATTTGATAATATAAAGGGGCTCTTGAGCCTGTCAAGTTTTGGATAGTTGTAGTTTGCATTTTTATAAAAGAAAATATAGATGAATGCTAATAGATATTGTGGCATTGTTGCTATCTCATGAGAATTTTTTACTTCATAAGCTTTCTTGATAAGCATTTTTTTTAAATGGCGCTAATCTTTCCATAATTTTGAAATAAAGGGAAAGCAGAAAAGGTGAGCCAGATGGTTTGAAATGATAATGGATCTTAGTGATGGTAGGGGAAAAAAAATGTTTAGATTGAAATTTAACTGATTGATTTGATTAGCACTTGAGCAAAAACTTGACAATGTGTTTTTAAAGCATCTTAGTGTGGTGATACTTAGAATTCTATAGTTTGATGTTTTTTGTTTTGTTTTGTTTAGAAATTAAGTATAGTTTTTTAACTAATGAAAATGGTTTAATACTAAGACTAGTGATTTGATACTAGTTGTTTATTAACATTGTAAAACGTATCCTTAAACAAATATCTTTGTAGTTTATTCATAATGGCAGGTTTGGTTAGGTGTAGCAGAGTAACTTAGAAAGAAATAGGAGTATATTACTAAGTAAAAGTATTTGTTTGGATGCTCTGCCAGTAGAATCTTCTACCTAAAAAGTTATCTGTTGTCTAGAATAATGTAGTAGAGTTTACTAATCAATGAGGATGTTTTACTTTTTTTCCTGCAAATTCTGCCTCATTTAAAAATGCTTTTTAACAATACCTAGTTAAATATAATTTGACTCTGAAAATAACCTTACGTTTTATTTGAACAGTCACTTGATTTTTCTTACCACAATAAAACTTTTGAGGGATTTCTAAATTGGTGCTTTTAAAAAGCAAATAAATCCCAGAGTTTTATTTTCTTCAGTAATACCCCTAAAGAAAACTCTTAAATGTATTTGCGAATATATATATATATTTTTTCTTATGCATGCTCGATGCATTTTCGTCCTGAGAAAAGTGTTCTCTACAGAAACTACCCGTGTGTAAAAAGAAGATTGGCTTAAAATGGCTACTGTGATGGGAACAGTGTCTTAGGGAGATGCAGCTTGGACTTGAGGTAAATTGAATACTTTACAAACTGTGGTTTAGAGTTTGCTTTAATGACACTGTATGTAAAAGGACGTATGCTTGCTGTAATTTTGTATTCATTTTGGTCTCCTCAATAAAAAAATAAATAAATGTACTTTGAATTATAAGAGAGTACTTTGTGTCTTTTATGCATTTAATACTCAGGAAAAAGAATTTTGTCTTGACTGTCTTTAAAGGATTATTGTGGGTTAAGAATTCTAATGATAAGGGTAAACATCTGCTTGTAGGAATCTTTAAACCAAGGAAAGACTTTTTTTCTTTAATATACAAGTTACTTTATTATGGGTTTAACATTGTAAAATAAATCTGTCTTCCAGAAAATTAAAATATAAAAACAACTTGATGACAGAACATAACTAGTTATTTACAAATAGACTAGTACTTTTAATTAAAGGCTTTCTACTCAGTCCTCTTAAAGCTGGAAAACTACAGTTATGTTGAAAATGTTTTCTAATTAAAACAATTTGTTCAGACAAGATCATAATAAAATTTGCTTTAGTGGTTTGGTTATATATTACACGCATTTGAAAAATATATTTAAGTATCCCTAACACTCAGAACAATGTATAGATAGTGGTTTCTTATTAGGTTTTGTCTGGTGTCTGCTTTCCATAAATTCTTTCTTAAACTTTTGTTTTTCTGCATGTTCTCCCTTTTCCACGAAAAGAATGATCTTATTCCCCCTCTATTTCAGAAAGACTCTAAAACTACAACATTTAGAATTCTGTTCCTCTAAGAAAACAAACTAATTCAAATTGATTCCTAATTAGTTGTCTCAATCTACTTCAGACTAATTTTAGGTATAAAAGCTCACAAAAGATAATTCTTTCATGCAAAATGATGTTTACTTTTTAAAAAACATAACTGCTATGAATATGGGAAATATACTACCACCCTTATAATTAAGTTCTGATAGAATAATTGAATCAATTTTCCCACTCTCATAAATATATTTTATTGACTGCTAAAATACATATTGTAGAATATGTTGATAAATCTGATATTCAATTGAAAAACAGTATTCTGTAATAAGAGTTTGTGTTTTGAAGACTTATGAAAAGGAATTAAGAAGTCAACAGAGTGGTACTTCTGGTATCCTTTTTGGCACTGCCACAGAAAGTAGGAAGAAAGAAAGTTGTAGATAGAGAAAGTTCCAAGTTGAGAGGGTACCCTAGTAGTCATCAGCTAAAAAAGAGAAAAAGAAAAATAATTTTTTTAATAGGAAAAAACTTTTAATAGAATAAAAAGATTAAAAGATGATTAATTCTTACTTTCAATGGTAAGAATACAGGTACTAGCTGCAGAGCCTTTATTGTTGACTGCTTTACACATATACTCTCCTCCATCCTCTGGGAAAGTTTCTGGTAAGTAAAGGCAGTAAGTTTCTCCTCTTTCAATATATTGATAGTCTTCCCCATCCTGCAGTATTTCTCCTTCAAACCACCATGTGATTTCTGGTTTGGGTTCTCCTGTTACTTTAACAGTAAATCTGACTGGCTCACTATCTACAACTGAGGTGTTTTTCAGAGGCTTCTTGAACCACGGAGCTCCTGATCTGGTTTGCTCTTCATCTTCAATCGTGGAGCCATTCATGATGCTACCCTCTTCCTCTTCCTCCTCTTCTCTTTTCTGTATGAAAATAAATACATTCAGGATGGCATTTATAATATCGGTATTTTCAAAGCAGCGGTATAGTAGAATTTTGAAGGTTTAAGTAAATAATGTACACTTAGTACACAATATTCCAATTACTTAAAAGCTATTAAAACATTCTTTAAATTCCTCTTCATAAAATTATGGTATTTAAAAGCATCCTTAGAAATTTTTTTTTTAAAATGTAAGCCCTAGTACCTTTTGTAGTGCTGCATCAATTTCTTTTTGTTCAAACTGCATTCGTAGAAACTTTTGTTCTTCAATTCTTCTTTGTTCTTCTTCTTCCCTTGCTTTAGCCATTTGTTCAAATCTTGCTTTCATATTCACTTTATGAGTAAATGGAGCTTCACTTTTTTTTGCAGGCTTTATATCAACATCTTCTTCCTTCAAGAAAATATGGGCCAAGAGTAACAATTGCTTGTTTTCTAAAAACAAGCTGGGGTTTTGGCTCACTGGTAGAGCACCTGCCTAGAATGTGAGGCACTGGGTTGGATCTTTAGTACCACATAAAAATGAATAAACAAAACAAAGGTATTATGTCTAAGACCAAAAAAAGATTTTAAATAAGAACTGAAGTGTTAATAGTTGTGTATAGGCACAAAGTGATTCACGTCATTGGTATGCATGTGTTCTCCTAGACAGGATTGTTTTCCCGCCCTGTAATTTAAAAAAACTGATAGTTGGTACTGGAGGTTGAGCCTAGAGGTGCTTTACCCCTGAGCTATACTCCCCCCACCCCTTTTTATTTTTTGAGTTTGGGTCTCATTAAATTGCTGAGACTGGCCTCAAACTTGCTATCCTCATGCCTCACCCTCCCAAGCCACTGGGTTTACAGGCATTTACCACCATGCCCAGCAAAGCATTCTTAATTATGATCCTGTTCTTCCAGTGTAAAGATCACACAATATCACTGGAATGCCAGCCTATTTTGCCCAACCAACTCTGGCTTGTTTTTGATGTTACTGAATAATACAAAAAAGGTCATAATATAGTACTACACCTTTAACAATTAGTAAAACTTCCTTTTCCACGTAAGTCTCCCACCCTATAATAAAGAATATAATTTGTTATTTCTTGTTTGATTTTTCCTTCTTTACCCATCTTAGGCCTGTATCCTAGAGATGAATTCCATCCAAATCCTGGTCAAATGGTAGAGAAAGGTGTTACAAGTAGAAATGGGAAACTGTTAAACGACAGTATGTAGCATAAAGAAGGGATTAAGGTCAAATGTGCAGTTGATCTGTGTAAGGCTAAGTGTTGGAAGAAATGGGTATAATTAGTGATTTAAGAGCAGTATCAGTATGAGTCTAGGAAAGGGCCAATTTGATAGTGATGTCACTTGAGGGTGGTCTTATAGAGTGGGGTTTAGTTAATCCATACTTTCTAAAGTACTATAGTAGTTGACTCTTGATTTCTAGGCATTTGTGGGTCTATCTGAAAACCATTTAATAATACTGTGGGTAGTTGTTTCAGGGTACCCATAGCCAGCTAAAGAATTTGTGAAGACAGATATTTTTATATCAGTTTAAGGTGTTGCAACCTTGTTCTAATGGGAGAGTAGGAACTAAAAGAAAATTGAGTAGTTTTTCTGTGTTTGAATCCAATTTTATTATTAGGTTAAAAAGTATGTTATCTGGGCTGGGGATGTGGCTCAAGTGGTAGCGCACTCGCTTGGCATGCGTGCGGCCTGGGTTCGATCCTCAGCACCACATACAAACAAAGATGTTGTGTCCGCCAATAACTAAAATATTTTAAAAAATTCTCTCTCTCTCTCTCTCTCTCTCTCTCTCTCTCTCTCTCTCTCTCTCTCTCTCTCCCCTTAAAAAAAAAGTATGTTATCAACAGGGTTTTCTGTAAGTTTGAGCAAGTAAAAATTTCTCATAAGCTAACTGGGAGAAAGTGAATGAACAAGGTCATCTCTTCTTGGATCCCTGAAAAGCAAGGTTCAGGTTTCTGGGAAAAACCTGTATCCTGTTGAATGGAATGAACGCTTATCTAGGTACATTATTTATAGGGCACTGACACCTTCAGCACAGTTAAGCAATGCATTTGCCTTGGAATACTTTAATTATAAAGTAAGATAAGGCTAAAGTAGGTGTTCATTTGGTTTAAATACCAAATGAGTGTGATACAGATGAAGTGCTTGCTACAGGAGCTGGAATGGAATTCTTTGGGGAAGTACACGTGAATGAGACTTTGAAAGATGTTGAACATTTTCTAAAGGAGAGAAACTAATCAAATGATCAGATTTGGAAAAGGGATTGCTATAACAAGGGTCCTCGCTTTTAATTGCACTCTACCAAAATTATGCTAGTAGATTTTTAAAGGCTACCTCAATGATCTTTGATTCTGGAAAGTATGATTGGAGGGACTTCCATGTCCTTTGCAGGAAACACCATTCAGAACATCCTGATGTATGGAATTCCATCCTGTCCTAATCTCACATTGAAGATCCAATAATAGCAATAAAACAAGAAGTCACCTACATTATTTTTATCTTGCCTGCATATTTTGTAGGGATAGACAGGATTGCTCAGGTTTTATTCTTGCTAGTAACTCAAAGGAAGCAAGTACATGTTGATTTGACTTTATCTTCTGTGATAGATTCACTTCATACTGTTATTTTCAAATGGCTTTAATCTATTCCCTTCAGCAAATTTAACAGTACATTAGATCTTCCCATTTACCTAAGTTTAGGACCAATTTTTCAGACTGCCTTTTACCTTTTTCAAAACAATTTATTCATCTTGCCTCATCAGAACTGATTTCTCTAGTAATGTCTGGTTTTACTGGTAATCAGTGTAATATTAGGCTCCTCAGCAACCACCTTCCCTAAAAGCAATAGTTTTGTTACAAGTTTGATCTACTTTTCTCCCCTGGCCCAAACTTAATGCCTTTGTACATATTTTCCAATTCATCCATCATGATCTCAGAATTCTTTCATAAAGTCTTTTACTGTCCTAAAAATTTGTTTATTAACATTTCCCAGAAAATAGTTGATGTAAATTTAAGAAGGCATTTACACTTCCCATAATCTGCTTTTACAGGTTTGTAACCTGACACCCATTATTCTATGAACCTTGCATTATAGCCCTATTTTCCACTCCCCACATTTTATTTATAGCCTCCGTTGAGTCATTGTTTCCTCAATCTGGAGTGTCCTTATCTGCAACTTTTATGCAACCTTTACATTTGGTGTGAATGTTTGCTCAGCGCTGTTAAGCCTCTCCTAGACATCAATCCTTCCAATTTGATCCCATAACACTAAATATAAGACCTATTAAAGCACAGTCACATCTCATTTGGCTTGCACACTTTCCCTAAAACAACTCAGGGTCCCACATTAGGAGTGGTGGTTACAAATTTATTTCCCTTACCCCTACTTCATTAACCTCAAGCTTTTATTTGCCAGCAAAAATTGTAATTGTTTGCCATCTTCACCTCTAAGTGATACATGAAAAGAAATGACAAGTTTAGTCGCTAAGGTAGTACCAGTGTCTACAGCAGATCCTGAAACATCGGGCACTCATTTTTAATGCCTATATCCAAGCCCACCTTTAATTTCAACATTATGTAGCTAAAATAATGTCTGGTGTTAACTCCATGTTTTAAAAATCCCTTTAGGTGGCTTTGAATCACACATCCCCAACCCTTATTTTTTGAGACAGAGTTTTGCTAAATTGTCCTGCCTAAGTTGTTGAGGCTGGCTTTGAACTTAGGATCCTCCTGCCTCAGCCACCTCCTGCTTGGCCATCATGTCCAGCTCACATGGCATCTACATGAGCCAGGTACAGTGATGCACACCTGTAATCCCAGCAATCCAAGGCTGGGGCAAAGGATTACAAGTTTGAGACCACACTCAACAATTTTGGCAAGACACTGAAAATAATAGAGTTGAGAATGTAGCTTAGTGTATAGCACCCCTGGGCTCAATCCCCAGTTTAAGAAAAAATAACATGTTCATCTCACCTGTGCTTGCATCTTCATTGTCTTCATTCTATGCTTGCCTTGATAATTGTTATAGTTTCAGTAATTAACACATAATTTCATTCCATCCTTAAGTCTCTTCTAAAGACCCTCCCAACTTCCCATACCTGTTTGCTACTTGAATATTTGAAAATGTATTTTTAGGCATAAAATTTAAATATTATAGAATTCTGGCAGGAAAAAAGTCTAGATTCTATTTTAATGCACACTTATGGAAGAGTCTGAAATAGAAAGGGACATTACAGGTCAATGATTGACTTCTTATTTTATGTATGAAGATACCTCAATTTCATGTCCTCAGAGTTCTAATAAAGGCTCTTCCACTAAATTATGCTGTGATTTTGATCATATCATATGGCTTTATAGCTTCATCTATAAAACATGAATGTTAATATGAATAATCTCTGGGGTTTAACTTGAATAAACTGGGTAATACTAATTGAACTAAAACACAACAATATTTTTTAACCACTTTTGCTTAGATTAAACCAGTTGATCTCTATAGGTTTTAATAACTGAGAAAGGCCATTCTGAAACAATGCTAGATCTTAATGTGCTTTTGCTATTTTGTTTCCAGATTATTATATATGTCAGTGGTTAGTTGTAAGTCCTTTTTTTTAAGTACTAAAACTTATTTCAGAGGTAGTGTTGTATCTGTTAAATTCATTATCATTATTGTACCATAACTGTTAAATATAAAAGTATATACCTCGTGGAAGTTTTCTGCTTCTCGCTCTTTAATTTCAAGGTCAATTGCTCTCCTCCTTGCTCGTTCTTCTTCTATTTTTTTCTGTATTTCTTTTTCAGACAACTGCCCAATTTTTTCAAACTTGCTTTTTAGGTTTTTAGCTTGAATAGAACCACTTCTTTTTAATTTGATTAATTCTTCATATTCTCTGCTCATTCCAAAGGTTTCATTTTCTTCTTCTTCCTTCAGAAGAAATAAATTTTATATGTTGAATACCAGCAAATTATAGTTGTTCCCCCACCTATCTGCAAGGATATGTACCAAGATGCCCAGGAGATATCTGAAGCCACAAATAGTACTGAATCCTATATAAAAAACTTTTACTTTTTCACTTAAAGGATGCTATTTACAGCTTCTCTGGCATATCCAAATTGCCATCATCACTACTCTTGTGTTTTGGACCTATTATTATGTAAGCAAGCACTGCTGTCATGTGATAGTCAATCTGATATTAGAGGAGACTACAAATCATATCACAAGGATTGCTGGACAATGGGATGATTCCTGTTCCAGGCAGGATGGAGTGGGTCAGTGACAGATTACATTGCACTATATAGAATGTTGCAGAGTTTAAAACGTGAATTGCTTATTTCTGGAATTTAATGTCTTCAGATGATGACTGGCCAAAGAAAGGAAAACTTCAGACAAGATAGGGGACCTCTAGTTTGCATAATTTCTTATTTGAAATAAAAAATAAAACTTAAATTAGCTGTTTCTTCAACACAATGTCCAAATTTACTTAAAGTGGCACTATATATTTAGAAGACATTTTATTCCATGTAAAATATATTTGTCAGGGAATATAACTAAACGCCTCTAACATTACACATTAACCTGCTAAAACTAACACATGAATGGCAAGATTAATTTTTACTAGGAATTATAAGAAGATTGTTTAGGGGAAGGCAAAAAATAGAACTGAAACAACATTGGGCTACAAATCAGCTATGAATTTGGTTTAGGCTTTTTGCCTACTTGCTTACCCCACTAGGCATGATTTTCTTAAAAGTCCAGAGTGCCAGACGTAGTGGCACATGCCTATAATCCCAGTAACTCCAGAGGATGAGGCAGGAGGATCAGAAATTTGAGGCCAGCCTAAGCAATTTATAGTGAGACCCTGTCTAAAACAAAGGGCTGGGAATGTAGAACACTTGCCTACCTTGTGCAA
Organism: Ictidomys tridecemlineatus; assembly: GCF_052094955.1. Taxonomy (NCBI): domain Eukaryota; kingdom Metazoa; phylum Chordata; class Mammalia; order Rodentia; family Sciuridae; genus Ictidomys; species Ictidomys tridecemlineatus. The sequence goes on along the minus strand of NC_135487.1, from coordinate 61,813,470 downwards.
ATCCTGGGACAATCCCATTCCCAACATTGCAAAAACAAATAACAAAACTCCTGGACATAATAGGGTATAGTAATTTGATAGCATTAGAATGTCTGACCATTAATTTTCCATGTATTAATAATAACTATAGTTCCATTAAATACTAAGTTCTCCTAGACTATTTTCAGCTTTCTTCATTAAATAATTGCTATTAAGTTTTGGGAGAAGTGAGAGAAAGGCTGAGGGAAAGCATTTCCTACATCATATTCATGGTATTTTAATCATAATTTCTATTTATATGGTATTTATATTCTCAGAACCAGCTATATAATTTGCTGAGCTACAGCCAAAGCAGAGGAGTAAAGCTTCTCAAAACCTACTGCCCCAACCTGTGACAAACAGGCAACGTCCAGGAGACTACAACCTCTGTGCAGAGATTCAGTTCTTCGATCAGTTAAGAGGATGCCACTAAGTCACCTGCCAATCATGCCATGGCATTGCCAATCAAAGACTGCGACAGTCAGTGGTCACCTTACCCCTTTTCAAACATGGCCTAACACATCCAGGGGCCTTCTCTTCTCTTGCCTTCTGCCACCTAAGCAACCTGACCCACCCACACTGAGTATGACAGTAACCAGGCACGGGGAAGGTTAGACAAAGCTTGGGAAGGAGGCTTCTGAGAGCCCAGAGAGGGAGACAGCAGGAAGCATGGGTAAGCCAAAGTGCCAATGCCCTAGCACACATTTCATTGTCCATCAACACAAATTCCAAGATAAAAATTAAGATTTTTCAATATGGCAATCTTAGAGCATTGAATCATATGAAGTATTCGGAACATGGGATCCTGTGAGTACACAAGTTGCATCCCATAAAACTGGCCCTGTGTGTAATATATACATATATTTTTTAAATTAGGAGCTGTGGTACATACCAGTAATCCTAGTGGCTCAGGAGGCTGAGGCAGGAGGATCAAGAGTTCAAACCAGCCTCAGCAACAGTGAGGTGCTAAGCAACTCGGTGAATAAAATACAAAATAGGGCTGGGGATGTGGCTCAGTGGTTGAGTGCCCCTGCGTTCAATCCCTGGTATCCCACTAAAAATTTAATTTCAACACTAGAAAGACCATACTAACATATTTAACATCATCACAGTTCCATTTTAGAATAATTTAGTAAAACAAAATGATTCAAATACATGCCAGTAGGGCTGGGGATGTATCTCAGTAAAAGAGAATATGTTTTGTATGAGCTCCTCAATTCAATGCCCAGCATCAAAAAATAAAAATACACTTAGTGAAACTGATGGCCCTAATAGTATCCATGGTCCTGTAGTTTTTCTATTAAATTTATTAGTATGCTATTTGTTTCAAGGAAAAATAATATAAAATAATATAGTAAATATAGTATTTTAGAACAATAGTTCACAATCATGGTGTACCCAGATAATTTTGAGCTATGTAGAAAAATTTTTTACTTAAGGAACTATAGTGCTTCTCTTCATCACTGTATCATATAGATAGATATAGATATACATTTAAACTAGCAAGGAGGGAGTTACAGCAGACCAAAAGTACATATAATTGCTGAAGCCTGTACCACATATATATATGCCTCATAGAAGTTTGTTGAGTATCCTTTATGTGAATAATATAAGGTTACTTCCTATAAGGTAATATAAGTAATATACCTAAGTATAAATAGTATATAGATGTTTCTTAAAATCTTACCTCTCCCATTTCTTGTCTCAGTTGTTCAAATTCCTGTTTCTCCATTTCTAGTTTATGCTTCCGTTCCTCCTCTGTTCGCCGTTTTTCTTCTTCCATTTTTTGTTTTAATAATTCCTCAAAATTTATTTCCAGTTTTCCCGGTGTAAGAGATTCTTGAGAAAATGTTTTATAAATTTCTGAAGAGTCATCATCTACTACCTATTTGAAATAATTTCTTTATTAATTTTGCCAGAATTATATAGGCTAAAAAGGGAATATTTCTTGTAGAAATTGGGATTACTTGAACAGAAAAGTTTCACATTGAACTTGAAAAAAAAAAAAGGAGATTGGGACTGGGGTTGTAGCACTTGCCTAGCACACATAAATAAATAAAATAAAGGCAGTGTGTCCATCTACAACAACAAGAAGAAGAAAAAAAACAGGAGATCATAAATTCTCTTCAAAAAAGTTTAACACAATAAACAAGGGAGAAATATTTAGAAAATTAAAGACAGATATTTTGTGGTTATGAAGAAACTAAACTGATAACCTTCTATTCTCCCTTCCAGTGAACACAGTAATTTTCCTTTATTTATACTATGAGAAATTTGGATTTGATATTAATGACACTTTTAAATAGTTATTTTTTAGTTGTAGGTGGACACAATATCTTTTATTTCATTTTTATGTGGTTCTGAGGTTTGAACCCATTGCCTCATGTATGCTAGGTGAAAAGCATCCATGGCTTCAGTCCCCAGTACGAGAATGAATCAAATAGAAAATTTCAGTTATAGTCTTCTCTGAGTGAATTAGTTAACCAACCTATCATGAGCTCCTCATAATCAGGGGAGAAAACTCTTAATGCTATAATTTTATTGTATTGATTTATTAACTGCCAGGTTAACTTTAAAGAAATAATAATAGTTAATACTTAGAGCTGCCAGTTGGGCACTTTACATGTGATGACTTATTTATTTAACACTGCAACCTTATAAAATCTATTATTAATATCTTCAATTTTCAGATGAAGAAACGGAGGCACTGAAAAGTAACTTGTGCAAAGTTACAATAAATACAAAGTGATAAAGCTGGAATTCAAACTTCAAAAAATTTCTAATAAGATTATAAATAACTTACACTACCCTTTTTGTAATTTCATGAATTTACCTGGATAATTAATTTAATTAGTAGTTTAAATAAATACCTGCCATTTGGCTGTGACCTTGGGCAAGAACCTATCCTCTCTGAGTTTCATTATCTGCGACAACTTTCATATAGGTGTCACGAGGACTAAATAAAGTTTGGAAACAGCTGTGAATCTAACTAACATAATGGTAGTTTTATTCTTACATTATCATTCCCTATATAAGGCAATCCTAAATTGCAAATATAAAGTTTGCTTTTGTTAACTTGGAATATATTTTACTATGAAAAAGAATTATCTAAGTATGTGTTTTTTCTGTCACCTGATGGCATATATATACACCACTGATCTGAACTCTGTCTCTGATTGAAATAGTTACAAGACGTATAAATAATTAGAACAAATTAAAAAAAAATAGAAGGGAGACCAGTAAAAGAAGGGAATTGGGGAGAGAGGAGAAGGAAAAGAGAGGTACTGGAAAATGAGATTTATCAAATCATACTGTTTTATTGTGTGCTTGTATGAATTTATTATAACAAATCCCACTGTTATGTATAATTATAATGCACCAATAAAAATAGACATAAGAGAATGAGAGAGGCTCATTTATTTGATCTAAATTTTATCAAGGCTTTACACCCAAACTTCACCACAGAACTAATCCAACTCTCAAACAATGTTTAAATGGTTTCAAAATCCAAATATTGCCCCCAAGTTTTTATTTAATGTATGAACGAACTGAATCATAGCATGATCCTGAATAAGAAACACTAATGAAGAAATTTGTCTCTCAATTCAAAAATGTCTCTAGGAAACTTTGTTTTGGTTTCATGCCTTTTTTCCTTCCCTGAACTTTTTCTATTATTAAATCATGGTTAAAAGACAGTTTAGGCCTAAAAAAAACACCTCCTTGACTAAGTCTACTGATCTTCATACTTCACTACTACATCTCAACCTGCTTATTATCCAAAAATTAAGTGCTTTTACCATGTGTATTCTCTATATAGAAACCATTTGTTAATTAGGGATTATCTGATGCACACAAGATCATTTCAGTATCACTGATATTTAAAGCATTTATTGGGTTATGCACAGTAATACATGCTTATAATCCCAGCAGTTTGGGAGGTTGAGGCAGGAGGATTGTGAATTCAAGGCCAGCCTCAGCAATTTAGCAAGTCCTGAAGCCATTTAGTGAGACCTTGTCTCAAAATGCAGTTCAGTGGCAAAGTATCCCTGGGTTCAATCCGCAGTACCAAAAGAAAGCAAAAATCCATTTATTGAAAATCTGTTATGCTAGGCACTGTGCCACATGTCTGATGGATAGTCTCATCCTCACTGAGAGATACAGCCATATATAATAATATGTATTAGTGCTATTTTAGGGGAGTATTAATTGCCATAGGAATACATAGAAAGTGTTTATTATCAGGAAAGGCTTCTTAAAGGCAATGGAAGGTTATAAATAGGAAATAGCAGAGCACAGAGAAAGGAGAAAGGGACATGTTTCAGACAGTATTTGTGAAAGCCTAGTGGTTCTCACTTGGAAGAAATGAATGAAATTTAGTATAACTAAAACAAAGATGGAAGATTAAGATAGATCAAGAAATGAAACTGGAGAGATATATAAGAATAAGATTATAAATAAATATATATTTATTTAAAGTTTTGAAATTTTTGCTTTGGGAAGTAGAAAAATTTTAAGCAAAAGTACCCAAGTACTACTATTGAACCCATGGGTGCTTTACTGCTGAACGAACTATAGCCCTTATTTTTTATTTAGTGACAGGGTCTCCCTAAATTGTGATCTTTTGATCCTTCTGCTTCAGCCTCCTGAGTAACTGGGATTACAAATCAGCACCAGCATGCTTGGCTTTTTTTTTTTAACAGAAAGATTATGCCATGGGCCTGGGGCTGGGGCTCAGTAGTAGCGCACTTGCCTGGCATGTGTGAGGCACTGGGTTCGATTCTCAGCACTACACATAAATAAACAAATAAATAAAGATCTATCAACAGTTTTAAAAAATTTAAAAAAATAAAAAAGATCTCTCCATGGATTAAGGGGTGTAACTCAGTGGTAGATCACTTGCCTAGGAGGCACAAGACCCTTCGTTCAGCCAACACTGCAAAAGAAGAGGGGGAGCAGGAGAAGGAGGACAACAAGGACAGGGAAGAGAAAAAAAAAAAAAACACTGTTCCTAGCATTATAGGAAAGACTGGATTAAAGGTAAGAAAGAAAGTAAATAAGGAATTGGTTCTAAGCAAGGAATAACAATAACCCAAATTATAGTAATTGCAAAGGGAAAGCTAACAGATTTTAGAATAATTGAGAAGATAGAATAAGTGAGACTTAGTGACTGACTGGATTTCAGGCATGAAAAGATATGTTTTTAGTCTTTCAAGTTTCTGATTTGAACATCTGTGTGGGTGATTACACCAAATGCCAAATGGACACCTAGACAAATATGCTTGAAACTCAACTGGAGAAAAAAAAACAAGTTATTACATCACTAAAGCCAACTAAAATATTTCAAGAAGGGGGTGTAGTCATGTGTGAAATTGTTTGAAAATAGTTTGTCATATAACCATACAATTTTACAATTGAAAAATACCAATTTTGTGACAGTTAAGTTAGGTCACAATATCCCAAGTGATGGGTGAGCAATTTGGAAAAGTTAAATAATTGATTAAAATGATTACAATCATTTAATATATATTGGATAGGAGGAAAACTAAAATGAAAAAATGAATGAAGGAGGGATAGAGGTAGTATGGGAAAAGACAGGAGGAGGGAATAGAGAGAAAGGAGGAGGAAGGGTAGGGAGGAGACTCCCTGTTTCTTCCTTAGACATCCAGTTCTGGAAAACGTAATTTCCCATAGAAAGAAGGTACTTTTCAGTCCTTTATACCAGGCATGGGAATTAAACAGAACCTTCTCAAAAGTAAATTCAAGTAAATAACTTCAATTGACTGATATTATTTCATGAAAGACTTTAAAACCTATTTGCCAGGACTGGGTTTGTAGCTCAGTGGTAGAGCTCTTGCCTAACATATGTGAGGCAGTGGGTTTGAGTTTCAGCACCACATATAAATAAGTAAAATAAAGGCCCATTGACAACTAAAGAAAAAAAAACATATTTTCCATTTCTACTCTTGGCACCAATTCCAGAAAAAAAACAGGATACTCCCCAATGTCTCATGATTTCTGTTTAACATGCTCTAAAACTGAATGCTAATGGCATTTTTCAATTAGGTACCGTCTTACCATGCTTCTTCGTGCTTCAGCAAAAGCCTTCTTTTCTTCCTCTATTCTCCTACGGGCTTCTTCTTCTGCTTTTCTTTTTTCATCTTCTCTCCTTTGCCTTTCCATTTCTTCAAAACTGAGTTTGAGTTTACCAGGACGGTATACTTGAAATTTTTTTTCTGTGTCTTGGTTTTCCTCATCTTCATTTACCTAAGCAAAGAAACGATTCATTACTAAGAATTAAGGTTCATTAAAAATAGCAATGAATTATCAATCAAAAAGCACAGAATTAGCTGTTTTGCACAGTAGTGTTTCTATGCCCTTAATACACTTGATCAAAATCTCATTCCTTTTTAATGTCTTATATGATAAAATCTTCAATTTGGAGAAATTCCAAATAAAGATGTACTCAAGTTGAATAAAACTTCCCAATCAAATCAAGTCTTTTTAGGGGCTGGGTTGTGGCTCAATGGTAGAGTGCCCGCCTAGCATGCATGAGGAACGGGTTCGAGCCTTACCACCACATAAATATAAAGATAGAATGTCCACCTAAAACTAAAAAAAAAAAAAAAAAAGTCTCCTAAATTTTTTTTTGTAGTTGTAGATGGACAGCATACCTATATTTTATTTCTTTTTATGTGGTGCTCAGTGGCCAGTGCCTCACATGTGCTAGGCAAGTGCTCTGCCACAGAGCTACAGCCCCAGCCTCTCAAATCAAATTTTTAAATAAATAAAATGGAATATTTAAAAATGTTTGAAAGGGTCACCCTGAATATTAACTCTCCCATTGCAAGCATACGATGTGTGTTTATGTTTATGTACTTAAATTGAGGTGCAAATATAACTTAACAGAGGATTTTTTTTTTTTTATACTGGGGATTGAACCTCAGGGGCACTGACCTATATACCCAGTCCTTTTATATTTTATTTTAAGATAGGGTCTGGATAAGTTACTTTATTGCCTCAATATTTTTTTAATATTTATTTTTAGTTTTAGGTGGACACAATATCTTCATTTTATTTTTACGTGGTGTTGAGGATCGAGCCCAGTGTCTCATGCATGCCAGGGGAGCACGCTACCACTTGAATCACATCCCCAGCCAAACCTCAATAATTTTTTGAGGCTGGCTTTGAACTTGCCATCCTCCTGCTTCTGCCTCCTGAGTTGCTGGAATTACAGGCAGGCACCACCGTGCCCAGTTTAAAGTACACATTTTGTAATTTTTATGGATTTTTTTTACTATAAACTATGGAACTTTTCCATATATTTGTCAGGTTAAAGATTATTATTTGGAACTATTTTATATAAAATTCAAGTTTCATGCCAGGTGTAGCGGCACACACCTGTAATCCCAGTGGCTCAGGAGGCTCAGGCAGGAGGATCGAAAGTTCAAAGTCAGCCTCAGCCACAGCGAGACGCTAAGCAACTCAGTGAGACCCTGTCTCTAAATAAAATACAAAATAGGGCTGGGATGTGGCTCAGTGGCCGAGTGCCCCTGAGCTCAATCCCAAGTACCTCAAATAAATAAAGAAAGAAAAAAAGAAGATTCAAGTTTCATGATTTTAATTTATTAATTTAATATTGTTATTTATTATTCAGTTAATTAGCCATTTCTATTTCTTTGTTAAGATGACTATCAATGATGTCTAAATTATATAAGTATTATGTAACTAGAATTACCCCCAAAGTAGAAACATTTTCAAATGTCTATGAAATAAAAATTTTTGCAGTGTAATATTTAGATATCATTAATAAAAGCTGATCAAGAAAGATGTGGTCAAAAAAAAAGAAAAAAGTTTGTGGTCACTTTAAAAATTACAGATGTTCCATTTTTAAATTCTTTTTTGGGGGTGAGTGTGGATATCGAGGACTGAACTCTGGGGCACTCAACCACTGAGCCACATCCCCAGCCCTCTTTTGTATTTTATTTAGAGACAGGGTCTCACTGAGTTGCTTGGTGCCTTGTTTTTGCTGAGGCTGGTTTTGAACTTGCAATCCTTCTGCCACAGCTTCCTGTGCGGCTGGGAATACAGAGGTACACCACCGTACCCGGCTTCCATTTTCAAATTCTTAAAATTAGATAGAAATTTGTGTTTTTTTCTTATTTTAATTTTATTTTCACTGATAAATCTATTAATACCATAATAATAATAGTTAACATTTTAAAAAACACCTAGTATATGCCAAATCCTATTTTAGGTGCTTTCTAGATATTAACTCATTTAATAATTTAAGAAGGAGGCACAGCTGGGCATAGTGACCCATGCCTGTGATCCACACGAGTTGGGAGGCTGAGGCAGGAGGATCACAAGTTTGAGCCCAACTTTAACAAACTTAGTGAAACCCTGTCTCAAAAAGGACTAGGAATATTGTTTGGTGGTAAAGCACCTTTATTCAATCGCTAGTCAAAGAAAAAGAAAAAGGAAGCACTATCATTTTTGCCATTTTACCAATGAACATGGGTAAGACATGGAGAGTTTAATAACATGGCCATGTTTACAGAGTTATAAGCAGTTGAGATCTAAATCCAGGCAGTCTGGCTCCAAAATCCATGCTCTTAATCACCACATTATATACACACATGCTCAAACCCTACAAACTGCATATTCCTTAGTAAAATGTTATTTCAATAAGTTCAAATATTTGAAAAGCTTGACTGAAACCAAATATACCTTTATAATTAGACCTGAAAATGTCCTGCAATCAGGCCATTAATACATTGCAGGCTGAACCAACAGATAGAGAGAAATTAGGTTCATTGAGTATTTTGCACGTTTCTATATATGTGTACTGGATAAAATGCCACCAGGTGAAAACTTGAAAACAATACAGATGAATTTTATATATAGGATATGTATACAGTTTCAAAATCAGACACTGTTTTCTTTCTTTCTTTCTTTCTTCCTTCCTTTCTTTCTTTCTATACCTCAGATTGAACTCAGGGGCACTTGATCACTGAGCCACAGCTCCATAAATTTGTATTATATTTAGAGACAGGGTCTCTCTGAGTTGCTTAGTGCCTTACCAGTTGCTGAGGCTGGCTTTGAACTTGAGATCATCCTGCCTCAGCCTTCCAAACCACTGGGATTACAGGCATGTGCCACCGGGCCCTGCACTGTTTTCTTTTTTCAGGGATTGAATACAGGAGTGTTTTCCCACTGAGCTATATCCCCAACTCCTTTTATTTTGAGGCAGGGTCTTGCTAAATTGCTGAGGCTGGCTTCAAACTAGTGATCCTCCTGTCTCAGCTTCCCAAGTTGCTGGAATTACAGGAATGTACCATTGCATCCAGCCAGGTCCTTTGATATAGAAAATCTTGAATTTGTGATAGTGAACCTAATCTAAAGCTAGTTAGTTTCCCTAATACTAAACGTAAGGTTTAAGTATATATATTTACCATTTGCCGCCTTGCTTCTTCAAAAGCACGCTTCTCCTCTTCTAAACGTTGTCTTGCTTCCTCTTCAGCTTGCTTTTTTCTGGTTTCTTGTCGTTGTCGCTCCAATTCTTCAAAAGTTAGCTTCAATTTTCCAGGAAAAAGTGATTCTTTTTTTGCCTCACTTTCCATTTCATCATCCTATGAAAACACACCTGTTAGTTACAAAATGGAATGCTGCCAACTTAACTATTTTGATATGTCCCTTAAAATAATAAAATTACCATGAGGAATGAAAGACATTTTGCTTCTTTGAGAGATCGTCGTTGTTCTTCATGTCTTATTCTTTTATCTTCTTCACACTTAATCCTTTCTTTCTCCTCCTCTTCTTTTTCTAGATCCTCAAAATTCTTTTTTATTTTTCCAGCTGTTTTGTATGATTTGACAGGTACCACTGTTATAAGTAGTGAATCGTCTCCTTCCTATTTTATAAGATAGATAATTAGCATAAAACTTCATAATAAAAATTCAGGGTTTTGGGGACTTTACCTCCATCATTGGTGAATTTCATTACATTGCCATCAGAGTTACTATAAAGAACAAAAAATTATTTTTACTAGTTACTATTAAATATGTTTCTCAATATTCACTGTGCACTGTGAGTTAATCTTATTGAAATCCATTGCTGACAAGGTTGAGAAGCATTCTATTTCCTAGAAGATAGAGTTAAATAGGTAATCAAATAAAACAATAGTGACACTGCCTGAATTTAGCTCTCCATGCACTAATCCCACAAAAAGGTAATGAACATGTGAGTGCACTTTAAATCAATTTGATGGTGTATAGATTCAGTCTAAACACACACAAAATTATATAATTTTTCCTCACCATGCAAGTTTTAAAAATACTTAATATAATTAGTATTTAATGAGGAAAAAACCCTACAGGATATACAAGTGATTTATTAAGTGTTTTTAATATACTTTAGTATTTAATCCTATTAAAATTTTTTTGAAATTGATTTTAATTAGTTCCACTATATAATCTATTATCCCTCTTTTTAGAAAAATAGAGAAGAGTTATAAAATATAAAGCACGTCCCTAAAATAAAATTTTTCCAATTCATGTGGCTGTGGTTTTAGGCACACCATCAGATTGTTTGATTGATTTTTAACTTTCTTTGTTAGATAAAAAGGAATTATTAAAATTTTTGTGCTTGTTGATACATGGTAATACACACTGCACTCTGTACTCGCATATGAAAACTGAAACACAAACTATCAGGAACTCTGAGGAAAGAAGACAAATAATTAAAAGAAAACTACCTTTTACAGTGTTAGCTTTCAACAATCTCAACTGTTAGTAGCAGTTCAAGAAATATATAGTCTTGGCAGAGTATCCAATACTGAAACTGAGACTTATCCTTATAACTATGAGAGCAAAAACATACTTTTCTTAAAAAACACTAGAGTGTTTGAAAGTGCAAAAGTATGAACTTGCTTTCATAAATCATCCTTCTTTTGTGTTTATAATAAAGAGTTAAATACAAAGTCCTTTTCATATTTTCTTAGATTACAAGAAAATTTGTGAAAGATAATTGAAGTTGAATGTTTCATTAAAGGAAATGTCTGTTTACCTCTGATGTTGTTTCAGTTCCCGTATTGTTTATGTCCTCAATCTATATTGAATGAGAATTTCATATCATTACATTACATTGGATTTCTGCTTGTTTCCCTTAAATATAAAACTGAAAAGTAATTTAATTGTGGTTTATGGTAATTTTTCAAATTTATAACTTTTGAAATATTTTTTATATTGCTCCAAATTAGCCAAATGTCCTTTCAAATGGAGATTAAACCTTATACTGGCTTTTGCATTTTGAAATTTATATAAATATCAAGGAACAGCATATTAAGAAAAAATTAAGTTAAGCCTACCTTTGTAAATCTGGAAATTGAATAATGGACCAAACTCTTTTGACCTGGCTTTGAGTTTACAACCAGCAGTTATCAATTTAATTAACAATTTAAACTGACATACACAGAAAAACTACTCCATTCTCTGTTCCTGCCCCAGCAAAAGGAAAAAAAACCTATCATTAGCAATCATATAATTGTCATGATTATATTATACAACATAAACAAACGGCAAAAACACAACTGTCACAACAATAAAGTATGGTAAAACCATGTAGGCTAGTTTAGAAGGGAAAGCAATTCTGGCCATCGCGTTTTCTATATATTTTGACCAGAACTAAGTAGGAAATGGCTTCATTTAAAAAGTAGGAGCTCGCTGAGCCTGATGGTGCACACCTATAATCCCAGCAACTCAAAAGGCTGAGATAGGAGGGTACAAGTTTGACGCTAGCCTCAGCAATTTAGCAAGACCCTGTCTCAAAAAAATAAAAAGTGCTGAAGACGAAGCCCAGGGGCAAAGCACCCATGAGTCAATTCCTAGTACTACACACACACACACACACACACACACACACACACACACACACACACACACACACACGAGTGGAAGCTCAATTGATTATTACTCTTTTAAAAACATAATTAGATTAGTTTGAGGGGCAGACTAATGTACCTTGGCAAACTGAAAATTGAAAGGAAAAGGTTGATTTAAATAATGTAATGTTTGAGATCTCAGGAAAAGGAAATACAAGCAATAGGAAAATCAAAACCAATAGTAAAAATTCAAATTGTTTATTGTTTTAATTTTATTGTAAAACCAATGGGAGTGGGGGGGGTTGTAAGCACTTGCCTAGCAAGTGTGAAGCGCTGGGTTTGATCCTCTGTACCACTTAAAAATAAATAAATAAGGGGCTGAGGTTGTAGCTCAGTGGTAGAGCACTTTCCTAGCATATATGAGGTACTGGGTTCGATTCTTAGCACCACATACAAATAAATGAAATAAAGGTTCATCAACAAACAACTAGAAAAAAAAATCTTAAAATAAATAAATAAAGGTATTGTGTCCATCTATACCTTAAAAAATATATTTAAAAGAAAACAATGAAAGTTTGACAGTGGTTGTTCCTCATGCAATTTAAGGGAATTTTTATTGTATTCTGGCTTATATTAGGAACTGGACAGGTTAAATACCTGTTCTCTCACCTGACTTTCCTTTTCAATATTCTCTATCAAGGAATAAAGAGATTTTATTTGGATACCAAATTTCTTAAAAACTAAGTTACTAAATTATTCTGAACAAATGGTTCTTTTTTTTTTTTTTATGGTGCTGGAGATGGAACCCAGGGCCTATTGCATGTGAGGCAAGCACTCTACCAATGGAGCTATATCCCCAGCACCCAAATGGTTCATTTTTTGAAAGTCTGTTTTTATACTTTAATAATTGAAATGGGTTATTCAGAATAATCTTATACACTACAAAAATATTTTGTTCAGAATAATTTGCTTGTTACAGAATTACTTGTTACACTGATGTCCTAAGTAAGAGTGAACATTTTATTGAATGTTTGTTATATTAAGAAAAAATATTTTTCCATATTTTACTAGTGCATTATAGTTTACATACTGATGGGATTTATTGTTATTTATTTAACAATAAATAAATAACATTTATTTTTTAATTTGTTTTTTAAAGAGAGAGTGAGAGAGGAGAGAGAGAGAGAGAGAGAGAGAGAGAGAGAGAGAGAGAGAGAGAATTTTTAATATTTATTTCTTAGTTCTCGGCGGACACAACATCTTTTGTTGGTATGTGGTGCTGAGGATCAAACCCGGGCCGCACGCATGCCAGACGAGTGTGCTACCGCCTGAGCCACATTCCCAGCCCAATAATAACATTTATTTATACATGTTATATTTGTACATGCACACAATATAACAAAATAATTGGACTAATATCACTCCCCAAGACTGTCTCCCTACTTCCCTATCTCCCAACCCTTGGTTCCTTTCCTCTACTGATCTCCCTTTGATATTTATGAGGTCCACCCCCATCTTTCTTTTCCTTCTTCCTTTCCGGCTTCCACATATGAGAGAAATATACTAAAAAATATAAGAAAAGTTTTAATAAATCTATAATAAAATAATTAAAAAATAACTTGTCTTCAAAAGAATATTGACCATGTTAGTAAACATGATTAAAAAATCATGTTAATCTCTCAATAAAAAGATTCAGAAGATATGGCAAGAAGCCAAATATTGAGATTATAGGAAAGAGAAATGCTAAATTTCTTTTTTTTTCTTTTGGTAGCTGTAAGTGGACAACATGTCTTTATTTTATTTGTTTATTTTTATGTGGTGCTAAGGATCGAACCCAGTGCCTCACATATGCTAGGCAAGTACTCTGCCACAGAGCTACAGCCCCAGTCCCAAGAAATGCTAAATTTCTTAATCCCAAATTTGGTCTATTCTACAATCTACCCAGATCTTTCTTAGGTTATTATTTGGAGATTTCTTTTAATTTGTGCATTTCAAACCATTACCATAAGTTGTTGGTATATTCACAGAGAACAGATTTTCTGATTTTCAATTATGGTGTTGACTTTCAGAAGCCACCATTAAAAAGCTGCTTCCTATTTATTTTGCTTTGAAAGAAAACTCCTTTCTTCCCAAATCACCTTCATTTTTTTCTTTCCTTTCTTTTGAAGATACCCTACTTCAACCAAAATTGTTCTTTTTCTAAATCGACAGACTTTAATTTTATCCATCAATGTATCATTATAGATAACCAGATAATCCCAAATCAAGATTTCTCTTAAATTCTGTCAGTCTTCATTTTTAACAATACGCAAGGCACATTCATTTTTAATTCTTTATAATATCCTAGAATCTCAGAACTGGTAATTATCTTGGCTGTCACTCATTCAGCCACCTCCCAAACTCTGGAATCCCTTTTATATCATCTCTCCTCCCAAACCTGGTGTTACTGGGGTTTGAACCCAGGAGCATTCTACCTGTTAGTTATATTCCTAACACTTTTTAAAAATTTTACTTTGAGATAAGGTTTTGCTAAATTGCCTAGCCTTTCTTCCAACTTAAAATCCTCTTGCCTCAGCCTCCCCAAGTAGCTGAAATTATAGGTGTGCACCACCACACTAGGCTCCTTTTATAGCATTCTTGCATTTGGCTTTATACAAGTAGACTTTGTAAATAAACATTAAGACTCTTTTTGATTATCTGTACAATCTTGTATTTCTTATATTGAAAGATACATTAAATTATATCAGATTTGAGTGGAAATGTACTTAGGTTTTTAAATTAAACTTACATATTTACAAGATTTTTAATATTAATAATTTGCACCACCTACATGTCCTTAATTTAATAGGTCAAAATTTTATTAACCAAGATTCTCTTGGGCTGGGGATATAGTTCACTTGGTAGAGTGCTTGCCTTGCATTCACAAGGCTCTGGGTTCAATCCCCAGCACCACCAAAAAAAAAAAAAAAAAACAAAAAAACTCTGATACCCTATCCACATAGCAAGTATTTGCAATGTTTTCAAAGAAAGTATTTTCAAAAAACAGTTTTTGAAAAACTACTGTCTAAATATTCCATTCTTGAAGTTGAAAGTGAGCCAGAAAGAGTATAAAACAATCAGTGCTGTAAAATAATATAAAAGAAGAGCCCATGTACATACTACTTTCTGCCAAATACCATATATTTGAATTATATATTTATTATATTGTTTATTCTTTTATTTTATAATTTATGATATTGTTAATATAATTAAAGATATATATTTATATATGCTTATAGTATTATATATCTATATTATATATTTGTAATAATTCTCATGTTATAATTTTATTTCCTTATAAAATTTCATTATAAAATGAATGATAATTTTTATTTACTAGAAGGGGCAATAGTAAAGCACATAACATTCTTTCTTCAGAAAAGGAGGTATAAAGTAATAAAATATAGGAAATTCCCTTTTTTTTTTTGTACCGGGGATTGAACTCAGGGGGCACTTGGCCACTGGGCCACATCTCCAGCCATCTTTTGTATTTTATTTAGGGACAGAGTCTCACTGAGTTACTTGGTGCCCTGCTTTTGCTGAGGCTGGCTTTGAACACCCAATCCTTCTGTCTCAGCCTCCTGAGTCACTGGGATTTCAGGCATGGCCACCATATCTGGCTCCCATTCTTTTTCATAGCTTATCTAGCATATGTCATCATTTACCATTCTGTGGCTATTTTTGCCATAGAAGTGGTTATTTGCAAAATCAGAATAAATAAATTTCTTTGATATGCAAGTTTGGCATGTTTTACTTTCAATGTACTTTTGAGAAAGTTAATAGAAACAGAAGGACGCATTTCAAATAGATTTAAGGTACTTAAATAATTGCTTTTAAAAAACAGCATTTAGGGGCTGAGGTTGTGGCTCAGTGGTAGTAGAGTGCTTGCCTAGCATATGTGAGGTACTGGGTTCGATTCTCAGCACCACATATAAATAAATAAAATAAGGTCCATTAAAACATCTAAAAAAATTTAAAATCCAGCATTTAAAATTCTTGCTGTTGGTGGGTAGAGTTGTGGATCAGTGGCAGAGCGCTTTCCTAGCATGTGTGAGGCACTGGGTTGATTCTCAGCACCACATATAAATGACTAAAATAAAGGTCCATTGACAACTAAAAAAAATATATTTTTTTTTAATATTTATTTTTTAGTTGTAGTTGGACACAATATCTTTATTTATTTATTTTTATGTGGTGCTGAGAATCGAATCCAGGGCCTTGCACGTGATAGGTGAGCACTCCACCGCTGAGCCACAATTTCAGCCCTCATTATTTTTTTAAAATATTTTGCTATTAAAAATCCAGCATTTGTGTGTATCTGTGTGTGTGAGCGCGCACCCGATGTAAACAGGTTATGTGTGAAATTGTCTTACATCTTTGTAAAATCCTCTAATGTGTCAAGAAAAATTAGAAATGTGGACCATGTAAGGAACATGGACAGAATCATAAGATCATACAACAAAAATCATCTCAATGTTTCACCTTAAAATGGCACATTCTAGGGTTGGGGATGTAGTGCTTGTTTTGAATATGTGAGACCCTGAATTAAATCCCTAGTACTAAAAAAAAAAAAAAAAGAAAAGAAAAGAAAGAAAAAGAAAAGCGCATTTTACCTGTATCCTTCTAGGCATCTGATATTCAATATTTTACTTAAGATATTATTTTTAGGTTAGCTGCTATTATTAGGCTTATATTATATTAAAATGTTTTAATTAGACAACATACTGATTAGTCTTTCTTTATACAGTAGTTTCAGAAGAAAATACCAACTTAATATTTAGTGTATACCTGCTCAGCTCTTTTTGCTAATTCACGCTGTATTTTCCTCTTTTCTAACATATCCTGTTCAATTCTGCGTTTTCGTTCCTCCTCCATTCTCTTCCTTTGTTCCTCTTGTCTTTGTTTCTCCATTTCAGCAAATTTACCTTTAACAGTCCCTAAGAATACATTTTTTTAAAAAAAATTAATACTTTGTTATGTTTCTTTCTTTTGTAATTTCTTTTACCATTTACCCCTCAAGTTTCTTACCTGTTAGCTTTGGGACATAAGCCTTTTCTACTTTAGAAGTTACCTCTTCCTCATCATCAGAAGCAAGCATCTCTTTAATCTAGATGGTAAAATAAATTAAGATAAACATGTTTAAATTAGACTAAATCATATTATGGTAGTCCTCCCTCATCTGCAGGAGATACCTTTTAAGACTCCCAATGGATTCCTGAAACTGCAGATAGTTCTGAGTGCCATATATATACACATACTGTGTTTTTTACTGTATTTACACACCTATGATAAAGTTTAATATATAAGTTAGGAATAGTAAGAAATTGACAGTAATTATAAAGTTGAACAATTATAACAATATAATTAATAAAATTTATTAAAAAATTAATTATTTTTTCTGGAATTTTCCATTTAATATTTTCAGGCTGGTTGACTTTAGATAACTGAAACAGTGGAAAGCAAACCTGCAGATAAGGAGAGACTACTGTCTATGTAGAGTTTAAATTAGCTTACAAACATATTAAAGTATTTTAATTATAATCAATATGAAATGTAACTATGAATAATAAGTAAAATGTAAATTAAAAAGATGAAAATTAATATTTGCATAGAATAAAATAAAATAAAATAAAGTAACCTCCTGCTTTCTCCTGTTCCATTCTCTCTCTCTAATATATTGTTCTTTTCTTCTTTGCTTTTCGTCTCTAGATCTCCTTTGATTTCTTTCTTCCCTGGCTTTCTGCATGGCTTCAAACTTATCCTTTACATCACCCTTGCCAAGTTTTGGCACATAGGATTTTGGGACAGGTTTAGACGAAGAAAGCAGAATCTTCGTTAGAAGAAAATAAAGAGAAGAAAGTTTAAAAAACAAAAGATAGGAAGAAATTAGGTAAAGATAAGAATAAGCAATATAAAAAATACTTATTGAAACAGAAAATAGAAATGAGTTTTAAAACCTTCTTTGAATTATCATAACCTGATTAGATACTATCTACAACTTAAGTATAAAAATGAAATTATAGAAAATATGAGATACATTTTATTAATATAAATATTCATTAATGTAAATTCTATCATATAAACTGCCTTAGTAAAGAAGCTCCATTTGTGCGTACCGATCTACATAAGCTGAAGGTCAGTAAAATATAAATATCAAATACTGAAGCCAAATGGGAAGCAACCTGTATTTTATTATCCTATTCCATTAATAAAAGTTCAGATTTGGCCCAGAGGGGTGGTGCTCAGGAGGCTGAGGTAAGAGGATCATGGATTCAAAGCCAGCTTCAGCAACTCAGTGAGATCCTGTCTCTAAATAAAATATAAAAAAAGGGCTGGGGGGCTGGAGTTGTAGCTCAGCAGCAGAGCGCTTGCCTTGCATGTGTGAGGCACTGGGTTCGATTCTCAGCACCACATATAAGTAAGTAAATAAAATAAAGGTCTATAAACAACTAAAAAAATATTTAAAAGAAAGAAAGAAAGGGGCTGGGATATGGTTCAGTGTGTAAGTACCCCTGGGTTCAAGCCCCAGTACCAGAAAAAAAAAAAAATCAGATTTGACATCTCTTGCTTAAAAGTTACCAAGACTAATTTCAGTAAATTCGATGAAAATGAAGAAAAGGCAGAAGGTTCAAGCTTTAAAGTTTAAAACTTAAATCATGTATCATATTCTTGCTGTTTTCCATCTTTTTATTTTTTAATTTTTGAGACTTACCTCGGCTTTTTGGGAAATATCATTCATGTTTGCTCAGTTTGGTTTTGCGCCGATACAGCTTTGTATATTTTTGCACCTGTAAAACATTTGAATATTGTACAAGAATTTTAATAATTTTATTTTTAATGTGTTATGTATTTTTATAAGTAGAAATAGCATATCATTTTTCCCTCAAAAAATGCATGCTAGTACTGAGTTGTGATAACCTTCAACATCTTTTCTCAAGAATCAGGGTATGTAAAATACAAGGTGTATGGTATTAAAAAAAAAATCCCAGAAAGTTAATGTCCTAAAATAGCTTGGTGAACATATCAAGCACGCTTGAAAAATTTGTATTCTATAATTATTTAGTGTATTATTCTATAAATATTAAATCGATTAAGATGACTGGTCATGTAGATATATTCTTCAATATAAAGAATTTTTTATTATTCTTTTTAATTACAGCATTTTTATTTCATGTAATTTCAGGTTCTTTGAAACATGTACCCATTATGATTGCAATATCTTCTTTTAGAATTGATCCTTTAGTTAGTATCAAATTTCCCTCTTCCTTGTGTAGAATTTAACTGATATTAAAATAACCACACCAACTTTTTCAGCTTTACAATTTGCATTGTGCATAATTTTCTATTTTACTTTCAACCTATTTATGTTTTTATATGTAAAGTTTATCTCTTAATTGGACTTCGGATTTTGCTTTAAAAATAATTCTGTTATTGGGGCTGGGGATGTGGCTCAAGCGGTAGCACGCTCGCCTGGCATGCGTGCGGCCCGGGTTCGATCCTCAGCACCACATACCAACAAAGATGTTGTGTCCGCCGAGAACTAAAAAATAAATATTAAAAATTCTCTCTCTCACTCTCTCTTTAAAAAAAAATAATTCTGTTATCTTTTTTTATGTAAAGTTTATCTCTTAATTGGACTTTGGATTTTGCTTTAAAAATAATTCTGTTATCTTTTTTTTTTTTGAGATGGGGTCTTACTATGTTGTTCAGGCTGATCTCAAACTCCTGGGCTTAAGTGATTCTCCTGTATCAGCCTTCTGAGTAACTGGATTACAGAGAGGCCTGCATACTAGGTTCAGGAAGCTTTCCTTGAATCTGCTTGGTGCTAGGTCTATGTTAGGACTAGAGATATAAAAAAAAAGGCAACATGGTTTCTCTATCTTGTTCTGTATATTCTACTTTAAATGAACATAATAATCATGGTTTATGTGTGTCCAGCAATATTTATTTTATATATATATGACATAAAACTGCTGCGTGTGATGGTGCCCACTTGTAATCCCAGCAGATTTTATTTATTTATTTATTTATTTATTTATTTATGTATAGACAGGGTCTTCCTATGATGTCCAGGCTGGTCTCAAACTCCTAGGCTCAAGTGACTGGCCACAGCTTTCTAAGTAGGTGGGACTACAGATGCTCACCACCATATCTGGCTATTTTATTTTTTGATAGGCTTTATTTTTTAGAGCAGCTTAGATTCATAGCAAAATTGAGTGCAAATTACAAATATTCCCCAAATATACCTGTCCCCACACATGGACAGCCTCCCTATCTCCCATTTGTTAAACTATATTGACACCAGAGTCCACTGTTTACATTATGGTTCACTCCTAGTGTATATCTTATGGTTTGGTATGAATCCACCCTTATAGTAGCATACCAAATAGTTTCACTGTTCTAATAATCCTCTGTGCTCTACCCACACATACTCCCTCTTCCCCATAGCAACCTCTGCTGTTTTTACAGTCTCTTTAGTTTTGCCTTTTCCAGAATGTCATATAGTTAAAACTATTGTTATTTTACAGTTTGACATCTGCTGCTGCTGCTTTTTCTTTTTCTTCTTTTTTTGGAGTGGTGGAAGAGGTTGTGGTGCTGGAGGTCAAACCCACGGTGTCTCACATTCCAAAACCGTTTTTTCCCTTGCAGCCCTGTGATTTAACTCAGGGCCTCACACGTGCTAGGCAAGTGCGCTACCATTGAGCTACATCCTTCTCCCCTCATATTGATTTCTTTTTTAAAAAATATTTTTTAGTTGTATTTGGACACAATATCTTTATTTCACTGATTTATTTTTATGTGGTGCTGAGGATTGAACCCAGGGTCTCGAATGTGTGAGGTGAGCGCTCTACTGCTGAGCCACAACCCCAGCCCTCATATTGATTTCTATCACTGAGTAATATGCATTTAAGTTTCCACTATGATTTTCATGACTTGATAGTTCTTTTTTTATTATTTTTAGTTGTAGATGGACATAATAACTTTATTTTATTTATTTATTTTTATGAAGATGAAATGCAATGTCTTATATGTGTTAAGCAGGCGCTCTATATTCTTGTCTGGATGTACAATTTTATTTATCCATCTTTCTACTGAACAGCAGTTTAGTTGCTTCCAAATTTTGGCAATAATAAATAAAATGAAAATTCATGTTGCTCTACATCCTTACTCATGCTTCAGGTTCTAAGTGTTCTGGATTTCAACCATTCTAATAGTGCAGAATGGAATCTCATTGTCATTTTAGTTGGCATCTTTCTGATGACATGTGTGTTAAGCATCTTTTCATATCCTTATTTGCAATTTGTGTATTTTCTTTAATGGGTCTCCGTAAGGTTTTTGGCTGATTTTTTAAAAGTCAGACTGTGTTCTTATTGTTGAGTCTGAAGAGTTCTTTGTATACTTTGGATAACAGTCTTTTCTCTGATATATCTTTTGCAAATATTTTCTCCCAGTCTATACAATAGTTACATGATGAGATGAAGTGAGGTGAATAATGTATACATTATGATGCAATATTAAGCTACTACTTCTCTCTTTCTCTCTGATGATTCATTCTTCACATAGTAGAAATTTAAAATTTTACAGAAGTCCAGCTTAATGGTTCTTTCTTTCACAGATTGTACCTTTGGTATTATATCTAAAAAGACAATACCAAACTGGAGGTCATCTAGACTTGCCTATGTAATTATCTTCTAGGGCTGTTTTTTTTTTTTTTTTTTTGGTACCGAGGATTGAACTCAGGGGCACTTACCACTGGGCCACATCTCCAGTCCTATTTTGTGTTTTATTTAGAGACAGGGTCTCACTGAGTTGCTTAGCACCTCACTTTTGCTGAGGCTGGCTTTGAACTTGCAATCCTCCTGCCTCAGCCTCCCAAGCTGTTGGGATTATAGATATGTGCTATCACACCCACCTTCTTCTAAGGGTTTTATAGTTCTGTGTTTTACATCTATTTTGAGTTAAGTTTTGTGAAGGATATAAGGTCTGTGGCCAGATTCATTTTTTTTTGCATGTGGATATCCAGTTGTTCCAGCACCATTTATAGAAAAGACAGTCTTTTCTCCACTGTATTGCTTTTTCTCCTTTGTCAAAGATAAGTCAAATATATTTATGTGGGTCTATTTCTGAAAATTTTATTCTGTCCAAAGATCTATTTGTATATTGTTTCATCAATGCCATACTGTCTTGGTTACTGTGGCTTTATAGTTCAACATTTCCCCCTTACCTGCTGTTTCACCTCCACAGTTTCAGTTATCCATAGTCAACCACCATCTGAACATATTAAATGGAAAATTCCAGAAATAAATAACTTATAAGTTTTAAATTGTATGTCATTCTGAGTAGCATGATGAAATCTTGCGCTGTCCTACTGCATTCTGCTCAAGATATGAATCATTCTTTTGTCCAGCATATCCACAGTATATAAACATTACACTACCATTTGTTAATCACTCAGTAGCTGTCTGGATTATCACATCGACTATTGCAGTATCTCAGTGCTTGTGTTCAAGTTACCCTTGTGTTGTAGCCCAATGCTGCATCACAATGCCTACATTATTCACCTCATTTCATCTCACCATGTAGGCATCATATCTCACATCATCACAAGAAGGGAAGTAGAGAACAATAAGTGAATTTGAAAGAGACCCAATTCACATAACTTTTTTTTATAGTATATTATTATCATCATTCAGTTTATTATTTGTTATCATTGTTAGCCTCTTATAGTGTCTAACATAAATTAAGCTATATCACAGATATATATGTAAAGGAAAAACCATACTGTGTATAAGGTTCAGTACTATCTGTGGTCTCAGAGATCTGCTGGGGTCTTGGAGCATATCCCTTGCAGATAAGAAGAGACTACTGTATATCTTTAAGTCCAGTGATATCAGTCCTATAGCTCTGTTGTTCTCCTTAAAGGCTATGTTAGAGCTGGATGCTGTCATACATGCCTATAATCTGAAGATTTGGGAGGTGGAGGCAGGAGGATTGCAAGTTCAAGGCCAACCTCAGCAAATTAGTGAGATCCTGTCTCAAAAAAAAAAAAATCTAAAAAAGGACAGAACATGTGGCTCAGTGGCAAAGTGTCCTTGGGTTCAATCCCAGTATCACACACACACACACACACACAAAAAAAAAAAAAAAAAAGATTGTGTTGATTATTTTGGATCTTTCCCCTCTCTACATAAACCATAGAATCAGTTGGTGAATGTCCACAAAATATCTTGCTAGGAGGCCCATCCCCTTGGGCCTCTTATAGTGTCCTATGCTAGAGCCAACTGTGACCCTGAACCATTGCTTGGCCTCTGTGTCTGTAGGCTGATGGAACTGAAGTGTGTTGCACAGCGGAGAAAAAAATTAACTGCTAGGATTTTATTGAGATTGCATTGAATCTGTAGACAGATTTGTACTTTTCAATGTGCAGGTCTTCCACATCTTTCTGTCAAATTTCTCCATAAACTAATATTGGTCGATGCTACTTGTATTAGTCCATTTTTAATCACTGTGACAAAATACTTGAAGCTGGGTATTAAAAAAGAAACTTATTTAGCTTATAGTTGTGGAGGCTGAAAGTCCAAGATCTGGTGGCCACACTGGTTCTGTCTCTGGTGAGGTCCCAATAGTAGATGGTATCACGGCAGAAGCACATACAAGAGTGAGAGATAACATCACAAGACAGGAAGCCAGTGAGCAATTCAAGGATCAGGTTTAGGCTTTTAAATAACCTACTCTGCCAAAAAAAACTCAGGGTCCCATGAGAACTACTAATCCTTTTTTTCTTTAGGTCATACTCCCAATGACCTAAGGACCTCCCAATTGGCCCCAATACATCACCTCTACCACATCACTGAGGACCAAGCCTCTAACACAAGAACATTCTTTTGACAAACCACATTGAAACCACTGCACTACAATAAATGCTTTTTTAAAAATTTCAATGGTGATTGTTGCTAATATATAGAACTACATTTTTTGTATTGTGATATTATATACTGAAACCCTGCTAAAGTAGTTCACTTATTTGTGGTTTTTTTTTTTTTTTTAGATTCCATCAGATTTTCTACATACACAGATAATCACATCACTTGTGAGCACAGTTCATCTTTTTCCCCTGGCTTTCTGTCCCCTACTAGTCTTTCTACATATCACTTCATAATGCTTTCTCTTCCAGACAGACACTATTACTCAGAACTCTCCCAAAACAGTCTCCCTCTCTTAGATCAGTCAACTAGGGACTGTACCTTGAACATAATAGATGTCAAAAATGTTGCTCAGTGCGGTGACACAAGCCTGGAATCCCAGTGCCTGAGGCTGCTGAGGCAGGAGAATATTAAGTTCCAAGCCAGCCTCAGAAAAAGCGATGCGCTAAGCAACTCAGGGAGACCTTGTCTCTAAATAAAATACAAAATAGGGCTGGGGATGTGGCTCAGGGATTGAGTCCTTTGAGTTCAATCTCCAGGATCCCCCCTCCAAAAAAAAAAAAAAGAAAAAAAATGTAAATGATCATAATTATATTGGTAAAACGTATATTATGAAAAAAATCAAAATAAATGGCATATGCAGTTTCAATCATTGTCATGAATTTTCACAAAGTCTCTCTTTAGTATCTAAAAGACTTCTATCTGTACTTAGGTTTTTAGGTTTATCTGGTGTGTGTGTGTGTGTATTTTTTTTTTTTTTTTTTGGTGCTAGGAATTGAACCCCAGGCCTTATACAAGCTAGACAAACCTCTATCACTGAGCTAAATCCCCAGTCCTAGTATATACATTTTAAAAAATTATAATATTCAACATCTTAGATGTATCAGCCAAATCTACTTTCTTTTCCTTTTTATTATAGAAATTTTCAGACATGCAAAATTAAAGAGACTACTCTAATAAACACCCATATATCCATCACCAAGTTTCAACAATAATCAGCTTTCTGATTTTTCAAAATGTTTCATTTGTTTTATGCAACACTTATTTCAGTGCAATATATCTTTTTTTTTTAAGAGAATTTTTAATATTTATTTTTTAGTTTTCGGCGGACACAACATCTTTGTTGGTATGTGGTGCTGAGGATCGAACCAGGGCTGCACGCATGCCAGGCGAGCGTGCTACCGCTTGAGCCACATCCCCAGCCCCAGCGCAATATATCTTTAAAGATGCCTTAAATCATACTTTATATTCTAGCTGTTCCTACCACATTCTAGGCTATAATATGAGGTACATCCTCCTATCCATTCAGAATTATGTCCCCACCAGTGCCTTCCATTTTCTCTTGAAATGATTTTAGTGTAACCATTTACTTAAAGTTGAAGCCAGGTGCAGTGGCATTTGCCTGTAATTTCAGCAGCTTAGGAGACTGACACAGGAGGTGAAGTTATAGGTTTGACTCAGTAACTTAGCAAGACCCTAAGCAACTTATTGGGACTCTGTCTAAAAAATTTTAAAAAGGGTTGGGGATGTAGATCAGTAGTAAATTGCAGGTAGGTGAAATCCCCATACCCCCTCAGTACTTACCCAGATGACAAGTTATTATCTGATGAAGTCATTAATAAAGTAGTGAAAACTTACACATATAAGTAAAATGTAAGGATCTACAATACATTTTTAAAAAGATTAGAAGGAATGCAAGTTCAAAGGCATCCTCAGCAACTTGGTGAGGCTGTAAGCAGTTCAGCAAGACACTATCTCTAAATAAAATACAAAAAAAGAGTCAGGGATGTGGCTCAGTGGTAAAGTGTTCCGGGATTCAATCCCTAGTACAAAAAAAAAAAAAAAAAAATGCCTAGAGTTGCTGTCTACACTGTATAAAAGAGAAGGTTGGAAAACTAACATTAAACTCCTATATGTCACATACACTAGTTAGTTTGTCTATTATTTCATCAATCTAAAGCAGGTAAGTATGATAGAATTAAGAATAAATGAGGGCTGGGGTTGTGGCTCAGTGGTAGAGCACTCGCCTAATAAGTGTGAGGCCCTGGGTTGGATCCTCAGAACACATAGAAATAAATAAATGAGTAAAATAAAGGTATTGTGTCCAACTACAACTGAAAAATAAATATTAAAAAATAATAAATGAGAAGAGATTAAATTAGTTAAAAATGGATAAATATTAATTTGAGAAACATTTATTTCCAGCCACTGTGGCACACACCTGTAATTTCTGCTACTTGGGAAGGTGAGGTAGAAGGATTACAAGTTTGAGGCCTGGGAAACTTAGACAAAAAATAAAAAGGGTTGGGGATGTAGCTCAGTGGAGAGTGCCCCTGTTAATGCCTGATACCACAAAAGATACATTTTGACCATCTTTCTGTCTTCTAGATACAGTACTACATAATATAATGATGAATAGGGTAAAATACCTGTTCTCATAGAGGTCAAAGTCTAGATGAGATAAAATATAATTACAAAAGTATAATAAGACTTATTACACTTTTAGTTTATAAAATGTTTAATTAGATAATGTGAAAGTTTATAAACACAGAAAAATAAACTGTGTGATGTTAAAAAAAATGTGCCTTCTGTAAGAAAAGCTACGAATTACAAGAGGGGGTTTCAAATTTTGGGGGTGCAGGGCTAAGGTGTGGGCCTATTACTGAGGATCCTAGACAAATTTTACTTATATGAATTATTTTTGTGGATATGTAATGTATTAGAAACTTTAAAATAACAATAGTAGTATCATTTAAAATTTTTATTTTTGGATTGTTCATTGCTATTATATAAAAATAAAATAATAGACTTTTATCCTAAAAATATAAAATTAGCAAAACTTATTGATATAAACATGAAAAGATTTTATGAAAAATAACTATATTTTCCAAAAAAAATTAATCAGAGAGAGTGGCACTGTTTTACATTTTAATAAGTCTCTTTAATTCTGGGTTTATCTGCTTCTACATTCAAACTATTGCAATATATTGTTTTGAATTAAATCTACAAAGAAAACATAATATCATACAGATATATATTTGGAAAAGGAAGGACTTCATTGATTCTTAAAGGGCCCAGGGGACTCCCAGGGTTTTGTTTGGTTCTGAAGATTAAACCCAGAAACATTTTTACTACTGAACTACATCCTCAGCCCTTTTTATGTTTTTGGTTTGAGACAAGGTCTCACTAAGCTGCTTAGGGGCTTTGATAAGTAATGACATCATCATCATCATCATTATTTTATTTATTTTTGGAGGTACTAGGGATTGAATCCAGGGCCTCAGTGTATTAGGCAAATGCTCTACCATTGAGCCATAGCCCCAGCTCAGGGTCTTGGTAAATTGCTGAGGCTGGCTTTGAACTTATGGTCTTCCTGTTTTAGCCTCCCAAGTCATTGAGTAGCAGGGATTACAAGCATGCCCTACCACACTCAGGTGAACTCCCAAGAGTTCTAAAAGAACATTTTAGATCTGCTGAATTACAGACAAGAACATCCTATCAGATCAAGTTTGTCATGCTAGAAAGGAAGTGGTTACCCTATACATTTACTCACAGTATTTTAGAATGCAAAGTGAAAATCAGTTTAACAATTTCTTAAACTCAGTATAAGAAGCCAAAAGATTTTATATCTGAAATCTCATAGGTTTTTTTGAAGCTAGTGTTAAATAATTTTTCTCCTGAGTAGGCACATGCAATGTTCTTGGCCACCTTAAAGGGGCAGTAGCAACATAACAATTCAGTCCCACTGCACTTTCTAAATGAAAGCTCAGGCAGACTAGATGAATTGTCATCAAGAATAAAATTGGGCTGGGACTGTAGCTCAGGGATAGGGCTATAGCTCAGTGGTAGAGTGCCTGCCTTGCACACATGAGGCACTGGGTTCGATCCTCAGCACCACATAAAAATAAATAAAGATATTGTGTCTATCTACAACTAAAAAAAATATTTTAAAAAAGAATAAAATTAAGCCAGTTATTGTGGCGCACACCTTTGTAATCCCAGCAGCTGAGACAGGAGGATTGAGAGTTCAAAGCTAGCCTCAGCAACAGCCAGGCACTAAGCAGCTCAGTGAGACCCTGTCTCTAATAAAATACAAAATAGGGCTGGGGATGTGACTTAGCAGTTGAAAAAATAATAGTAATAAGATTAATGTCTGCACACACATGAAAGAAAGACAGAAATATAATTAAACACTAACTAAAGGGTAAGGTTGAATGTGGTTCATCAATAAGAGTTTGGTCACAGTTAAGGATGATAAAAGATGGGATGATAAATGGATTTAGTAAGCTAGTCTAGAATATTAAATATTCATGTTAAATGAAGGTAAAATATTCACCAGAGTTTATAGGAAATATTGCAATACTAATATAGGCTGTATGTGATTTATCAAAAGAGTTGCATTTTTTTTCAAATTTGACAGATTAGATCTTTATTTATAAAGACAGTATCTTTCTGAGAAGAATCTACCATGTGCCAAACATTATGCCCTTATGAATAAAGATGAATAAAAGATAAACCCTTATTATAAATCAAGTATCTTTGGTGAGAAAAATAGACGGGACCACAACTGATTGTTATAATACAAAGTCTTAGGTGCTATAACAGCAATATTATAGCAGAGCTATAGAAGCATGGAAAACAGTACAGTGTGGTTAAGGAATGGGTTCAGTTAAAAAGGTTTCAAAGAGATGATGACATGAGTTAAAGAATAAGTAGGATTTCACAAAGTAGAAAAGGAAGTAAGGCACATAAACAGAAGAACCAATATTAACAAAAACTACTAATGCTTGAGAATTTGCAAGTTTGTGGAGCTATGAATTGTCCAATGTCTATAGCTAAATGTGAAATATAGGCTGGGCACTGGCTAGAAAGATTGCTGAATGCCATAATAATAAAAACTTTAGACTTGATACTATAGGCAATGGGTGCAAAGATTTCTTAAAATATTTTTAAGATGTTGATTGACCTTTTTTCATTCATTTATTTATATGCAGTGATGAGAATCAAACCCAGTGCCTCACACATGCTAGACCAACCTGCAACAAAGATTTTTTAAGCAGGAGCATGACTTAATCTGTATGTATTCTAGGAGGGTAAAAAAAAAAAAAAAGACTGTTCTAGCAGCGCAGAGAATGGAGTAAAATGGGGAAAGGCTAGTAAGAGGAGAGCAAATACAATGATCTTGGCAAGAGAAGGCAAGGAACTAAATTATGATAGTGGCATTAGGAATGAAAAGTCAGAATAGACATTTTAGGAGTGGAATTGAAAGGACATGGTGACCTATTTTAACAAATTTATTAATCTCCTACTATATGCCAGGCAACTATCCTAGGCTCTAGGGATATGAAAGTGAACAAAAAGACAAAGTCCCTTTGTGAAACTTACGTTGTAGTGGGGACACTATAGAAAGAACTTTGATCAATTTGATTTGAAGGGATAGAAGTGAGGAGATAACTACTGCCAAGAATGAACCCAAGGACTGGGGTTATAGATCAGTGGTAGAGTGCTCACTTCACACGTTGTGAAACACTGAATCGATCATCAGCACCCCATAAAAAATAAAGGTATTGTATCCATCTGCAACTAAAAAAAAAAAAAAGAATGAACCCAAGCTGGGTGTCATGGTGCATGCTTATAATCTCAGGGACTTGGGAGGCTGAGACAGAAGGATGCAAGTTCAAGACCAGCCTCAGCAAGACCCTGTCTCAAAAAAAAAAAAAAAAAAAAAAAAAAAGGTGAGGGGAAAGGGGCTTGGGATGTGGCTTAGTGATTTAACATCTGTAACCTGTACTCCCAGTGACTGGGGAGGCTAAGGCAACTTAATGAGACCTCTCTCAAAATTAAAGAAATTAGAAAAAATGGGGGGGGGTCGCTGAGAGTGTAGCTTAGTGCCAGTGTGTCTCTGGATTCAATCTCTAGTATCACAAAAGCAATAAAAAAAAAACCACACAAATAAAAGAAACCCCCTAAAAAACAAGATTTCTAGTTGGAGCCAAATGGGTTACCACTGAGATTAAATTTAAAAGTATGTTTAAGTCAGAAAATGAACTCAGTTTTGAACAGGTTTTATTGCCTGCCAAAATTATATTTGAGGCCAGGCATGGTGGCTTGCACCTATCATCCCAGAGACTTGGGAGATTGAGGCAGGAGGATCACAAGTTCAAGACCAGCCTCAGAAATTTAGTGAGGTCCTGAGCAACTTAGCAAGACCCTATCTCAAAATAAAAAAATGGGCCCAGAATGTAGCTCAGTGGTAAAGATCCCCTGGATTCAATTTTCAGTACCTTCCCTTGCAAAATTAAATTTTGGGTCTGGTTGTGCATAGATTAAGAATCATGGAATTTTAGAACTCCATTTTCTAAGAACCTTACAAATCATCTAGTTCAACAATTCAACCCCTTCATTTACCATATAAAGAAATGAGAGGCAGAAAGATATTCAATGACTTATCCAAGGTTACAAGCTGCTAAGTAGTGGAACAAGGAACTAGATTCCAGGTTTCTTAACTTAGTCACTCTGTCATTCAACATTATTACCTATTTTAAGTACATGAAACATTACACATATGTAAATAACATGCTCAATGGCAATATTAATGTTGGTATCAATTTTCATTGTACTTATGAAAAATAGGCTTTGAGAAGTTTTTAAAAATGACTTAATTGCTTGATAAAATGTTTCTAGAATAAAATAATTTCCAGGTAAGATATTAAGATATGAAGTCAAAGGCTGGGGATGTGGCTCAAGTGGTAGCGCGCTCGCCTGGCACGCGTGCGGCCTGGGTTCGATCCTCAGCACCACATACAAAGATGTTGTGTCCGCCGATAACTAAAAAATAAATATTAAAATTCTCTCTCTCTCTCTCTCTCTCTCTCTCTCTCTCTCTTAAAAAAAAGATATGAAGTCAAGCCATGAGAGAATAAGTCTAATAGTAGAATGTAACAGTAAGTATAACATATTTTTGGGAGGCTACTGGGGATTGAACCCAAGGTCACATTCATACTAAGTACATATTTTACCACTGAGCACTGCCACCCATAACAAATTTTTCTTAAAATATGCATGTTAATGATTCAGTTATAGAATTTCTTTACATCTATGTTTAACTTCTAATTTTCATAATTTTTATTAATTTTCCTTGACTTTTTAGATATGCAATTGAAATATTTCAAGAATAACAAATAATGCAAGAATCAAAAGAATTTGAAATCATAGCTCTCTATTATTTAAAATAGCCGTTTCACTGTATTATTATCTCCTTTTCCAAGGAGAATAGAATTGTCAAGACAGTGTTTTAAATCTGCATTTTTAAAAATTTGAAATATATTTTTTATTTGTTCTTTTTAGTTATTCATGACAATAGAATTTTTGTTATTGTTGTTTTTGGCACTGGGGATTGAACTCAGGGGCACTCAAGAACTGAGCCACATCTCCAGCCCTATTTAGTATTTTATTTAAAGACAGGGTCTCACTGAGTTGCTTAGTGCCTTGTTTTGCTGAGGCTGGCTTTGAACACGTGATCCTTCTGCCTCAGCCTCCCTGAGCAGCTGGGATTATAGGCATGCACCATCACGCCTGGCAGTAAAACGTATTTTGACATACCATATATCATGGAATATAACTTCCCATTTTTGTGATTGTACATGATATGTAGTTACATTGGTCATGTATTCATATATGAACATAGGAAAGTTATGTCCAATTCATTCTATTGCCTTTCCCCTTCCCATCCCCCCACCATTCCCCCTACTCCCCCCTGTCCAATCTGGTGAACCTCCAATGCCCCTCTCCTCACCTATTTTGAGTCATCATCCACATATCAGAGAGAACATTCAGTCTTTGATTTTGGGGATTGGCTTATTTCACTTAGCATAATAACCTCCAGTTCCATCCATTTACTGGCAAATACCATAATTTCATTCTTCTTCTTTTTTTAAAATTTATTTTTTAGTTGTAGTTGGACTCAATATTTTTGTTTATTTTTATGTGGTGCTGAGGATCGAACCCAGGCCCTTGCACGTGCTAGGCGAGCGCTCTACTGCTGAGTCACAACCACAGCCCAATTTCATTCTTATTTAAGGCTGAATAATATATATATATATATATATATATATATATATATATATATATATATATATATATATATATTTTCTTTATCCATTTATCTGTTAAAGGGCACCTATGTTGGATCCATAGATTAGCTATTGTGAATTGAGCTGCTATGAACATTGATATGGCTGCATCACTATAGTATGCTGATTTTAAGTCCTTTGGGTATAAACTGAGGAGTGGGATAACTGGGTCAAATGACGGTTCTGTTTCAAGTTTTCTGAGGAATCCGCATACTGCTTTTCCCAGTGGTTTCACCAATTTTTAGTCCCACCAGCAATGTATGAATGTACCTTTCTCCCCACATCCTTGCCAACATTGTTATCTGTCTTCTTGATATTGCCATTCTGACTGGAAAGAGATAAAATCTCAGTGTAGTTTTAATTTGCATTTCTGTAATTGCTAGTGATTTTTGAACATTTTTCATATATTTGTTGACCATTCGTATTTCTTCTTCTGTGAAGTGTCTGTTCAGTTCTTTTGCACATTAAATCTGTATTCCATTGAATTCAAGCAAATTCTTCATCTCAACTTTTAAGAAAGGTTTAATTCAAACACTTAACTATGTACTTCAAGTAAATGTTAAAACCTAATTCTTACAGTTTTTGGAATAAACAACAAATTGTTTATAGCTTCATAAAATGCAATCCTAATTTTTTATCATTTTTTACTTGTGCAAGAAACATAAATATAACTTCACTGTATCTAATTAACAAAGTTTCAACTTTATTCTTTAAAAATTAAGCTACAAAACCCATCATAGGGGGTGGGGCTGTGACTCAGAGGTAGCTCACTTGCGTGACGTGTGTGAGGCTCTGGGTTCGATTCTCAGCACCACATATAAATAATAAAATAAAGGTCTATCAGCAACTAAAAAAGAATTAGAAAACCCATCATAAACTTCATCACAACTTAAAAATATGAAATAAGATCTAATTTTATCTATTGAAATAGTGAGAATTTTCCTTCCTACTAATACACAATTCCTCACTGAAAACCAAGAATCTTATTTTCAACCTGCTTTGACATTCTTCTCTATTAATTATATATAATATTTTGCCTTCATAAAACTATATATAAGACTTTTCAAAGTATATTCACCATACTATGAGCCCTGAAAGATAAGAATTGCTCAATCCTCTCAATATCCTTAGTGTTTCACACAATATCAAGTATAAGCTCAATTTATATTTGATGAATGACAAATAACAGAAAAACTGTGGATCTAAAACAGCCCAAATAAGATATGATTAACATCTACAAAAGGAAGGCTCATGATAGCTAACTAAATAATAGTAGAAGATAAAAGGGGGCAGGTTATTCTAAATATCATAGACAAACAATCAGTAACCTGGGGCTTCAGGAAGTTGTCTTTCCAAGCAAATGGCCGTGATAACTTCTAGAGGAGTCTGGGCCTCTTCAGCCTCTCTACAAAGTGGAAGATGGTCTTTCACTGAAAAACATAGCTGGGAATTAGAAGACCTAGACCTCTGGCTCCAACAAGTCAGTGGCGTAAGGAGGCAGAAGAATAGTAAATAAGTACATAACTTCTATTTATGGCAAGCTCTAGGAGTCACAAAAACATGTAAGGTACAGGCACCCAGTTCTAAGCCCAGCAGACTTTCTATCATATAATCCTTCCTTCAGACTTGCCCTAATACATACCAGATCAGGGAACTGCATATTCAAGTGTCTAGGGTCAGGTAATATAAATGCTATGTAATGCAACTGAAGGTAACATAAATGAGTATGGTTAATTGTAAAACAATAGGGAATCATGGAGACTATGTCAAATGGAGAATGTATACCCTGTCTTGGTTCCAAAGTGTTGCTACTATGTAGAAATGTTGCCCCAATTTTGCCCAGATTTTCCAGTTTTTCAAGACAGAATGTAAATCCATATTTTAATGTAAAAAGTACCAATATTTAGGCATTTCTATGGCTTAGAAGTTTCTTTTGATTTTAAATTTGTGGTTCCATTATCTAAATGAATGGAACACAGTGAGAAAATGGAAAGGGACAAAGGGGAGACCCAATTTGATCAGAAAAAGAAAGACAGAATCAAAGAGGAAGAAAGGATAGGAAAGGAGCACAGAGAGGAGAGCGGGAGCAAATCTCACCAACCTCAAAACCTACCTATGGAGTCCCACCCAATTTACTTATCTTCTAATTTGAGAACAAAGAGGAAGAGATGTCTGGAGGAAAAAAAAGGAGGAATAAAGAATCTGTTGAACTGTTGAACACTTACTAGATGGAAGCTACTACATCAGATGCTTTCCAAAATGCTTTCATTGAGATATGACAATACAAGCGGAAAAAAATCCTTTGCAATCAGAAAAGACTTGAAAATACTAACAGAAGTGTCAGATTATGAGAACACCTTTTTATGTTCTGCATAATTTTTTTAGGGGGGAGGGAGAGAGAGAGAGAGAGAGAGAGAGAGAGAAATGAATCTTTTTTTTTTTTTTTTTTGTAGATGAACACAACACAATGCCTTTTTTTTTTAATGTGGTGCTGAGAATCGAACCCAGGTCCCGCCCGTGTTAATCAAGCGCTCTACCGCTGAGCCACAATCCCAGCCCCATGTTATGCATAATTTTTAACCATAAGTATAATATAGTTGTATTAACTTTATAATACAAGTAATAACTACGAGTTAAGGTAAATTTCTGGGTTAAAATCTGCCTACCCTAGGGCTGGGGCTGTAGTTCAGTGGTAGAGCACCTGCCCTGCATGCGTGAGACCCTGGGTTCAATCCCCAGCACCACATAAAAATAAAGATATTGTGACCATCTACAACTTAAAAAAAAATATATGTGTGTGGTGTGTGTGTGTGTGTGTATGTATGTATACATATGTATGTATATATGTATATGTATGTATATATGTGTGTGTGTGTGTGTGTGTGTATATATATATACACACACACACATATATATATATATATATATATATATATATATATATATATATATATGAAATCTGCCTACCCTAGAATGTACAAAATATATACAAATGTTGGAGCATTTGCTTAGCATGCACAAGCCCTGGGTTTAATCCACAGCACACTCATACATATACACATACATATACACACACAAGTACAGGACCATAAATTAAGTCAAACTATACATTGAATATGTAAAAGAATAAAATATAACAATTTCAAATATGTGTAATATGTAACTATGGAATTAGAAAATCAGAAGAGAGAGCATGAAAGAAACTTCACAGGTGATATGAACTACAGATTGAATAAATAAGAAAAGAAATAAGTGAAATTGTTACGAAATGTTTGTAAGTCATTCTCCCTCTGAATTATAAACTACCAAGATTTTTTTGTGTGTATGATTTTTTGTGTGTGGTGTACAAAATTATAAAATATGCTAAAAGTTCTCTTTTCTGCAAAAACTTTTAGACAACTGCCCATCTCCTATATACAACTCTCATGTTTATTTTTATTAAAACATTTTTTTTAGTTGTTGATGGACATTTATTGTATTTATTTGTATGGTGCTGAGAATCAAACCCAGTGCTTCACACATGCTAGGCCCCTCTCATGTATATTTGAATATTTTTTTTTTATTCCAGGGCTTTTCAAAATAACAGTTTAATTTTTTTAATGAACAAAGTATATTATTCCATGCCACTTTGGTTGTAAGTAATCTCAATCTCCAATTCTCTTCCATACATACATATTTAGTTTTCATTTTATTCATGAGTAAAACCTTAACCTATATACTTCAAGTGAAATTTTAGGGGAAAAATACTGTTCAAAAACCTAGATAATGCATTCCTTTGTTGGTGCTAAATATAGTCATCTCAAGATGACATACATTTTGACAATGATCTGCCTTACATGTCAAATTTTCAAAAATAGCACAGATTCTCATTTTAAAGCGAGCAGGAAAAACTGCTACTCACTATTTTAATTGAAAATGGATTTGAAAGTGAAAATTGCCAATTAAAACTGGATTACATCAGTAACCATAAAAAGGAAAACTGAATTTAAAATAATTTTGTTGTGGTTTTTGCTTAGGGCTCTTTAAGTGAGTTGTTGGCAGGTAGAATAAAGAATTGCACACTATTTTAAAAAAATTATTCATGGAAGCATCACCAAAATATAAAATACCTTCAGAAATAGGTGCTAAATAGCTGTGAGGAAGAAGAAGCTTAAACCAGTTACATCAGTAATCAGAGTTCATTTATACAAAATATACTTTCCTCTAAAAACCCTTTCCTTCACTTTTTTTTTTCCTTAGCAATACTCTAAAACTTAAAAGAACTTCAGAGATATCTATGTTTCAAGTTTCCTTATGGCAACAATTTAACCCATAAAAGGATTTTAGGGGTGCAAATTATGCGGTCCACTCAATAATGTGTGACTAAGTTGGTATAAATACTTAAAATTATTTAATCACACTATCCACCACATACTTATGTTATGACTGGAAGACCAGTGGGCCCGTATTATATGAACTCATTAACAAAATTTAGCTGATGAATGATGTTCTCATCGCTTTGGTCAGATAACTAACTTCTTTCTATGGTTTACTTCTTTTCTCCACCTGCCTCTTTCTCAAGGACAGACATTTTGTTAGGACATATCCTCATGCTATTTTTACCGTCTTATCTCTCTCTCCCAACTCTTTGTTCACGTTGTAGCCTTTAATAAATATAAAATAAATATCTTGAAGTCATTGCAATAATCAACTAAACACTCAATTTGATTACTTTTCTTGCAAATGTCAATAATAATAAATCTTTAGTATTTATAGAACGTTTCCAGTTCACAAAGACCAGTTGGCATTATCAAATGCATATATAGACAAGGGACTTCTCAAGAGGTTACTACATTCTTCTCTTCAACTTTGAGCTCTACTTGCTCCATCTCCAGCATCCCACGTCGGGTAGACTTACAAAAAAAAAAAAAAAAACACCATCCCCCCCCCAACAACAAAAAAACAGTTTTGGAGATGATAGGCTGTTAAATCACATATTTCGTTCCCAGCCTCCACAGGGGCCGATCAGGAATGATTCTTAAATAATGGCACTGCTGGTGGAGACGTAGACCTCTGGGGCGCGTGGCGGGGGATCGCAGTGAACTTTACCCTCTGGGACCCCAAAGGGACAAGCAAGGGGACAGGCACCCACTCTTTTCCCGCAGTAGTACAGGAACGCATCCAAAACACAACCGATAAGGCAAGGCAGAGAAGAAGCAAGGGAGGGGAGCAGGGAATCGCAATCAGAAGCCAGAGGCAGGAACACCGAGATGGCGAGGCCAACCCGAGCCCACAGGACGCAGCCCCGAGGGTCGCAGCCTTCGGGCCGGAAACCGAAGCCTACTTACAGCTGGATGGAACCCGGTGCGCTCTAGTGCTGCAGCGGAGCCGGCCAGGAGCCTGGGCGTCCTGAGCGCCTCTTGGCTGTCGCTGCTTCCACAAACGCCAGGGGACCCGACACCTCGGTCTTTGCCACCCCCATTCCACGTTACCCCAAACCCTCTTACCCTTCAGGAACTGGTGACAAGCTTAGGTCCTCTTTGAGTGCGGAGAGATTGTGCGCGTCCGGCGCTTGGGTATGGGTAGGGGTCTGGGAGTTCCGACCGCAGCCACTGCTGCTCCAGTCGCTGGGAGCCCTCTGGCTGCCGCCACCGCCGCCGCCGTCCCCAGCAGCAAGTTTCCATAAAAGTCCTGGTGCGCAGCCTGTTCCCGCATTCCAGACGGGCCCAGCGCCGGCTGCAGCTGTTCCAAAACACAAGGCCAGTTCCCCCACCCCCCCACCCCCACCGTATCACCCAGAGAAGGGTGGAGAGTCCTGGAGAAAGGCGAGCGAGCGGGCGGTGGCTGCCAACTTTCCGCCAGAACTTGCCTGTTGCCCGGCCATGAGTGCCTGAACTGATCCCCAACCTTGGGCCTGCCTCCACCTACAGCAGGGCCCAGAGAAGTGAGGCTGCCTGTCCCATGGGAAAGGAATGATGCTAGAATGATCATCCCCAGACTGCTTCCTTACGACCTGTCTGCCCGAGACCCACTTCTCTCATTTTTCTACCTTTTTTTTTTTGGTATCAGGGATTGAACCCAGGGGCGTTTAGCCACTGAGCCACATCACATCCCCAGCCCTTTTTTGTATTTTATTTAGAGACAGGGTCTCCCTGAGTTGCTAAGTGTCTGGCCAAGTTGCTGAGGCTGGCTTTGAATTCAGGATCCTTCAGCCTCCTGAGCGCTGGGGTTACAGGCGTGGGCCACCACACTCAGCAACCTGTTTTCATTTCTAATCAAATAGGGAAGCTATTATTATTGTTGTTGTTGTTGTTGTTATTTGTGGTGCTGGGGATTGAACCCAGGGCCTTGTGCATGCAAGGCAAGCACTTCACCAACTGAGAAAAGGAGCTATAGCCTCAGCCCTAGCATTGACTTTTGATCAGCTTTTCCTCTGTTACTGAGAGCCTGGTTGGACAACCCCAGAACACTTCATCAGTTTATTGTTCTCTTTTTCTTGAACTCTGGTTTTTAACTCCAATAAGTTGATAGAAAAAAAGTTGGAGAAGGAAAAAGAATAGAATTAATTTTTGTATGTGTGTTTTGTAGTAATTTTCACTCTTCCTTAACTGAAGGCAAATCATCTCTGGTTTTCCTAAAGGTTCATAAAGGCATCTGTGAGTATTAGCCATCTCCCATTTTTTTTCAACTTGGATCACTAGCCTGTGAATTAAATCCATTAGACAACATCATATTAGATTGTGAAATACACATCCAGAAGAGGCATTTTTTGGTGGGGGAGATTACTGCATTTTAAATTAAAAAAAAAAATCAAACTGATATCCAGACAGATACACCAAGAACAAAGGTAACTACTTGCAACTTCAGGCTCCTAGCAGTACTCAGGTTATATTTCAGGGATGTCAAAAGACCTTTTGTTCATAAATATATCTGTTTCCCATCCCCATTACCACACTATTTATCAGGATGAAAATTCTTTTTTTTCTTTATTAAGTTATTTATTTATTCTAATTTGTTATAAATGATGGCAGAATGCAATTCATTTCATATTACACATATAGAGCACAATTTTTCAAATCATCGGTTGTACACAAAGTATTTTCACACCATTCGTGTCTTCATAAATGTGCTTAGGGTAATGATGTATACCTCATTCCACCATCATTCTTACCCTCTTGCTCCCTCCCTCACCTTTGCCCTATCTAAATTCCTCCATTCCTACCATGCTCCCGCCATTGCCATTATGAGCCAGCATCCTCAAATAAAACATTCGGCCTTTGTTTTTTGGGGATTGGCTTACTTCACTTAGCATTATATTCTCCAACTCCATCCATTTACCTGCAAATTCCACGATTTTATTCTCTTTTAATGCTAAGTAATTGTTCCATTGTGTATATATACCAAAGTTTCCCTATCCGTTCATCTACTGAAGAGCATCTGGGTTGGTTCCACAATTTAGCTATTGTGAATTGTGCTGCTATAAACATTGATATGGCTGACTTTCCGTAGTGTGCTGTTTTTAAGTCCTTTGGGTATAGGGTTAGGAGAGAGATAGCTAGGTCAAATGGTGGTTCCACTCCCAGTTTTCCAAGGAATCTCCATGCTGCTTTCCAGATTGGCTGCACCAATTCACAGTCCCACCAGCAATGTATGAGTGTACCTTTCTCCCCACATCCTCGCCAACACTTATTGTTGTCTTCATAATAGCTGCCATTGTGACTGGAGTGAGATGTTTTGATTTGCATTTCTCTAATAGCTAGAGATGTTGAACATTTTTTCATATATTTGTTGATTGATTGTATATCATCTTCTGAGAAGTATCTGTTCAGGTCCTTGGCCCATTTATTGATTGGGTTATTTATTTTTTTGGTGCCTAGCTTTTTGATCTATACCCTAGAGTTTAGTGATCTATCTGATGTGCAGGTGGTAAAAACTTGCTCCCAAGCTGCAGGATCCCTATTCACCTCACTGATTGTTTCTTTTGCTGAGAAGAAGCTTTTTAGTTAGAATCCATCCATTTATTGATTCTTGGTTTTAATTCTTGCGCTATGGGTGTCTAAATAAGAAAGTTGGGGCCTAATCCCACATAATGGAGATTTGGGCCTACTTTTTCTTCTATTAGGCGAAAGGTCTCTGGTAATTCCTAGGTCCTTGATCACTTTGAGTTGAGTTTTGTGCACAGTGAGAGATAAAGGTTTAACAGGATGAAAATTCTTATGAGTAAGGCAACCAAACTAGGTGTCCTTCAACAGATGAATGGATAAAGAAAATCTGGTATAGATACACAATGGAATAATATTTTCTTTATTTTATTTACTTATTTATATGTGGTGCTGAGAATTGAACCCAATGCCTCACACGTGCTAGGCAAGTGCTGGCTCTACCACAGAGCCATAACCCTAGCTCTACTCATCCATAAAAAGGAATGAAATCATGGCATGTGTTGGTAAATGGATGGAACTGGAGACTATCATGCTAAGTGAAATAAGCCAATCCCCCAAAAACAAAGGCCAAATGTTCTCTCTGATATACGGATGCTAACACACAATAAGGCTGGGGGTAGGATGGAATAGAAGTACTTTGGATTAGACAAGGGTGAATGAAGAGAAGAGAAGGAGGATGGGAATAGAAAAAAGTAAAATGAATGGAATATAATTTTCCTATGTTCATGCATGAAT
This sequence comes from Ictidomys tridecemlineatus, assembly GCF_052094955.1. NCBI lineage: Eukaryota > Metazoa > Chordata > Mammalia > Rodentia > Sciuridae > Ictidomys > Ictidomys tridecemlineatus. The sequence continues at coordinate 61,772,822 of NC_135487.1, read as the reverse complement.
AAGCTCCACATCATGTACAACCACAAGAATGGGAAATTATATGTCATGTATGTATAATATGTCAAAATACATTCTACTTTCCCATATAACTAAAAAGAACAAATAAAAGAAAGACAGGTAACATATTCATTCTTTAGTGAAACTCTAAGTTGGCAATTAAAATGGTTAAATACAGATAGTGATGGGTGGTTGGTATTATTTAGCTTGCCCCTGTGCTCCCTTCAGTATCCTCACCTTGGCCTTGGTTAGTTCATGGTCATTCTGGCTGCATGGCTTTTCACAAGTTATTCCTTCAACATGACATCCTCTTCCCCCATTCTTCACCTAACTTCCACATATCCTTTGGAATCACCACTTAAATATCACTTCCTCATGTTTACATGGCTCACTGCCTGCTACAGTCTGGATATAGTTTACAATATCTGTATGTGTTCATCCCATCCTTTTCCTCTCTATTCATATCAATTTATAACTATAAATTTTTGTGATTTAAAAAACTGAATAGGAGCTTTCTAATTTTGTGTTTCTCAACAGATTCACTATATTAAAAAAGCTCTCCATTCTTTCTAAAAAATGCTGAAAACTACCCACAGCCTGCAAGGCCTACTTACCAATTCATCACCCTTTCAATAAATTATCAGTTTTAGATACTGAAGATACACCAGGAACAAAATGAATAAAGTTCCCATTCTTGTGAAACATAAATTCTAATAGAAGAAGATAAGCAAATAAATGACATACGTAGTACTTAGTGATACGCAATATTTATAAAATGAGCGGGAAAGTAGGGAACATCGAGAATGGGTGGGGAGTTAATGTTATAATTTTAGATAGAGCAACTAGAGAAAGCCTCAAGTGAGTAAAACTATTAAAAGTGAGGCAATGTATTAGTTCATTTCCTATTACTGTAACAAAATATCTGAGGCCAGATAACTCTAAAGAAAGGAGGTTTATTTAGCTCACAGTTCTGAAGTTTCAGGGCAAAGTTTCAGGGCAAAGTTTGGCTCTGGTGAGGACATCATGACAGATGGCATCACAATGGCACAGAGTTTGTGGGAGAGGGTGAGATCACACAGTGAGACAGGGAGCCAGAGTGTAGGGTGGACCAATAATGATCTCTCACTAAGCCCTACCTCTTAACAGTTCTACTACCTCTTAACATTGTATGGGGACCAAACTTCCAACACATGAACTTTTTTTTTTATATGAATTTTTCAGTTTTTATTCATTTATTTATATGCAGTGCTGAGAATTTAATCCAGTGCCTCACACAAGTGAGGCGTGTGTTCTACCGCTAAGCCACAATCCCAGACCACAAAACATGAACTTTTGAATATTGTAAACCATATCCAGACTGTAGCAGGCAGTGAGCCATGTAAACATCTGAAGACTGGACCAAGGAGAGATACAAAGGCCCAGAGAAGGATCAAGGAAGCTTGTGTGGGTGAAGCTTGAGTACATGAGGAGTAAAATAACAAGAGGTGGGCTGGGGCAGGGGATGAGGGTAAAACCCTTTCTGTAGGGCTGGGATGTGGCTCAAGCGGTAGCGTGCTTGCCTGGCATGCGTGCGGCCTAGGTTCGATCCTCAGCACCACATACAAACAAAGATGTTGTGTCCGCTGAAAACTAAAAAATATTTTTTTTTAAAAAAACCCCTTTTTGTATAGTGTAAGGACTTTGCTTTTTACTCTAAGATGGGTGGCCATGGTGGGTTTTGAACAAAGTGGTGACATGACTGCTTGTAACATGTTCATCTCAGCTGATGTGCTGGTAATTTACTAAATGGGACAAGTAAGGAAGCAATTGAGAGACTTGCACAGGAATCGGGATGTGGGATAATAGGGATATGAACCAAGGTGATAGCTGTGAAGGTAGTGACACATGGCTTGGCTCATTTTTTTTTTCTTGGTACATTTTTAGGTAGAACTTGTAACAGGCTATGAAGTGAAATGAAAAGAGGTTTTTGGCTCTTGAACTGAAGAAGAGAGCTGTCATTCACTCAGAGGGGAAGACTGGGAGTGCTGGCAGGGGTGGTCAGGGGCTAAGTTTTAATAGGCTAAATTTGAGAAAATTACAAGAAATCCAAGACTTGTCAGATTGTATAAACATTCCTGACATATCTATCATGAACCAGCTGAATTTGTTGTCAATCTTGACTGTATCAGAGCTTTTTCTTTTTTTCATGGTGCTTTTTCATGGGATCAAATCAAGGGTGTTAAAAAACATTTTAGGCAAGTTCTGTACCACTGAGCTATACTCCTGGCCCCCTTTGAAATCATATATTAAAGTTAAAAGACTGTTATAATCTTTATAAGACCTAAGTTGAATGCTTTGAAAAGACTTAATAAAGGCAAATAGCTTACAAAAATTATCATCAACCTAGGTGTGGCGAGGACATGTACAAAAAGATTGGGTACAAGCTTAGTAAAACCTAGGGAGATTACATATGCATTGCTTTCATATCTAAGTTGTTTTCTCCTTTAAAAGGGCCATTAAATAGGAGCTGGGGCTGTAGCTTAGTGGTAGAGCGCTTGCCTAGCATGTGTGAGGCACTGGGTTCGATCCTCAGCCCCACATAAAAATTAAAAATATAAACAAAGCTATTGTGTCCAACTACAACAACATTTAAAAGAACAAAAGAAAAAAAAAGAGGGTAATGAAAGAAAAACAAAAGTAAGGAACTAGAAATCCCAGAAAATGACTTAAGGGTGTAGTTTTTGGACCAAGGTATCTTGGAATATCCAGTGAATCCATATTTTATTTATTTATTTATTCGTTCTAATCAGTTATACATGACAATAGACTGCTCTTTGATTCATTGTATACAGATAGAGCACAATTTTTGATTGTATCCAAAGTAGGGTCATCATGCCATTCTTGCTAACTAAAGGTCTTGAGGCCATGATGGTCCTAAAAGCCAGGAGTGGTGAAAGAGGCTACTCAGGAAGCTGATGAAGGAGGATCACTTGAGCCCAGGAATTTGTACCCAGTCTGGGAAACACAGTGAGACTGTCTCAAACAAAGGAGAAAAAAGGGAAGGAAATATTTGCTTTAACCTACTTTATATCACATATTAAGTACTTCATTTGTTTTTTTTTTCTTTTTCTTTTTTGGTACTGGGGACTGAACCCAGGGGCATTCTACCATTAAGCTACATCCCCATCATTTATTTTATTTTTTAGTACTGTGGATTGAATTTAGGGGAGCTTAACAAACTGAGTCACATTCCCAGCCCTCTTTATTTTGAGACAGTGTGTTGCTAAATTACTTAGGCCCTCAATAAGTTGCTACGGCTGGCCTTGAATTTGCAATCCTCCTGCCTTAGCATCCTGGGTCACTGGGATTATAGGCATGCACCACCACACCTGGAAAATACTTGCATACTTTTTCAAATTTACTGGAACCATTCTCTAAGTATTACTAAAAACAATTTACAAAGTTTGATAAGTTATATATTCCAATTGCTTTCAGATGGTAAAATGCTTCTCTAGAGTCAAGAACTATGGTGTTATTTCAAACATAGCAAATTATCAGTTCTGTAATTTCCTATATATAAATATACTTTGTGAAAGGCTTCTATGACACACATAAAAAAAGCAAAATGCTGAGGAGATATTTGATGTACCAGTTGCTTTGCTGTGGCTTTTAAGTAAAGAATAAAAAGTGTCATAGAAGGAAGGTTTGCTCTTTTTCTTTTCTCTTCTGAAATCCAGCCCTTCCCTGCCCAAATGATGAAAGTTATTGTGTGGTTTTCACTGTTTAGAACTTCAGCAGACCAAAGAGCTTGTGCAGCCTGATCAGAAATATCAATAGCATAGGACAGCAAGGATCAAGGGGAAAAAGTGCCAGGGTAAGGAATCAGAGAACATAGGGAACAGGAAAAAACATTAAAGAAAAAAACAAGTCAAAAGCAGCATAAGAACAGTAAAAAAAGACAGTGGATAAAAAAAAAATCCTACAAGTAATGTAATAACAGAATAGCGAGATGCTTGCAGAGAAGCATTTTATATGCACATAAGAATTCAGAGAGAGATGTTTAAAGGGTAAAATATTAAGTTCAGACAGTGGGATCAAAGAGGATGCATGAGACAACAAAGAATATGACAGAAATGACATAGAAAACAGTAAACGAGACAGAAATACCAATTTGGGTCCCCATTCTACTCTAACCCTATAACCAGAATGGAAAAGACTCAATGTTTGTATGATTTGCTTATTAAGTAATATACTTCAGTTGATAAGTTTGAAACTTTTTTTTTTTTTTTTTTTTTTTACATAATGGCTAGTATGCAGCTCAGCTGGAGAGTGTTCAAGCATTCAAGAGACCCTGGTTTTAATCCCAGCACTATGAATAAATAAATAAATAAATAAATAAATGACTGCATAATTATATAACTACCTATTTATCTATGTAACACATGCTTAATTACTTTATAATAAACCTATTTGTTTAAAGTCTCAAATTAAGAATAGTGTTTTTGTGTCCAGGCGAATCCTTTCTGCCATCTGTTGGCAGCATCTCTCTCCTTGACTAAATGTATCTAAACCCTTCTCAAAATATTATGAGAAAGGAAGTTGAAATCTGAAGAGGGATGGATGCACGTGTATCAGTTTGATAAATTTATATTATGCTTGATGGCATTACCCACTGCAACACTTTAATTAAAACACAAGTACTTTGACTTTATTCATCACAAAACTACCTTTCTTTTTCCCACTTAGTACATAAAGAGACACACCTTTACATTCAATTTCAATGCTTCTACAGTTGTCTATGTTCTCTATGTGTGTGTATACACACACACACACACACACACACACACATATGTATATATGTGGTGATATACAGATGGAAAGCTCTCATAGCGTAGAGTTTAATGAGACAATTGTGACCTTCCAATTATACATAAACATTGTTTAAAGTATGCAATACATTTCCTAGGTGTACAATCACTTTTTTATTTGGCAGTTATAGAAATACATCCATGTCATAGTGCTTATTTTGGCTAAAGAGCCAATGCTATTTTTTTCTGCTACTGTAGTGTTTTATTTTTACACAAATTAATTCAGTTCTTACATTTAAGAAATAAATACATTTACTGATATCAACCAAGTAAAGCTAAAACATGGTTGTTCTCAAACTAGACCAAAACAGTGACATAACCATTAGGAACAAGGTAAAGATGTCCTTATTTCCATTTTTCACAGATAATATAAATTCTTATTAAATCTCACATACTTATATTAATCTGATTTATCCAAGTAAAAAAAAAAATTGAATTCAGCCTAATTTTTACAGTCACTTTGAAATTTACAACCCAACCAATTTCTAAATACATGTGCATATTAAAATAAAAGCAAATGGGTTATAAACATATTTAAAAATTTCTGATTATGAAATTTCACAGAGAAGTACATTAATGTTACTTTGGCATTCCTGTTTCCTAGGCTTAAAGGAACAATAAACTAATAATTCCTTTGTAATGCAAATAATAACTCTTTTGGGAATAAGTAGAAAATATTACATCTTAAGGCAAGAAACATTTGTAAATACTTTTTACAGTCATCTAACAACAAATTAATAAAAATGATTCTAAATGGATGCAAATGATTGAATGCTACTTTATGAGAAAGAGAAAGTTCTTTGGAGCTGACTATAACAGTATGAAAAACTTAGCTTTTAAAAAGTTAGTTCAATTTTGACATTTTAGTAACATATCGTTAACCTCTGGGTAAGAAGTAACTACTTTGTTATGTGTAAAAAAAAAATGTAGACAAACCAAACTAGAAAAAATTTTTAAAAAGTAACATGTAAATCATCTGAACACTTATTTTTTTCTTCCAGAAAAGAGGAGGAAAAGTCATTTTCTCAGGACTGACTAATCCAAGGCCCTGTTTTAACTTACATATGGGAGTGAATGAAGGGACTCATGGTGGTTAACTGTACTTTCCTGACAATACCACCAGGAGTAAGTTGATGGGTTTTACCCTGAAAGGCTTTAGACTAGTTTAAGTGTTATTTTATTTTTTAAAGCATTGCCTTTGCTGCTTAATTCAGTTTTAAGGCAAATAAAAAGAGGCATGTATATCTTCAGTACCCTTCTGCAGTCAGAAATATTCTTTTTAGAAAATGTTTACTTTTCAAAAAAGTCATGTTTCTTCACATACAATAGACTTTTCCTACATTTATTGCCCTGAAATTCTATTTGGTTACTCTTATCCCTTTTGTTAAAAGGCCACAAAGAAAGCTTCTTTGTAATGTTGTAGCTACAGAACTGATCAAAAACTAATCATCAAAATCAAGCACTGAATTTGAAAAATTAACCTCCTGAAGATGGGCAATTTTTTCTGTTTCAAAAAATTGAAATGTGAGAGAGGTGGGGGGATGGGGGAGGAGAGAGGAGAGGAGAGACCCAAATATCTCCTAGAACTCCATTCACCTTGTCTGATGAAATAAATTCCCCATGGTTATCTAATAGCAGCATTATTAAACAGTGCAATTCTTCCAAATTGAGTTCAAACAGTATCTTTCTTAAATAAAATAGTAAATTCACTCATAGCTTTTGTTTATAAATAAAAATCATGGCATAAAACATTTAGCCTCAGTTGAGTAAATTAGTAGAAGTAATAACTGCCCTGCCCATGAGGTAATGGGAATGAACACACGCACATATGTGTATGTGTGCATCATTCAAAGCCAGTGATACCTCAACAGGAGGGTGAAAAAACTCAATACTAAATGAAAAGTAAAATGTTACATAACATACTTCTAATACTCCTCCATCAGTGAGAATTATGAATAGGCAATTGTTAATTTAAAAATCTGTATAAGAGGACTGGGGATGTAGCTCAGCAGCAGAGCATTTGCCTAGCATGCATGAGGCCCTGAGTTTGATCCCCCAAACTGAAAACAAAACAAAACTAAGACACAAAGGAGTTATATACTCAAGAACAATTAGAGTAATATTTCATATATTTAATGCTCTAACCTATACAGTACATGCAAACACTGCATGATTCTGAATTTCATATTTTGTAATTGATTTAAATTATTGTGGCACATAAATTTTAATACTTAAAAATTATTCCTTTTCACTTTTCATTTTCTATTCATTAATCTGAAACTAGGCACTTTAATCTAAAAATGCATTTTTAAAAATGCATTTTAGATCCTTTTGTGTAATTCACTCCTAAAATGTATAAAGACCACTTCAGGAGCAAAAGCAACAAATCTAACCCACTGATACAGTCAGCCACTCCAAACAAGTGGTATATGACTTAGGAACAAAATTAATGCAATTCTAAAAATACCTAATACACTCTGAAAAGCCTCACTCAAGAACAACCCACTTGTTCATTCACTTGTCATAGAGGACACAGAATATACTTCCATATCATTAAAAATATTTTGTTCTTTATCAGAGGAAGAAAAAAGAAAAAAAAATTCTTTAAAACCTCACCAAGATTCAGTGGGGTGCAGTATCCTATGCCTGTAATCCAGCTACTTGGGAGATTGAGACAGGAGGATCTCAAGTTCAAGGCCAGCCTCAGCAACTTAGCGAGACTCTGCCTCAAAATAATTTTTTTTTTTTTTAAGAGCTGGGAATGTAACTCAGTGGTAAAGCACCCCTGAGTTCAATCCCAGCACTGCAAAAAAAAAAAAAAAAAAAAGAAAAAAAAAAGAATAACAACAAAAAAACCTATGACTCAAAGTATGAACATCTTAAAAATATGGGCAAATTCCCAGTGTGCTGAGTCCCCTATGAGAGTAACTAAAAACTTGTTTTGTGGAAGAATAAAAGAGAAATTATTTTACTGTTACCAAGTTTGAATACCTCAGGTGTTGGGAGTCAGTCTCAAAATTACATTACAAAGGGTATATTTTAAATTGCTTTTCTTAGTAAACAAATGCTATCTTTTGAATCAATATTAATTCAAGAGAAAAATGTTCTAATTATTAAAAGATTAAAGTATTTCAGTCTCTGTATTGTAATTCATAGGACCAACAGTTAACGTATTTTGGAAACTACAATTAATCTAACATAAAGTTACAAGTTGTAAACTTCTAAAGTGTCAATTCATCTAAATGTTTTATATTGATACTCAGTGATTACAATTTCTCTGATTGAAATACATAAACAAATGTACAGGCAATAATAAGCAGTACACATTAAATGCCACTACTGCCTAAATTTGATCTAACAAACGAATAACTTTACAGTTAAAAAACACGTTTTCAGGCAGTTAAACATATTGACACTAGGAGTAATATATTCTTCTATGTATGGACCACAAAGGTGTTATAATATATTCTTGCATGTGTGGACCATGAAGGACTTGGCTAAATGTATACTTTCAAGGTGCAAAGAATAAAAACAAACCTTTTAAGTATGACACTGGACATTTCTGACAGCTTGAAGATGATAAATCAATTAACTCCCAAGTATTGGCTTCAAATTAAGCAATATTCCTATAGAATTCACAATTCACAACTTAAATTACTACCTCGATTATTAAAAAGCTGCTCTGAATATACTACACAGGGATGCAAAGAATTTCTATATAAGTACAGTACTTATTTTTTTTTAAGTACAGTACTTATTCATTCATTCTTTATTAGATTTTTTCCCCTCCCTGAGTCCACATCCACCAATTATGTAATACATATTACAAAATCAATAGTTACCTTAAAATATTTTATACCACTCTCAAAATGTATGATTCTTATGGTACTTATTGTACTTTGGCTTCTAATAGCCCACTGGATATAACATGACCATGACCGCTTAAACAGCTACTCGTGTGTCTCAGGGCATCTGCTCCAAGATAGGCCATTAAAAGTTCCATGCGGCGAATGAGTAACTGCATGAGGTCTTCGGCCAAAGTCTCTATACTTGAATAGCGCACCTTCTCAAAATCAAAAATGTCTTTGAGAAAGAAAATAACTTGATTCTGGAGAATGAACACAAAACAAATTGGCATGTATTAGACCGAAATTATATTAAATCTAAAGAGTTACTAACATTATATCTAGCATTATATCAGGAGTCAGAACATCTGAACTCCAGGGATGATTTCACATCTCATTGGAAAAGGGACCTTGAACAAGCCATGTAACCTTTTTTTGGGTCCCATTTTCTTTTTGACAGATCAATATAAGATAATACCACCCATCCAATTTACTACTCAGGGCTGATATAATGACTAAAAAGAAATCTGACAGAAGTGCCTGCAAACCCTAAAGCATGTATAAATGTGAGGGGCTGTTTATTAGCCTTTCCTTCATTGTTTCCTCTGAGTACTGGTACTACTTTAGGAGAAAAATAAACTATTTTCAATAATCATAAATAATTATTAAATGTGCATTCTTCTGTACAAAACCCCTTAAGACACAAAAAATAAAAATAAGTCCAGGCCTCAAATCAGAGAAAGACCTAGAAGAATATTTTACCTCAGTAAGTTGATACTTATTTTGAAACTCATCTCCCCCTCCCCCCAGGGCTAAGGACCCAACTCAGGCCTCAAGCATGCTAGGCAAAAACTGTGCCACTGAGCTAAATCCCTAACCCCTGACACTCATTTAAGTACATTTACTTAAATGGGTAGTACACTTTTCTTTTTAATAGTATACTACTATTAAGTATACTATAAATTGTAAATTTCAATTGCAAGGTCATGATGAAAAGAAAGTAATTCCAAAGAAAAAAAGCAGGAATATATCATTTATATCCTCTAGAAATCAAATACTAAGTACTAACAAGACATATAGGTTCACTGGATTTTATATTCACAAGGGTAATTAGCAATCAACCTGTGAAGTCCCAACATTTTGAAGACAAAAGGATTATTTTTCCCCCAAGTCAGACTGTTCATTAATGACAGATTTAATTCGCAGCTCAATTTTTTCAATTAAAATACCTTACATCTGGGAGGGCAAGTAACCTAGTTAAAAATTAATGAGTTCTAAATGACCGTAAAATAAACATTTCCTAAATTATTTATACAAATATTACATCAGTAGCACATAAACATAGTAACTTAATTCAAAAATGAATATATAATGAAACACCCAAACTTTAAAATTCATATTCAATTATGTTTACTTTTAATTGCTCCTTGAAACTCAGCCTACACCTTATTGAATAGAGACACTCCTTCGCCACTTTGCCGACCACATATTCTTCAATGAACTTTACTGTGTGTTTTGACAAACATAATTATCTGACATTAGGATACAACTTTAAACTCCCATGTTATTTCTCACAACTTGGATTTTATCGTTCATATCAGAACTTACTGCACTAGGATGGGGAAAGTGCTTGGAACAAATTATATTGGATAAATTTTACTGTTATATTGTGTATTGTGTACATATACAAATATGGACCATCAAACCCCATTAGTATGAACAATTATAATGCACCAATTTTTAAAAAGTGGGGAGAAAATAACTTTCTGCAATAAAAATATTGCTTGTTCATAAATTTCAAGTATCTAGGCATGAAGAACAAACTACATGAATTCCACTGTAACACTGTAACACCATGCAAGACCATGACAGAAAGAATTGATAAGGTGAATGGACTCAGTGAACCTATTCTACACTAAGGCACCAAATCTATAGAGCACTGGTTCATTTTAATAACAACATTACTATAAAATGTCACTAATTCAAATTGGTCACCTGAATTTAAGTAACCTGTATAACTTCACATTTAAATAAAATTCTTTCTTCTACAAGCAAAACTCAAACAGAATAAAACCTTATCCCTTTTTAAAAAAATATTTGTTTTTTAGTGGTAGGTGGACACAATAACCTTTATTTTATTTTTATGAGGTGCCGAGGATTAAACCCAGTGCCTCACGCATGATAGGCAAGCACTCTACTGCTGAGCCACAACCCCAGCCCCCTTATCCACTTTTTGATTCACTAAAAAAAGCAATAAATCAATATATCAATGACTGAACATACCTTAAAGAAGCAACATAAATCATAAAGAGAATTTCTAGGACCCAGAAAGCCCCAGGCGAGGACAGGGCTTATGTGCTCACAAATGGCATAAAAATGGGCAAAAAATCCATCTGGGATCTGTTGGGAAGTAAAAAAAGAATAGTTATTTTGTCTCGTACTTACTTCCTCTAGCAGAGAAACTGAAATTGTTATCTATTATATGATCTGCTCTTTTTGAGGGTAAGCCAAGAGTCAATCATGAGCCAGTCTATTTAAAAATTAATAAACTTAGAAGTAACTTTCAGAGTCAAAGAGTGTTTTTATGTAGATTTCATATCCTAGCCAATATTATTCCAGATATGCTGAGAAAAGTGGTTTTTCTTTCTTTCTGTCCCCAATTCCCTCTTCTCTATTTTTTGGAACTGGGGATTGAATCCTGAGGGTGTTTTACCACTGATCTAAATCCCTAGCCCTTTTTATTTTGAGAGAGGGTCTAGCTAAGTTGCAAAGGCTGGCCTTGAATTTGTGATCCTCCTGCCTCCTTCTCCTGAGCAGCTGTGATAACAGGCATGCACCACCACACTTAGCTACGTTTTAGAATATGTGAATATACATAATGAGATATCTTGGGGATAGAATGGAAGTTTATGCATGAAATTCATTGTACTTTATACACACCTTATAAACTCAGCCTGAAAGTAAGTTTTCACAATATTTTTGGTGTACTTTCATTTTGACTGCAACCTGTCACATGAAATGCATTGTGAAAATTTCTACTTGTACCATCATGGCAGCTCTCAGAAAGTTTCAATTTGAGAGCATTTTGAATTTTTCATTTTCAAATTAGGGATGCTCAATCTGTACTTCATTAAAACAAACAAAACAATTCTGGGGCTGGAGTTGTGGCTCAGCATGTATGAAGCACTGGGTTCAATCCTCAGCACCTTATGAAAATAAAGAAATTAAATAAAGGTATTATGTCTATCTACAACTAAAAGAAAAAATTTTAAAGAAAAAATCTTAAAAAAAGAAAGCAATCATGCTGTGTTGTAAATAAGCAATAACAAGAATGTTACAATTCCTTAGCCATATAAACTTTAGGAGTATTCTTGAGTATTTAAAAGCCTTACTAAATCACTTAATGGTATTAATGAAAAAGATTTTAAAAAGAGTTCAAATGATTAATTATTAAGTTATTTTTACTAGAACCTTAACCTTTAGTTAAGAAACCCAATATTAAAAATTTAATTGTGTAATTGCTTCTTCTTGTGAACTATTAATACATATGCTTATGTTTTAGGAAACTGTTTATTAATAACTTTCTGAATGTCCTTTGTTAAATAACATCCTGTGGGATCTGTCATGAAGCACTGATTGGGATAATTATGCCTTAAGATTTTGTTCATAACCCACTTGAATCAAATGTATGAAATATGATATGTCAAGAGCTTTGTAATGTTTTGAACAACCAATAAAAAAAAAAAAAGATTTTGTCTTTTGGGGCTGGGGATGTGGCTCAAGCGGTAGCGCGCTCGCCTGGCATGCGTGCGGCCTGGGTTCGATCCTCAGCACCACATACAAAGATGTTGTGTCCGCCGATAACTAAAAAATAAATATTAAAAAACTCTCTCTCTCTCTCTCTGTCTGTGTCTCTCTCTCTTTAAAAAAAAAATCTTTAAAAATAAAAAAAAGATTTTGTCTTTTGGGGCTGGGGTTGTGGCTCAGTGGTGGAGTACTCGCCTCGCACCTGCGGGACCCTGGGTTCCATCCTCAGCACCACATACAAAAATAAACAAGTGAAATAAAGGTGTTGTGTCCAACTACAACTAAAAAATAAATATTAAAAAAATTTTGTCTTTTGGAGGAGTTGTTTTTTATTTTACAGTCTCCAGGACAATCTTTTAAACCTCAGTTTAAAAAACATGACAGCAGCAGTTATCATTTAATGAAGAGTACCCACTGTATTCTGGATAGTATGCTACATTCTAATTAGTTTGCTAAAACATTCTTGGCAAAACAGATCATGTTACCATCATTGTAAGTATGTGAAAAGTGATATTTGGGATGGCAAACAACCAGCTACAGCATACCATCTAGCTAGTGGTGAAGGATGGAAAGTTATCAGGCATTTACTAAGTTTATTCTAGTCTAAAACATGTTCTACATATATTAAAATTCTAAATGACACAGACTCAAGTGTTTTAGGAGTTCGAGAAGTGAGAAATTAGTGTGGGCTCAAACAGAAAAGATACACTTTGGCAAGGAACATTGAGAGCCGAACTCAATAGTAGATTAGATTTATTTAAGTATAGAGGGAAGTTTTACATTCCATACACAGAAAATAGTTCTTCCAAAGGTGAGATTTATAGGTATTTGTGGATATTGAAAGAAGACTAGAATGAAGCATAGTATTTACTCTAAGAAGTAGGAAACAGGGCTGGTGATGTAGTGCAGTGGTTGAGTACTTGCCTAGCAAGTGTGAGTTCCTGGGCTCAATCCTCAGTACTGGGAGGGATGTGAGGGAAAGGAGGAGAAAACAGAACTACTGGTAATGATGCTATTACTATCATTATGGAAACTGTTGCTTATTAAAATCTTTTAAGATTACTTTTAACTTTATGTTTAAATTAAATTTGTTATATCATTGATATTATCTCATTTCATACTGACAGTAGTTTTAAAAAGTAGACATTAACTCCATTTTGCAAATGGGAAAACTGAAGGTCAGCTAATGGTTGGTATTTGCCATGATCGTGCTAGCTAGTATGAGAATCACACTCAGTCTACAAAAATCTGTTTTCTAGTGCTAAACCAGTTTCAAACATTATCATTTATAATAATCATTTAGGAAACGCATTATGATTTGAATGTGAGGTATCCCTCCAAAAGCTCCTGTGTTAGTGTAGGAATGTTTAGAAGTGAAATAATTAAGACTGTGAGAGCTGTCACCTAATCAGTCCACCCTAGTATGAATGGACTAACGAGGTGGTAACTGTAAACAGGTGGGGCATGGCTGGAGGAAATAGGTCACTGGGGTATGTCCTAAAGGGTGCATGTTCCCTGTGGGGCCCGTACCCCAATCTTCCTAATCCCACCTTGAGCTAGGTCCTTCCCCGATAATGTCTAAAAGATGTCTCTGCCTCATCTTAGGCCCAGGGCAATGGAGTTGGCCATCTATGGACTGAGACCACTGAAATTGGTCTTCCCAATTGGTCTTTCCCTCCTCTAAGTTTTTCTTGTTGGGTACTTTGGTAACAGCAACACAAAAGATGACAAATGGACTAATGCAGAACCTGTTTAAAATACAGGGCTTCTGGAAAAAACCTGAAATAAGAATTATTCAAATACAAGGTCTCTGGAATTCTTTCTTTTGGTGGTGCTGGGGATTGAATTCAGGGCCTTGCACCTGAGCTACAATTCCACTTCCAACTAAAATTATTTCTAACAGCACGTGCTGAAGATATTGTGAGGATTATATTCCTGGCATTATCAAAGTTAATAAATACTGAAATAAAAATATGGATGATAAAATATTACAGGTCCTTGAGCAAATAATATAGTAATGGGCAATATTTGTATAATGCACTATGCTAAGCACTGTTAAGCACTTTACATTGTATATTCACAACAAATCCTATGAGGAACTGGGTGTGGTAGCACACTTTTTGATTCCAGCTTCTTGGGAGGTTGAGGAAGGAGGATAACCAAGTTGGAAGTCAGCCTTAGCAACATAACTAGATTCTGTCTCAACAAAACAAAACAAAAACCAATCCTATGAGGTAGATACTATTATTATCCTCTTTTTAGAAACAAGGGAATTGAGGCACACAGAGGTTAAGCAACTTGCCCAAGGTCATATTGTTAATAAGTAGCATCTGAATCTCACTTCAGAGTTTATGTCTTTAGCCACCAGTACTGTATGGTGAGAGCAATATGTAGTGGATGAAATGGGCTACAAACTTTTGAGACTTTTGGGGTAAGTACCTAGAACTAAATAAAGCAGCTATTAGAATCAAATCATTAATTCTCAGTTGGATTATATGAAGGAGAGACCACTATATTACTAATTTTTAAAAATAATATCATTAAACTAAAAAAAAACATAAAAGCCCTATTAGAGCTATTCTAACCCTAAATATCTTTAGTTGAAATCTCACATATGCCTCAATACTTGCTACACTGAATTATACAGAACATTGAGGAAAAGGGAGAAAGAAGGCATTCAAAAAAAGGACCCAAAATAATAAGAGGTTATGAGGGGCAAGGGGGTGGGGGGAAAAAAGGGGAGAGAATTGAACAACAGCAGAGGAGGTAGAGAGGGATGTTGGGAGGGGAGGGGAGGGGAGGGGGGATAGTAGGGGATAGGAAAGGTAGCAGAATACAACAGTCACTAATATGCCATTATGTAAAAATGTGAGTATGTAACAGAAGTGAGTCTGTATTATGTATCTGGGGAGTTCAAAACCCAATTGAGTCGAATGTATGAAAGATGATATGTCTTGAGCTCTGTAATGTTTTGAACAACCAATAAAAAAAAAAAAAAAGAAAAAAGAAAAAAAAAAAAGGACCCAGTACCAATAAGTCACTCATCAAGCTTTAGGGATAGTCCCTATTATTAGCTGCCATCCTTATATGAGAACTGACATATTTTATTGATAAGATCCTCAAATTGTTTCACAAAATAGCTGCTATGGTTTGTCCCCACCAAATTCATGTTGCGGTTTGTTTTTTTTTTTTGAATTTTTAATATTTATTTTTTAGTTCTCGGCGGACACAACATCTTTGTTTGTACGTGGTGCTGAGGATCGAACCCGGGCCGCACGCATGCCAGACGAGCGCGCTACCACTTGAGCCACATCCCCAGCCCCTGGGGTTTGGTTCTTAATGCAGCAGTACTGGGAGGTAAGGCCTAATGGGAGGTGCCTGGGTCATGGAGGTGCTGCCTATGTGATGGATTAGTGCCTTTCCCAAGTCTAGTCAGACTGCATTAATTATCATGAGAACAGACTATTATAAAGTAAGGCTGTCCCTGGTGTTTTGACTCTTCCCTATGGGCCTGCATGTTCTGCTTTCCATCCTGAGTTGAAGCATCTCACCAGCATAGCTGGCAAATCTTAGACTTACCATTTCAGAACCATGAACTGAATAAACTTCTTTCCTTACAAATTAGTGAGTCTCAGGTATTCTGTTTTAGCAACAGAAAATGCACTAAGACAGGAGTTTAGGGAATAATGGGTTTTACCTTCATCTGTTCCCTTTTCTGTTTCAGCACTGACCAACAACTTGAAGCCACAGCCTAAGTACATGCAGAAGAGAAAGACAAGATTAAATTTACAGCTACACCAACATTTCCTTTTAGAAAAGGGTGATTTTTATTATAATTCAAAGTTCAGGGGAATAAAATGTCCCATTTATAATTTCTTATTTAGTCCAGGTTCCTTATATTGCTTGTAAACTTTAATAAAAATATACTTCATTTTTACAAATTTAAAATTTAAATATATAACCCCTAAAGAAAAAAGGTTTAATCTGATGCTTCAATTACAATTAAATTCTTAAGAGTTCTTATCTTATATTCTAAGGGGAAAAAATGAAAATATATGTATATAGATGCACATACATAAACAAATGTTCCATGTTTAAAAATAAAACAAAGTAGTACTTTTTCCTTCAAAAAACAGGAAATATTTGTGAGTAAACATTTTTATTTAAGAAGTATGAAATTATAACCATGATAGGACAAAAAAACAAATAAATAAAATAAATAAACTTGTTCAGCATATTCTGAATAATTCTGACCCTACTCTTTCATGACCTAACTTTGATGAAGGTCACTTTACCAAACAAATTCCAGAGATGAAGAACACATACTTCCTATGATTAAAAAAATTTAAATCAGAAGAAGGTAGATTTATAAAAATACTTCAAAAACTAAAAATACTTTAAAACTTAATATGAAGGTTAGGGTTGGAATTCAGTGGGATATTACATTATCTACCATGCACAAGGCCCTGGGTTCAATCCCCAACACAAAAATGAATAATGAGGAAATTTAAAAATAATTGTGAAATTGCCAATAGGAACTAACTTACTTCTAGATGCATATTTAAAGCCCATCAAAAATCAAGGTCAGAGAATTAAATATAATAAAATATGGCTTGAGCCTATCTTATTTTTTCTCTCATAATTTTCTTTCTTTCTCTATTTTTCTGCCCCCCGCCTTATACTAGGGATTGAACTTGGGCACTTTATCACTAAACTATATCTCCAGATATTTTTATTTTATTTTATTTTTGGTACCAGGGATTGAACCCAGGAGCACTTAACCACTGAGCCACATCCCCAGCCCTATTTTGTATTTTATTTAGAGACAGGGTTTCACTGAGTTGCTTAGCACCTTGTTTTTGCTGAAGCTGGTTCTGAACTCAAGATCCTCCTGTTTCAGTTTCCCAAGCCACTGGGATTAGAGGCGTGTGCACTGTGCCCAGCCCAGGCCTTTTTATTTTTAGACAGGGTCTCATTAAGGTGCTGAGGCTGACTTCAAACTTGTCATCCTTCTGCCACTGCCTCCTCATTTGCTGGGATTACATGCTTGTGCCATCATAACCAACTCTCCAAATTTTGATAATATTTAGGAATATAAATATCTCTATTTTCTTCTTAAAAATATACATTGTCACTTAAAAAAACTATAACTTCCATATTTCAGTCTAGTCTTTCAGCCATTTCCATTACAGATAATTTTTTTGTTAGGCCTGAACTATCTGAAGTCTGAGTTTCTTTAGAGAACTGAAGAAATATGAGGTTTACCAGATCAAGGCTACGACTGGTAAAAGGGTCAAAACGAGAAATTCATCTGAAGGTGTGATATATATACACATACATATCTGATTCTACTATCAGAGAATAGGCTCAGTTTCCACAGTAGTCATTCCACAGGCAGATATATATGTAAATTTTATTGTTTTCGCCAGTTCTGATCATTTTCTTATAAAATTTAAATGGCTAAGAAAGGAAAATCACCACTTACAGTTTCTTTTTCTTTTAAAGTATTTATTTTTTATTTTATTTTTTTTTTTAGGTAGACACAATATCTTTATTTTATTTTTATGTGGTGCTGAGGATGGAACCCAGTGCCTCATGCATGCCAGGCAAGCTCGCTACCACTTGAGGCACATCCCCAACCCCACTTACAGTTTCTTTGAAGGAAGAGTTTAGCCAGCGATTATTTACTACATTCTGTATGGATGTTGGTGGGTTTTCTAGGTCTTCAAAAGAATCCATTAATATAAAATCCAGAACAACATCATAAAAATTTAGATTTTTCACCTGCATTAAATTGGTAATTAAAACATAAATTATTATTACAGAGAGATGGAATAAAGTCTGAGTCAAGGCTTCATACTTGGGTAACAGCAGGGTTTTTTTTTTCTGAGTCAAATCTGGTTATATTTCTGACAGAGATGAAGAGAAGAGTTAAATATGAAATATCACCACCAGAAATTACAATTCACATGGTAGCTGCTCCTTCCTGGATCTCATCAAGTACAATTAATTTCTCATTACTCTTTATTTTATGAGTCCTTTTCAGGCTTCCATTAGATCATCCATATAATGTTCATTCCACTTTGTTACTTAGTTATTAGTATATCTACTTGTCTTCCTACCAGATCACAAACCTCCTGATTTTCATTCCTTCATACAGATTGTTATATAACATATACTAGACTAAGTGCTTAGACTTCTACAGTGAGCAAACTGATGCCTTTTGTCTAGTCGGGAAAACAGCAACAAAATAATCTCACAAACATCCAATGACAAACTCTGACAAGCACAATAAATGAGAAAGTACATGAGAGTCAAAAATGGAGATTTTGATTTTAAGCTGGATGCCAGACAGAGCTTTTCTTGGGGAATGAGGCTTCCCAGGTAGAAAAAATTCTTACCAGAGACTTTAAGGTGAGAAGGAACAAAATGGTGTTGAATTGAAAGAATGGCGTAGTACTCTACAAGAGATTGGCAAGATCCAAGAATGAAGGGCTGGATCCTGCAGGGATTTATGGCCCATGTGAATGAGATCCATTTCATTCTCACAATATTTGGGGTGTAGTATGGGGTTGGGGATGATAGAAGAGAGAGACCCATGATTGATTGATTGATTGATTGATTGTACTCGTGATCTAACCCACGGGTGCTTAACCACTGAGCCACATCCCCATCACTTTTTATTTATTTATTTTGAGAAAGGGTCTTACTACGTGGCTTAGGGCCTTGCTAAGTTGCTGAGGCTGGCTTTGAATTTGTGATCCTCCTGCTTCAGCCTCCTGAGTCACTGGAAGTACAGGTGTGCACCACCACACCCAGCTCCAACTGTATTTTTTAAAGATCATTTTGGTAACAGTGTAGAGAGTGGAACAGAGAATGGAAAGAGTAAAGTGGTGGTAGGAGTTGGGGGCCAGGCAGGGAATCAAGGAACACAAAGATTCTGAGGTGGGTCAGAAGAAAGGCAACAGACACTTAGGCCAAGATAGTAGAGACAGAAATAGAGAAAAGTTGAAGAAATTAAAATATATTTAAGAGATAAAATTGACAAAACTTAGAGATGAATATGAAAAAGTGGGAGAGGACCAGGGAAGGGTAAAGGATGAGACTGAGGTTTCTTTTTTTTTTTTTAAAGAGAGAGTGAGAGAGGAGAGAGGGAGAGAGAGAGATAATTTTTTTTTAATATTTATTTTTTAGTTCTCGGCGGACACAACATCCTTGTTGGTATGTGGTCCTGAGGATCGAACCCCGGCCACATGCATGCCAGGGGAGCGCGCTACCGCTTGAGCCAAATCCCCAGCCAAGACTGAGGTTTCTGGCTTATAGAACAGAAAGGATACTGATCCCATTCATTGAATAAAGGAACACTATAGAAGGAAAAATTATGCCTCTATGTTATAAACCTGTTCTTTCCTGCTTAGAATGCCTTTTGGTACCTTTTAAATTCATTCTTTAAGCTACTACAACAAGATGCTCCAGGCTTATCATGTGCTCTTTCTGTCTCGGCACTGAAATAAGTTATTTTCCCAAGGAGTCCTAGTTTGTTTTTAGTGGAATGTGGTCATTAGAAATCCAAGATCTGTGTGCTGAGAATAATTTTTTTTGTAATATTGTTGCTTCCAGATCCTCTCAATGGACAGAGCTAGGAAATATTATTTATGTACATGCAAATTTTTCCATTTATATTTATTTCTACAATAATATATATTAGAATCTATAAATTCACACTGATAGCTGCAATTCTAATCTTGACTTTTTATACCTTCCTTCTCCAACAGTAAGAATCTGCCTCTGATTCTTCTCAATAAATTTATTTGTTCAATTCTTGTAACCAATCCCCAGCTCCACTGAGCAGACTATTGTCCTATCTGAAACCACTTGCATAGGACACCATTACTGCCCTGCTGGAGACTGCTAATTGACTTTTAGATGGAAAGAAGGTAGGAAAGAAAGGAGGAAGGAAAGAGGGGTGAATAGAGGAAACGAAGGTTTTTTAAAAACTATATACCACAATTGGCCCAAGTATAAAAAAGTACAGTTTCTATTGTTTATGACTCTGTCAGAACACTGCCCTACCACCACATAATTGGTTTTACTATCACTTAACAATGAAACAAAGGCCTCAACTCACATAAACATGCACAAATAATGAAGAAAAGTTTAGAAATTATAAAAATTTTGAATTTACCCCTCTGGCAGCAAGTTCCATTTCAGTACTAGCCCAGTGATCAGTTTGCTCTAAAAAATACATCATTTCATCAAAAACATCTTCAAACTTCTTTGGATTCTGCAGATGAAAATACATTTTAATCCTAAACTCAAGCCTACAAAATAAATAAGTTGTTTTTCAAGTAAGTTTGCTGAATCTTTATTATTTTAAGTAACTGAATTGAAATAATTTTTCAAGGTATGCACATTTATTTCATTTACTATTTTGTTTTTCTAATATTTTTCAGAAGTCAAGAATGAGAATGGTAATAAAAGGTCAAATCAAACTGTTTATTACTCAAATATGTATGCCTATTTAGGTCAGTCTTTAAGAAGAAAATATGCTTTAGCAGCCATTATGAGATGCTTTTGTGGTTCCTCTCCTTTTGGAAGAACTCAAGTTCAAATTCCTGGTTTTATCTGCTATGAGAAGGCCAAGAAAGGAACACAAGATTTACTCTGGGAATTACAAGTAGTTAATATCACATTATGTTTACTTAATACTTTACATTTTAAGTTGCTTTCCCATTTATCATTCATTTAAATATAATTATATTATATAAATGAGGGAACTGAGTCGAAAGGAATTGTATCTGAAAACCAAGTACATGCAAATGATTCAAGGAAAGCCCTGTTTTATTTATTTTTTCTCTCATCATGTGGACAAACTGCATAAAATAAATTGATTCCTTATAGTCTGAATGAAGTTCTGTCCTTGTATCTACTTTATTCAGTCCCATGAAGATAAGTAAGAGGCATCTCTATTTGTATTCCAGAATATTTCTGGATATTCTGTCCTTTAACCTTCTTCCTAAACAGGATTAAGGAAGGTAAAAGAGGAGGTATTATTAGTCATAACAACAGTGGTGGCTATAATAGTAGATCTAATGACGATCTTACCATGACAATCACAAACTTTATGGCAAATTGGGAATAATTCAAGCCAAACAACTTAGTCAAAAAGGTATGGATATTATACATAGGAAATAACAACCCAAGTAGAAATCAATGCTCTTTGGATAATGATGATGATGATGATGATGATGATGATTTTACTATTATTTTGAGGTGCTGGGGATTGAACCTAGGTAAGCATTCTAGGTAAGTACTTACCATTTAGCTACTTTCACACTCCTTTTTGAGACAGTGTCTCACTAAATTGTCCAGGCTGGTCTCAAACTTGAGGTCTTCCTGCCTCAGTTTCTAAAGCAGCTGGGATTACAGGCATGCGCCACATGTCCAGTTTAGATGATGATGATGATGATGATGATGATGATGATGATGATAATTTTGTGATACTGGGGATACAACCCAGGGATGCTCTGCCACTGAGCTACATCCCTAGTTTTTTTTCTTTTTCTTTTTTTTTAGTACCAGGGGTTGAACCCAGGTGTGCTTAACTACTGAGCCACATCCCTAGCCATTTTATTTTTTAATTTTGAGACAAGGTCTCACTAAATTGTCCGGGCTGGCCTTGCAATCCCCTTGCCTCAGTTTCCCCAGTTGCTGGGATTATAGGTTTGTGTCACTATGCACAGCTTGGCTTAGATTATTATTTTTTGGGGGGGCGGGTACTAGGGATTGAACTCAGGGGCACTCGACCACCAGCCACATCCCCAGCCCTATATTATATTTCATTTACAGACAGGGTCTCACTTGAGTTGTTTAGTGTCTTGCTACTGCTAAGGCTGGCTTTGAACTCACATTCCTCCTGCCTCAGCCTCCCAAGCCGCTGAGATTACAGGCGTGCTCCACTGCAACCAGCTTTAGATTATTATTATTTTTAAAAATATTTTTGAGTTGTTGATGTACCTTTATTTTTTATTTATTTGTATGTGATGCTAAGAATTGAACCCAGTGTCTCATACATGCTAGGCAAGTGCTCTGCCACTGAGCTACAACCCCAGCCCCTAGATTATTTTTAATATGTGAACCTTTGCAACTATCTACAAAAACTTTTCAACCATTAAAAAACTAATGTACTTTAATCTTCAGTTAAATGAAAATAATAATAAAAAAACTTGCTAGCAAAAGTAGTTTACCTTTCGTGCTTTCACAATTAAAGCTGATAAAATTTTCCTTCCACTCTCTGCAAGGAATATCCTGTTGGCTGTTTCTGAAAGAATCACCTAAAAAAATATCCATCCCAAACAAAGTAAAAAGAGACCTATAATAAAATTGGACATCCAACTTTATAGCACATTCACACATAAATAACCTTAATATAGCTAATACATTGCATTTACTAAATTAAAAAAAGTCCACATTAAAATAAAAAGCTCTTGAAACCTATGAACAAAAAAAAATATTAAAGTGAGATAAATCTGAAATTAGATTTTGTTCAATATAATCAAAAAGTCTAAAATAAATTTATACAGTCCCCAAATATAAGACTTCATTTTTTTTTAGAAAATGACTTTTAAAAATCCTAAAATACAAACCAATTGATAATAACAAGGATGATTTTTAAATAGTCCCAACTCTTTTTGAGCAGTATTGGGAGACTGAACTCAGGGGTTCACTGAGCTACAAGCTCAGCTTTTTTTGAGGGGGTTAGGTACTGGAGATTTGACCCAGGGGTGCTTTACCACTGTGCTATATCCCCCAGCCCTTTTTATTTTTTATTTTGAGACAGGGTCTTGTTAAATTACTGAGGCTGGCCTCAAAATTGGGATACTCTTACCTCAACTTCCTGGGTTGTTAGGATTACAGGTGTTCACCACCATGCCCAGCTCCTAAGCAGCCATTTTTAGATACTTACAGCATCAAAATACTATTACTGATTTGACAAAGTGCAGTGGACTTGGGAGCCACAGAAAAGTACAATGACAAATGGAAACCAAGTAGCAGGGAGGAAAAATATACCCTAGTAGGCTTTATATCAAAAGGGTAAAGATGAGTGGTAGGTAAAGTCACTTAATGTTTGAAAAAATACCTGAAAAGCCTGTCGAATACAATGAAGTTTGGCAAGAAAATCACTGTCTCCCAGGCACTCCAACATTTCAGTTCTGTGTAATAAATAGGGAAGACAACTGTTAAACTTCATTCAAGGTCAAGCTGAGTACAAATATGAACTCAAACAAGGCTAAACCTCAGGACCTCAATATAAAATATATATCTTCCCTATACTGACAGAACATGTGAAAGAATTTCTTTTCTAACAGGACCAAAAACATTTTTCTTTATTCTCATAAACATAGTTTCAATAAATACCACACAAACATACTAACAGCAACTTAATATTTTCCATAAACATACGCTAAACTGGAGAGGTACCTCAGTACTCTGGAGTAAATTTTTCCTTCTTCAACTAAATGCATGGCTTCTTCATAAAAAGGGCAGCGGCAAAAAGACTCCAGGCTGTAGGTATGCCGTATTTCTCTGTGTTCTGCAAGCTAGGAATACAGTGTTAACACAGATGACACTGATACAACAGGAGGAACTAAAAGAAAAAAATGGGATTTCCCTATTATCAAAATATGCTAAATTTGACTAAAACAAAATCTTCACCAACATTTTATAGCTAATAAAACCTAATTTACTTCAAAATTCAGTTGTTAAGGAGTAAAATTTTGTTAAGAAGCTTCATTCATTTTGAATCCAAACATTTAAATTCACAGGGTACATAAATAAGCAATATCTTATTATTTATCAATAATAATAACTGAACAGGATGCATTAGAAAAAGAAAGAGAAGCTAGGTGTGGTAGTTCATGCCTGTAGTTCAAGTTACTTAGGAGACTGAGGCAGGATGC
The DNA here is from genome assembly GCF_052094955.1 of Ictidomys tridecemlineatus. Taxonomy (NCBI): domain Eukaryota; kingdom Metazoa; phylum Chordata; class Mammalia; order Rodentia; family Sciuridae; genus Ictidomys; species Ictidomys tridecemlineatus. Next base: position 61,748,366 of record NC_135487.1, on the reverse strand, counting down.
AGGAGGATCATAAGTTTGAACACAGCCTGGGCAATTTAGCAAAACTCTGTCTCAAAATACAATAAAAAGGGTTGGCTCAGTGGTAGAGCATTTCTCTAACATGTGCAAAGCCTGGGTTCAATCCCCAGTAGTGTTGAGAGAGAGACAGAGAAAAGGATGAGGAGGAGGAGTAGGAGGATTTTTATCATCCAAAGAGTACTTAAAAGTATAACTCATGAAGCAAAACTTTCTACAAAAACATGGAAATAAGCTTGACTTGGCTATTCTAAGAAATTCTGTCTTATATTTAGCTTTGATTAAACTTTGTGTAACTCAAAGTCATGTTCTTCTGGCTAGAAAAACAACTCTACAAATTCCAGCCTTCTGACAGTTCATTTAAAAAATAACTGCAAATACTATAGAGGAGCCAACTTAACAAAAATCCTCTGGAGTAATTTTATTTTTCAATATGAAGTGATCCATTTAATGATACACTGCACTTTTTTCCCCTTGTGTTACTGGGGAACCCAGGGTCTTGCCCATGCTAGGCAAGTGCTGCTCATTAAGCTACATTCCCATTCCCAATTTCCCCATTGTTTTTTATTTTTATTTTTTGTTTTGTTTTGGGGGGTGATACTGGGGATCAGCTCTTTACCAGTGAGCTACATCCTCAATCCTCTTTGAGACAAGGTCTCATTAAATTACCAAGGCTGGCTTTGAACTTGTGATCATCCTGCCTTTGTCTTTCAAGTAGCTGGGATTACAAGTGTGCACCATCATGCCTGGCCTCAGCCCTTTTGATTTTATTTTGAGACAGGTTTTGCTATATTTCCCAGGCTGCCTCAAAGTCACAATCTTCTACCTTGTCTCCTATGTAGGTGGGATTACAGGTATGTACCACTGTGTCTAGCTATATTTTCTTTTATATAATAGTTTTACTGAGATACAATTCACATACCACAAAATTCACCCTTTTAAAGCATACAACTCAGTGCTTTTGGTAAATTCAGAGTTATGCAACAAGCACTATTTTCTAATTTGAGAACATTTCTATCACTCCACCAAGAAACCCCCTACCCTTCAGTAATCTCTCTCAACCCTGGCTTTTCCCTAGATCCTGGAAACCACCATCTATTTGCAGGCTCTATGGAGTTCCCTACTCTGAAAATTTCATATAAATGAAATCAAACAATATGTGTCCTTTTGTGTCTGGCTTCTTTCACTTAGCATAATGTTTTCATGGTTCAATCATGATGTAGCCTATATTAGTACTTCACTTGTTTTTATAGCTGAATAAAATTCCATTGTATGAATATATACTATATTTTGTTTATCCACTCCTCACAACTGATGGACATTTGTTTTAACATTTTGGCTATCATGAGTATAGCTGCTATGAATATTTGTGTATAAGGTTTTGTGTAGATAGATGTTTTCAATTCTCCTGGTATACCCCTAGGAATGAGAGGATTAGATGGTACTTTTTAGGGAACTTCCAGACTATCTTACAGTGGCTGCCCATTTTCTAATAGGATCAGCAATGTAACAGACTTCATATTTTTACTTATTTTCAATAACAACTGTTCTTGTCCATCTTTTTGAATACATCTACCAGAATGGATGTGAAAGATCTGAATTCTCAAATAACTAATGATGCTAAATATTTTTTCATTTTTTATAGACCATTTATATATTTTCTTTTGAGAAAGTCTATTCAATTGCTTTGCCTTTTTAAAAAATTATTTTATTTTTTGGTACTGGGGATTAATTCCAGGGGCACTCTCCCACTGAACTACCCACATTAGCCCTTTTTTATTTTTTATTTTGAGACAGAGTCTTGTTGAATTTCTCAAGCTGGGTTTGAACTTGTGATCCTCTTACCTCAGTCTCCCAAGTAGCTGGGATTTATAGGCAAGCACCACCTGGATGCTTTTTTTTTTTGGTACTGAGGATTGAACCCAGGAGCCCTTTACCACTGAACCACATCCCTAGCCCATTTTTTATTTTGAGACAGAGTCTAGCTAAGTTTCTGAGGGTCTCACTAAGTTGCTCAGGCTGGCTTTGAACTTGTGATACTCATGTTTCAGACTCCCAAATCACTGGGATTACAGGCGTGCACCATCACACCTGGCCTGGATGCCCAATTTTAAATTGGGTTATTTATTCATTTATTATTGAGTTATAAAATTTCTTTACACATTCTAAATACAAACTCTTGCCAGATCAAGAGAAAGAAAATAAAAAGGATAAAAACAGGAATGGAAGCAGTCAAATTATTACTGTTAGCAGATGATATAATCCTATACTTAGAAGATCCAAAAAACTCCACCAAAAGATTGCTAGTGCTAATAAATTCATCAAAGTAGCAGGTTGCAAAATCAACATATGAAAACCAGTAACTTTCCTAAATACCAATAATGAATCTGCTGAGAAAAAAAAATCAGGAAAACAATTCCATTCACAATAGCTGCAAACAGAACAGAACAAAACAAAACACTAAAACAAAACAATTTAGAATAAATCTAACCAAGGAGGTGAAATACCTCTACAATGAAAACAACAGAACACTGAAGAAAGAAATTGAAGAGGACCTCAGATGGAAAGACCTCCCATGTTCACAGATAAGCAGAATTAATACTGTTAAAATGGCCACATTACCAAAAGCAATATATAGATTCAAGACAATCCCCATCAAAATACTAATGACATTCTTCACAGAACTAGAAAAAACAGTGCTAAATACAAGCTCTTTATCAGATATGTAATTTACAAATATTTTCTCCTATTCTGTTATCTTTTTGTTGGTGTCCTTTGAGGCACAAAAGTTCAATTTTAATAAAGTCTAATTAATCATTATTTTTTCTTTTGTATGACTTAAGTTATATTTCCTGCTTGTACAGAATATCAAGGTCAGCCAGAGGTGAGGGACTAGGGATGTCTATGTTTCTTCCTAGCTGAGTGCATAGCACTATACCTGCATGTGACTTTCTGGATTTCCAGGAATATGATGGAGTTTTCCAGCACCTCTTTTGAACATCTCATTGCCCAGTTTTTCCTTTTAAGGTTCTTGGTGAGTTTCTCTTTTGCTCCATCTGGTATTATCACTTTAGGTACCTGTGATGGCAAACAACTGCTACTGATTCTTTTTAAAAAGGGACTTTGTGCACAGAGTGAACTCCAAATTAGGTCACATAAAGATAAGACCTGAGAATGGAATTTGCAGCGAGCTGCTATAGGGCATTGTCAATTCTCTAGGGATGGGTCTTTCAGGAACTGTCAATGCCCTTAAGTTCCTTCCAGTGGCTGCCAGACTGTTTTTCCCAACCATAATTATAATATTTGGTTTTCAACACTACCATAGAGAGAAAGAGAGAGAGAGGAACAGAGCAGATTAAAAATGTACAAAGCTCTTATAAGAAGTCTACCATTTTTCTTAAATAAATACTCTGAAATTTTGCTAGTCTATTCTCAGTTTTTAGGTTTTTTTTTTTTTGTTTGTTTGTTGTTGTTGTTATTGTTTGTTTTGTTTTGTTTAGTACCAGGGATTGAACCCAGGGATACTTAACCATGGAGCCACATCACCAATCCATTTTAAAAATTTTTTATTTTGAGACAAGTTCTGGCTAAATTATTGCTTAGAGTCTTGCTAAGTTGCTGAGGCTGGCTTTGAACTCATGATCCTTCTGCCTCAGCCTCCCAAGTTGCTGGATTTATAGGTATTGTGCTCCATTGCACCCGCCGTGTTTTTGGAGTTCTGAAAATTTTGATTTTGACAATTTTGATTTTGGGGTTTGTGAAGGAGACTATAAGACATTTTCTTTTCTTTCTTTCTTCTTTTTTTTTTTTGAGGTGCTGCTAGGTGCATGTTTATTTTAGAGATAATAAAAATATTCTGGAATTAAAATGTAGCATTTTTTGCACAACTCTGTGAATATACTAAAAATCACTGAACTGTACACTTCAAGAGGCTGCATTAATTGGCATGTGACTTACATCTCTATGAAGCTATTATATAAAAAAAGATATTAAAAAGAAAAGACTTTTTTTTTTTTTTTTGAAAGCCAAGTGTCTGCTATACTTTAGAAAAGAAAGACTTTTCAACTGTGGTTACATATCAATGTTCAGCAAAGCTTATGTAGGGAAATCTTATTAATCAGTTTCACAAATGATTGACAAGCTTAGAGAAAAGCTTATGTGCAGAACTGTTTTAAACGGGCAAGAAATCTTTCTGCTAATTCTTCCCATCCCCTTGTGCTGTAGCCTAAACCAAGTGCCTTGTGCATGCAAGTACTCTACAACTGAGCTATGCCATCCAGTTCTTTCTGATAACTCTGCATAAAATTCTTATATGCTCAAACACTGTTTTACTTCCCAAAGATTTTTGATATTATTTTCTTAATAACCTTCCTCATTATAACAGTTTTCCCTAATTAAGTGCTTCACATTATAGTAAATGTAATTTAAAATAATTTAACAAACATTTCTTATAACATAAAAAAATTTAATTTGGAACATTTGTATTCAGAGATCATACTTTTATTCCCTTCTAGCACTCCTAAGATGTTTCTTGGATACTGAGTTCTTCTTATATATATTCATACATTTTGTTTTCCATGAGAATTGTTTTAAGTGTACTTAACCACCAAACTTAGTGGCTTATGCCTGCCTGTTATACTGTCATGTATAACTAATTAGAACAAATAAAAAAAATTTAAATGCAAATAATTCAGGAGGTGACACTGTTAGCAATGGTTAAAATATACAGAAAAATCTTTAAAGGATGAAAGAGACTGTAGGACTGGGGTTGTAGCTCAGTGGTAGAGTGCTCACCTAGCATATGGGAGGCACTTGGTTTAAATCTCAGCACCATACATAAATAAACAAACAAATAAGAGCCCATTGACAACCAAGAAAGAAAGGAAGAAAGAAAGGAAGAAAGAAAGGAAGAAAGGAAGAAGGAAGGAAGAAAGGAAGAAAGAAAGAAAGAGACTGTAGATTAGTACTGCTTTAAAAAAGGGAGAATCAAGGTTTAGGACACAAAGTAACTGAACACCTAAAGCATCTAAATCTTTCTAACATGACAGAATAAATTCTCACATCATTGAAGATACATAATACTGTTTAAATGAAAAAAGACAATACCACAAATCTGCCATAAAAAAATGCAGATATTATGAGGTAAAACTGGTCATATGTGATTTTTTTTAATATTTATTTTTTGGTTGTAACTGGACACAATATCTTTATTTTATTTATTTTTATGTGGTCCTGAGGATCTAACCCAGGGCCTCCCATGTGCTAGGGGAGTACCCTACAGCTGAGCCACAATCCCAGCCCCTCATATTGTTTTAAGGTTAAAAAATTATAAAAAGCTGACCTCTTTACGAGCAGTCTCAGTAGAAAATAAATGAACCACACATTTATGGGTGTTCAATGATCACCAACATTTACACATTAGTGTATTTATATCTAGCTTTATTCCTGTGCCTATATATTTGTATAATATACCACATTTTTCTTTTTACAAAATTATAATCATATGCTCTATATAAAACTTTCCATACTTTTCACTTAACATATATTGCCATGCTATTAAAAGTTGTCAAAAACATTTATGGCTGAAAATATTTCAAGTAATAAATGTCCAATATTGGACATTGTATTGCTTTTAGTTTTTCATTATTATTAAAATGCCAGTGAACATTTTTATATACATATATTTGAATCTGATCACTTCCTTGGATCAAATATCCACAAATCTTATTTGTGAACTAAAAAAATATGAATTTTTAAAAACTTTTTAAATAAGATGAAAATGGTTTTCCATTAAGATAACTTCATATGTCTCAGCCTATGAAAGTGCTCATTTAGAGAATGTGTTTATACAACCACCTCCTTATAGAGACTATAAGATCCTGTGGGAGTTTATATCCCTGTATCCTGGTATCCCCCATATCAATAAATGGTGCTAGATAAATGGTAACTAAACTGAAATTATAGAACAATGGAAAAATTGTACTCTTGCTGAAAAAGAAAGAAAAATTTTCACTAAGAATATTTAGGAATATACATGTCCTTCCTACCTCTGCTACCGAAGCAAAGGAATCAGTTGATGCAACGCTGGAAGTGTCTCGCAGGCCAAAGTCATCCACGTTTCCCTTTACAGTGGTGTCTGTATCTTTGTCTTAAAAGTGAAAAAGGTGAAAAGTTCAGAAATGAATAGATACTCTTGGTCTCTGCCATATTTCACTTTTTATAATTTTCTCCCACTCATTTTTATTTAGACTACAAGAATCTAAAAAGGAAAAAATAACAAATCAACTGGATATAACCTGACAATAATCAAAGCATATTCACTATTTAATTGTAAAATACTGCCAAGCAGAGAAGAAAGTGTTGTAAAGAGAATTTCACTTTTTGAAAGTGGGTGGAGGAACACTGGCGATTGAACCCAGGGGTGTTCTACAACTGCACATTACCTTCAGCTCACTAGCTCTATCTATCTATCTATCTATCTATCTATCTATCTATCTATCTATCTATCTATCTATCTATCTATTTGATACCAAGGATTGAACTCAGGGGTACTGGACCACTGAGCCACATCCCCAGCCCTATTTTGTATTTTATTTAGAGACAGGGTCTCACTGAGTTGTTTAGTGCCTCACTGTTGCTGAGGCTGGCTTTGAACTCGAAATTCTCCTGTCTCAACCTCCTGAGCCTCTGGGATTACAGGTATCTTTTAATTTTTTATTCTGAGAGAGCAAGTCTCCCAGTTGCTGAGGATGGCCTCTAACTTGCAATCCTCCAGCTTCCACCTCACAACTAGCTGGGATTATAGGTGTGTGCCACTGCATCTGGCAAGACACTACCTTCTTTAAAAGAAAACCAGAAATCTTTGTTTTCATTTATCTAAATTTCCATTCCATCATTCATCTCTAAATAAAATTTATTACCTTTACCAGAAATCTTTCAAGTTCTCTTTAACACCTCTAAATACCATTTGTGAAAATACAGGGAAGTATAGTTTGTTTGTTGAAAGTCAAACCATAAACTTAGTTTAAATTCAAAAGTTGTGCAACTAATTATGGTCCAAGTTTTAGGTCAAGCAGAAGAGAGAATAAGCCACAACTGATACAAAATTCATTCCTATTAAGAATAAAAAATAACCACCCATTTGGATATTTTCCCCTAATTTCCTTTTGGTAGAACAAGATTCTACATTTTAACTATTTATTACCTTCTAAGTTTAATTATTACTATTTTCAGATGAAGTTTACATCAATTCTTTCAAAGTACTAAACTCAACCAGGCACAGTGGTGCATACCATAAACCCAACTACTAAGTAGGCTAAGGAAGGAAGATTTGAAATTTGAGGCCAGCATGAGTAACTTAATGAGACCCTGTCTCAAAATAAAAAAAATGAAAAGGGCTGGGGATATAGCTTAGTGGTAGAGCATCCCTAAGTTCAATCGCCAGTACTAAAAGCAATGAATGAATAAGTAAGTAACCATACTTTTACATTTACAATCCTTCTACTTATAAGTGACCCACACTTATAATCCTAGCTACTCAGGAGAGTGAGGCAGAAGTATTATTGAGCCAGGAGTTTGAGGCCAGGCTTGGCAACAAAAACAAGACCATGTCTCAAAAAAAAAAAAAAAAAAATCCTACTACTTCTACTAAATGACTGATAAGAAGACAAAGTCCAAGGTTAAATCACTGTATTTCACAATTATTTTGGTAACTTACAGTTTTCTACCAAACTAGAGAATAATACAACGTGATTGGGCTGGGATTGTAGCTCAGTGGTAGAGCACTTGTTTCACACATGTGAAATACTGGGTTCAATCTTTAGCATGACATAAAAAATAAAATAAAGGTACTCTGTCCACCTACAACTAAAAATATTTTTTTAAAAACCAATATGATTAATTGATACTTCTAAACAGCTATAAAACTGGTATCTTTACATCCTCAGTTTTGGAAAAATTCTCATAATTTTCTTTTCAATTAATGTATGACTTAAAAAACTCATTCACACACTTTGAGATTATTTACAAAATCAGCAATTACAACCTTCAAAACTTTGTCTTAATTATTTTCCATTCTTAGTATTATCTGTGCAAAAAAGAAATCACGACACAATTTTCAGTATGCCAAAGCTTTTACAGTAGGATTAAATTTACAATGAAGTCACTTTTGGTTCCAAATGCCTCTTGCCTTTTGCTATTTTCAGAGTGGGACACAGATTTTCTCTTGTGTCATTCTACCTTTAAGACATTACCCATGAGCTGTTAAAAGTCTGTTTTATTTCAGTCAACAGTAACAGCCATTCAGTATCATCCAGATCTGTTACCATGGTTGTACTTTAAAAAAAAAAAAAAAAAAAAAAGCTTACAAAAAAAATAGCTCAATTCCAGAGGGACTAGAAAGATTTACTCATTAAATCCTACTCTACAAACCACAAACATACCTCTTATATCAGTAATTATTGTGATTCTTGGAATGGCAACTTATTAATTATGAAGAGAAATAACACATCTGTTTTTTAGAGAAACCTATAAAAAGTATAAAGAAAGAATTTTGGGCAATATCCCAAACTAGCTGCTTTTATTTTTCCAGTTAAAATTTAAAATACTCTTTCTAAAAAGTATCAACACTAGCTGGGGATGTGGCTCAGCGATAGATCGCTCACCTAGCACATGTGGGGCACTAGGTTTGATCCTCAGCACCACATAAAAATAAAGGTATTGTGTCCAACTACAACCAAAACAAAATATTTTTTAAAAAGAAGTATCAACACTTGTGGTTCTGAGAGACAAGGAAAGCAGCAAAATTTAAAAACCAAAGGTTTCATCTTAGTCAATATTTTTAGAAACTACTTACTAAATTTTTCTTAGTGGAAAAAAATGCTAAACCCACAGTGAGATATTATTACCACCTACCAGAATGGGTAAAATTGGAAAAAAATGGCAATTATTTCAAGGATATATAGCAATGGAAATTCTCACACACCACTGGTGGAAACATCATTTGGTAGAACCACTTTGGAAAGTTGGACTTTATTCTACCAAAGTTCAAGATTTCATTTTCTATGTCCTAGCAATTCTACCCTTGGATTTGTTTTATAAAAAAGCATGCTTATGTACAAAAGAATGTTCATAAGAATACTATTCATAATGTCCTCAAACTGGAATAAAAACCTATACATCTACTATAGAATACGTAAATGAACTAGAGTATTCATTCAATGAAACAATGAAAATGAACTGCTGCTACATGCAAGGATAGGGATGAATCTTGCGAAGAATTATACACATGACATCATTCAGATGAAACTCAGGAACAGGCAAAAGTAAACTATGGTGATCAGGACTAAACACTTCACTGGTAAATACGAAGGAAAGCTAGAAAACCGAGAGTGAGCAACAGGCCAGTAGTTCTGTGGGGAAGTGAAATGGGTATTTATTAGAAGGAGGCACAGGGATTGGGCAACATTTTATGTTTTAATCTACATGATAATTGCAAAGAAGGTGTAATAAGTCAGTGTACTTTTTACTTGGGGTGGAGAGCACTTTCCTCTAAGGATATAAATAGCTGGGGATGTGGCTCAGCTGTATAATATTGATTATACAGCTTGGTCCCAAATGGCTGAGAGCAGAAAAGGTTCAATCAGAACTCTGAAGTGAGGGGAAAGGAGGATAAGAAAAAGAATGCTTTCTGTATTTCATAAAAGCTGAAAATTGTTACTAGATGTGAAATTTTTTTTTCTGATGGAGGAAGCATCTATAATGGTGTTAGGTTCAAAAAGCCAAAACACCTGATTAGTCTGTTTAGGATAGGAGCAAACTGAAAAATCATCTGCACCTTACAGGGGAAGGCTTAGCAGCAGCAGTAGTATATCATGCCAAGCTTATACCACTCAGCATTTTTTCTCCCAGCTCATCAATTCTTCTTTGCAATTTAGTGGTGGGTTTAGAATTTTAAGTGGAAATGTTCCTTATCAATTTACTTATTTTGAGATGAAGCCTTCTATGTTGCCCAGGCTGGCCTGAAATTCCTAAACTCAGGCCATCATCATTCTGCCTCAATGTTCTGAATAGCTGGGACTACAGTGTGTGCCACCTGACCTAATTTAGGTAGGAGTGTTTAGGTGAGGAAAATGAAATATCTTCAGGAAGAAAAAGACACTGGAACTAAAGAATGCTTACTAATTAAGGTCAACAAAAATATTGATGGAATTATTAAAATAAGCATTTATTTTGCATTTACTACTTTCCAGATACCAAGTTACATGCTTTGCATATATTACCTCATTTAGTTCTCAAAACAACCCTTTGAAGTATATGATATATATTTTTTTAGAATTTTAATATTTATTTTGTAGTTTTCAGCGGACACAACATCTTTGTTTGTGGTGCTGAGGATCGAACCCGGGTCGCACGCATGCCAGGTGAGCGCGCTACCACTTGAGCCACATCCCCAGCCCCTTAAGTATATGATATTAATTTGCTTATTTTATATCCCAAGAAGCTAAGACACAAACAGGTTAAGTAACTGGTACATACACACAGAGTTAGGAAATACAATGGTAGGATTTAAAGGTCATCTGATGCCAAATTCCATACCATAAAACCACAAAAGTGTGGTATCCAGTACAGTAGCCATACATGCCTATGAAGCACATCTGTTATGGTTTAGATGTTAGATGTCTCCCAAAAGTTGATGTGTGAGACAATACCCATCAAATACTCAGAGGTCAAATGACTGGGTTATGAGAGTCTTAACCCAATCAGTGAATTAATCCCCTGACAGGGATTAACTGAGTGGTAACTGAAGGCAAGCAGGCTGTGATTGGAGCGGGGGGGGGGTCACTGGGGTGTGCCATTGGGGTACACATTTTGTATCTGGCAAGTGGAGTCTCTCTCCCTGTCCTTGGTGGCCATGTTCTGACCTGCCTTCCTCCACCATGCTGTTCCACCATGATGTTCTGCCTCACCTTGAGCCAGGAGAAATGGACTGACTAAGGACTGAGACCTCTAAATCCATGAGTCCCCAAATAAACTTTTCCTTCTCTAAAATTGTTCTTGTCAGATCTTTCAGTCACACAGAAAAAAACAAAAAACAAAACAAAACAAAAAAACATCTAAAACAACATGAAATGTGCTGTTAAGTGTAAAATGCACAGTGGACTTTGATGAACAAAATATATCTCATTAATACACACTTGGTATAAAAATATATTATTAAAATTAATTTTACTTGTTTCTTTTTTAGTTTTAACATGGTTAGAAGTTTTAAAGTAACAACTGTGGTCCATATATTTCTGGTGGACACAGCTGTTAGAGCATCACTTTTTCATCTACAGTACAAGGAAGGAGTTTATATATTCGTTAGAAGATTATGAGAAAATTCACATTTCCTGAGTTAACTACTATCTGCCCAAGTATTCTGCTAAGTGCTTTCACAGAATATTTATTTAACACATGTAACACATGATAAGTAGGAATAGCCCATTATGTACAATAAACATTTTATTGTACTTAGAACCAAACAGCCATTTTCTAACCAAATGACTTTTTGTCTGGTTTTCAAAACTATTCATAATCACTGGCCACCCAACCTATCTAATGTTATTTTCCATTAATTAATAAATAAAAATCCCTCAGCTCTATCTGAGGATATAATATATTCACCACACTTCTACTTGAAGAGTAATGCACAGGTAAAAATTTTAGCTTTGGAGTCAACCAGCCAACAACTGTACCCTGATCCTAGATTTGCTACTTTTAGTAGCAAATTTACTATCTAGGCAAACTGAAGATAACTGTACTGATTTCATAGAGTTGTGGCAAGAATAAGAGTCTGTAGAGGCACTGTACTTGGTATATGGTGAGGACAATATAATTTGTGCTGTTATTATATTACATATTACCATATGGATATTTTACACAATCCTGTTTCTCCTGCATCTTCTCTCTATATAAACTACTCTCCTAAAGGGTTGGGGATATATCTCAGCACACTTGCCTACCATGTGTAAGGTCCTGGGTTCAATCCCCAGTACTGAAACAAAACAAAACAACTACTCTCCTACTTTCTAGTCCATGCTACCTGAGAATTCACATTCTTTTTTCAATACTCAGCTCAAGTATTATCCTCTGGCACACATCCTCCAAAAATTATCTAACTTGCTGCTTTTATGTAAGGCAATATAGAAAAAGTGTTAAAATCATGGTTATTAGAGCCAGTTTGGATTCAAATTCTGACTTTGCTGCTTATTAGCTGTATGACCTTGGGAAATTTTCTCATCTTTTCCGTTCCAAAATGTTCTCATTTGTAAAATGGGATCAAATCTACCTCACAGAATTATATGAGAATTTAGTGAGTAAATGTATGTAAATGTTAGAAACCAGAAACTCTTTGTTACTTAAAAGTATGTATGTGCCCTTTAATAAATTATATTTTAAAATATCTAGTGTCTGAATATATAATACAGAATATTGTAGTGTCTGTTCAGCTAGACTGAAGCAACTTGAGTGGCAGGACTTTTTCTTTTTTCTTCTGATAATTTCTACAGTTCTCAGGAGACTACTGAACATATTATAAACACTTAAAGGTTGGTTTTTATAGACTAATATGTGTTATTATAAAGTGACCATCCCCTGGACATGAAAATCATTAAAGAGTCTTTTATTTATTTCTTCTGGATCATTCTGCCTGTAATATGATTTTAACTTGTTTTCAGAGCCCTGTTTATATTTTCTAGTACTGTAAATTAAACCTATGTTTAATTTCTTAAATTAAACTTATGATACTATTTTATAAACTTGACACACATAGTTTTGCACTTTATTAATGATAATTAATCTTAGAGGTCCCTAAAACAAAGCATTCCTCAAACTGGGTAATTATACATTAAAATGCACCACAATTATAATTACTCCAATGGCCCTCAGTAGTGTTTTTTTGTTTGTTTACTGGCAATCTTTTAAAATTAGTGGGCTGGGGATGTGGCTCAAGCCGTAGCGCGCTCGCCTGGCATGCGTGCGGCCCGGGTTCGATCCTCAGCACCACATACCAACAAAGATGTTGTGTCCACCGAGAACTAAAAAATAAATATTGAAAATTCTCTCACTCTCTCTTTAAAAAAAATAAAAATAAATAAATAAAATTAGTGATATAAAATTTATTAAATATTTTTTTCCCAATCTCAATCACCCAGAACTTTTAAAACATTCATACATAGACATAAACAATGTTCTTTTTTGGAAGAACACTGAAACTGTCATGTTTACTTTTAACTAAATAGTCACCTATTTTAGGCCAAAAATCTGACTGGATTCAAGCCTTCTTACTTCTTTCACAACCTCATAATTCACATATTACTTAAGTTTTTCCAAAGAAGGATTTGCTTTAAAAGTTATAAAAAAGAAACCTAGAAAACACTTCAGTCCCAGAATTTGGAACTTTATGCCTGCATCTATTTCCTTAGACTAATCCCTTTGTGTTTTTTCTGTGTCTCACTTTTGCCATCCCTAGGCACATTCTATTTTCTGTCACTTGGAAGGCACTGGGTCTATTTTAACTTCAGCATCTCTAGTGGAGATTCCAAAGATGCCACTCCTCTCTTAAAACCCAGGCTGTCCACTGTAGGTTTTACAACACCATCAAGGAGAGGAAGCCTGCCAGATGTCTCAGTGTCATCTGACTTCTATGTCAGCAGCTATTCTCTAGGCAGTTTTTAGCCATTTAAAAATGATTTGGAACCTTGTCCTTTCTATGGCTTTATTAAAAACAGACAAGTTCCGGCTGCCAACAAGTATTTTGCAAACAGTCTGCTATGATTTGCTTCAATAACTGAAAGTCTAGAAAACTACTGCTGCTCTTTGTGTATTTTGTTAAGACAATCTGTCCATGCACATTTTTGATTTGTTTTAAATGGTATAGTCTGAAAGAAAGAACAAAGTTGAATACAAAAGTAAAAACAACAATTTTATCAAGTGAGAGAAATAAGATCTCATTGTCACTCTGCACACAAATCCATGTTTTCTTTGATGTTTTATTCTCAAGGTGTCTCACAATATTGCAAAGTGACAATGAGACCAACTGGAATGAAAGAGAACTGATAGGGTGTGTGTGTGTGTGTGTGTGTGTGTGTGTGTGTGTGTGTGTGTGTGTGTGTGTAATACTGGGAATGGAACATAGGGTACTCTACCACTTATTTACATCCCCTGTCCCGTTTATTTTTTTTGAGTTAGGGTATCACTATGTTGCTATGGCTGGCCTTGAACTTGCAGTCTTCCTGCCTTAGTCTCCTGAGTTGCTGAATTTACAGGTGTATATCACAATACCTTGCAGAACTAATCAGTTCTTGATTTTTAAGATTTGTGGAGTTTTACCTATGTGAAATGATAATACATGTCCAAAAATAGCCTGCCACTATGACATTACCCAAAAGGAGATTTCTACTACAGTTTTATCTGGCTTTCCCTATTTATCAAAACTTTCATACCACCATGACTGGCCAATGTAACAACTGTGATACAGCTGTCAATGTTGAGTAACAGGAGGAAAAGAAAGGGAGCCACTCACATTTTAGAGGAGTTATAGAATTTTCTATTTTTTTCTTTTTAGAAGGAAAGATAAATGACTGAAACAAGAAGCAATTAAGATTAAGGCTAAAGTTATAGAGACTTTTCTAGGGTAACTAAGTACAGTTGGTCAATCTGTACGCTACATAAAGACTCTTGGCCAAGGGGACAAATAGTGGGAGAAATCCAGTCCAAATAACAAGCCTGAATCTTTCTGGAGGATGATGAATTTTTTTTTTTTTAAAGCACAAAGATGACCTTCCCAAAGAAGGTTTATGTGGACCTTTTTCTAAATCATACAGAGAACTTGTATGGTCTAGTGTAGTCCTAGACATAGAAATTCAAGTTATGAAAATATAACTTTAATATAAACAAGGCAAAAGCAAACATCAGGCAACGTTATTTGGGGGACCCCAGCAATTTTCATTGTACTGCTGTCTCTCCTGAGCCTATTTTTGACTTGCATAAGTAACACCAGTTAGACTTCATTTGGGGGCATTATTATGCCCTTTGAAATGAAGATTATGATGGAAATTACTAAGCAAAATTTCTCATCTGCTGTGCAGTTTGTACCATGTATATTTAGAGACCTGAGTATACAACTTAAGCCTGCAGTTCATATAACTCCCTAAAAATAAACCCACAGGGAGTTTATCCTCTTGCACAATGATTCTGCAGGAAAGGAAGAGAAGGTCTTAGAGCATCAACTCTGGGCTGCTATTTGATGCAAGATAATAAGTTGAGGTATTTCCTCTTGCAGCCAAGTTCATTCACTATTCCTAAATGTTCTATCTGGCTGCTTACCAAAAAAGAATAATGTCTCTCTAGTGGTCAGGAGGTCCCACTCTATAGCTCTTCCTGTTCTCTGCCAGAGAATTTGTGCAGTCAGAACCAGGCTACAAAACATCTTTAATTTTCCCTTGGAGAATGCTGCACTGGCTTCAAAAAATAGTATATGAAAAGAAATTATAAGACACATGAATAAAATATTTAAACTGTACTGGTCATCCTTCTAGAATTTCCTTCAAATAAATAAATTTGATTATGACTTCTTATACTCTTCCATGGCTTCCTTTTGCCTAAAGGCACCTTCATGATTTATCTCCTGCCCATCTTTCTACATTATCTCCTACCACTCTTTCATATATACTGTGTTCTTATAATATATCAAACCATTTGTAGTTGCCTGAATGGGCTGCACTCTACACCTTGATCCAGTTGTTCCCATCTGCAATGTGCTTTCCTTAACTGTTTTCCTGGTGGACAAATCATGTGTCTTTAAGGGCCACTTATTCTGTGAAGCCTTCCCTTGAGCATTCCCATCAATAATCATACGCTTTTCTGGGCTGGGGATGTGGCTCAAGCAGTAATGTGCTCGCCTGGCATGCGCAGGGCGCTGGGTTCGATCCTCAGCACCACATAAAAAATAAAATAAAGGCTGGGGATGTGGCTCAAGCGGTAGCGCGCTCGCCTGGCATGCGTGCGGCCCGGGTTCGATCCTCAGCACCACATACCAACAAAGATGTTGTGTCCGCCGAGAACTAAAAAATAAATATTAAAAATTCTCTCTCTCTCTCTCCTCTCTCACTAAAAATAAATAAATAAATAAATAAATAAATAAATAAATAAATGAAATAGAAAACTTAAAAATAAATATTTAAAAAATTCTCTCTCTCTCTTCTCTCTCTTTCTTTAAAAAAATTAATAAAATAATCATACGCTTTTCTTTCATGTTTCCATGAACTTTAAAAACACATTATTATTGCTTACTCCAATGTGCTATATAATTTTTAATTCATCCTTAAACAACTCTAGTTGCCCAAAGGCAGGAATGAGATCTTTATTTTTGTCCCTCCAGAAATAAATATCTCAGACATAAGATTCTTTGAGTTCATTCTGTTAAAAAAACATATTATAAAGAGGCCTAATATCTGAAATATTCAAAGCAATGCTTTTAAGCTATAAAAATTCCTCATTTGTTTTTAAGGTCTAAATTTGTTCCTACACATCAGTATAAAAGAATCTCAAAGTCCTTTGCTTCTGCCAAAAAAAAAAAAAATATCATATTATGGCTTCAAAGTTGCCTGTTAACACTGCTATTGCAAATACATACTACTCTTTATAGAAAATATAAGCACATAAAATATGAAGCCAAATTAATTTTAGAAAGAATCTAAAGTATATACTAATAAGCTTGAACTTCATTCATGTAAACTATATCAACTAAATAATGTTCTCCAAGAACTATGAACAAACTCCATCTGTTGTTAATCAGGTTTATTTTTAAACTGGTATTAAATTCAGCAGTTAGGTTCTACCCAAAAAGCCTAACCAAAATGAGTACAGAACCATCTTGAGGCTTTAGATGTACCTCAGTGGTAAAGCACTTTGCCTAGCATTCATGAGGCCCTGGGTTTAAACCCTAGCATTGCAAACAAACAAACAAAAAAACCAACCTAAACAAAACAACAAGAAAAACAGAACCCACTTAATTCCTAAACATGCTTTACTGAAATAAACTACCCAAACATGTATTGCTTTTACTGAAATAAACTACCCAAACATGTATATATATCCTACATAACAGATACATAACACATATTCTACATACATATGACAATAACAAAAGTCACCAAAGTATAAATCATTCCTTTGTGTTAAATTGTAATCTCAAATTCTACAATCTCACATTAGTTGTTATGAGCAACTAAAGTCTATTTGCTACAAAAAATTCAAATAACATAAATTTCTGTTTACTGTAAGATATGAATATATACTTTTATTATATATTTGATATGTATAAATTATATGAATATGTAGAATAAATGTATTTTTTTAATTAAAGTAATAAAACAAACATTTTTTTAATTCATCACCAATTATGGCCTACTATTCAAAGTTTACAAAATTATTTACTCATTAAAGAAAAATAATCATGCATAAAAATCCTTTTTTTACTTATGATATTTGGGTCTCCAAACTTCACAGAGCTTCAGATAATTTTAGGAAAAAAAACAGGAGCAAACCAAACTTAGTGAGACTCTGTCTAGAAATTTTAAAAAAGGGTTGGGGATGGCCGGGTGCAGTGGTGCAATCCTGTAATCTCCGAAGCTGGGGAGACTGAGACAGGAGTATCAGGAGTTCAAAGCCAGCCTAAACAATGGTGAGACTCTAAGCAACTCAGTGAGACTCTGTCTCTAAATGAAAATAAAAAATAGGGCTGGGGATGTGGCTCAGTGATTGAGTGTCCCTGAGTTCAATCTCCAGAATGCCTGCCCCCCCCAAAAAAAAAGGACTAGGGATGTAGCTCAGGGGTAAAGTGCCCCTAAATTTCAATCCCTAGTACCACAGGGGGAAAAAAACAGAACAATAAGATTGGCAGGGGGATATGAAAGCATAAATGTTAGCAAAAAATGAACATGCCAGTATGATGGTGCATGCCTAAAATCCCAGCGGCTTGGGAGGCTGAGGCGAGAGGATCACCAGTTCAAAGCCAGCCTCAGCAAAAGTGAGGCACTAAGCAACTCAGTGAGACCCTGTCTCTAAATAAAAGTACAAAATAGGACTGGGGATGTGGCTCAATGGTTGAGTGCTCCTGAGTTCAATCCTCAGTACCCCTCAAAAAAGAAAAAAATAAATTCATAGATAATATGTGGTTTAAATAAAACTTTCAAAAGAACCCATGACAAATTCCTGGTAGTAGAATTATAGTTTACAAGGGCTTTTAACATTTCAATGCAAAAATTTAAAACATTTTGGGTACTAACAATAAAAATTATAAAACTTAAAAATACCATTTAAAATGACAATCAGTTGGCAAAGTGAGTAAAGTAAGTGGGTAGGATTACATGACTGCAATCCTACCCACTTACTCAGGAAGCTGAGGCAGGAGGAGTTCGAGGCCAGTAATATAGCAAGACCCTGTCCCAAAATTTGAAAAAAAAAAAAAAAGGGGCTGGGTGGGTTGCTCAATTATAGAGCATCTGCCTAGTATGCATGAGGTCCTGGATTCAATATCCATTACTGAAAGAAAAACAAAACAATGGAACTATAAAGGAACTTAGGAAAACAGATGTATAAGACCTTTATTGTAAAAATGATAAAGTATTATGAAAGATATAAATGAATACCTAAATAAAGAACCATTTCATGTTCCTAGCTAGAAAGACTAATATTATAAAAATACATATTCTCCCACAGCTGAGCTATAAATGCAATGTAATAATCAAATCCTAAGAGAGTGTTTCATGAAATTTGACAAGCTGTCCTAAACTTCACATGGAAAAGCAATGGGCTAAGAATAGTTAAAAAAAAATATATTAAAAAAAGACAAGTGAATGGACTTACTTTCTTTAGTGATACTGGGGATTGAATTCAGGAGTACTCTACCACTGAGTTATATCCCCAGCCCAGCCCCCCTTTTTTTAAAATTTTGAGACAAGGTCTTTCTAAGTTGCCAAGACTGAACTCCAAATTGCAATTCTTCTGACTCAGCCTCCAAGTAGCTAAGATTACAGGCAAGTAGCTAGGATTACAGGCGTGCACCACTATGCCCAGATAGGTTTCAAATTTTATTATGAGATATAAAACTACAATAATTAAAACACCGTGAACCAATGCAAGAATGGAAACACTAACAACAAAAAAGAAAGCCCAGAAAAGACACAAGTACAAGGAGACTTGACATATGACAGAATGAACATTTAAAATCAATGAGAAAAAAATATATTACTCAATGAGTAGTAGTACTGAGGCAATTAGCTATTCAAATGTTAAAAACAAAACAGTACTATATATTTAAAAAATAAACTTTTGGAGGATTGAAGATTTAAATATGAAAAACAAAACTTTAAAACATTCCAAAGAAGAGTGGTGGGTGTACACATATAATCCTAGCAATTAGGAAGGCTGATACAAAAGAATCCCAAGTTTGAGGCCAGCCTTAGCAACTGAGTGACACACTGCTTCAAAATAAAAAGGACTGGGCTGGGGATGCAGCTTGGTGGTAGAGTCCCCTGGGTTCAACCCACAGTATTTAAAAAAAAAAAAAAAACTTTTCAAAGAAAACACAGATACAAATATATATATATATATATATTTTTTTTTTAAAGAGAGAGTGAGAGAGGAGAGAGAGAGAGAGAGAGAGAGAGAGAGAGAGAGAGAATTTTTAATATTTATTTTTAGTTCTCGGCAGACACAACATCTTTGTTGGTATGTGGTGCTGACGATCGAACCCGGGCCGCAGGCATGCCAGGCGAGCGCGCTACCGCTTGAGCCACATCCCCAGCCCCAAATATTTATTTTCTAGTTCTCGGCGGACACAACATCTTTGTTGATATGTGGTGCTGAGGATCGAACCTGGGCCGCACGCATGCCAGACGGGCGCGCTACCGCCTGAGCCACATCCCCAGCCCCAGATACAAATATTTTTATACCTTCTAAATAATACACAGAATGTGCGGACCATAAAGAAAAGATTGATAAATGTGGTTAAATATTAAAATTAAAAATATGAAGGCTGACGCAAGAGAATTTCAAGGCCAGCCTGGACAACTTATTATCTTGTTTGATATAAAAATTTCAAAAAAGGGAGGTTATACGTTAAACTTAATCGCTAGTACTGTTAAAAAAAAATTTTTAAATCTTGGTACAACCAAACAGACCTTAATAATTTAACATACATACTAGGGCTAAATATTTGAATAATTGACCACGTTATCAATTCTACATTTACAGCAATATTTGTCATTCTTATTTGTCTATGATGCAAAGTAAGAAACACATTTTGGAACCCAGTAGACACAGATACATGGATATATAAATGAAACAAATTTCATAAAACAATATATGCATGCATGTATGAATATATATGTATACTTGTATATATGTGTTATATGTGTATGTCTGTATAGATGCATAAAGGAGTGTATGTGTACCTGTACATTTATTTTAATGTTGGCTGCAACTCACTGAACTGATTTCATGACCACTAATGATTCATTACCACATTAGTATCTTGGGGGAGCCCTGTAAATTTACATAAAAAAACACAATGAAGAACACTGGAACATTATCTATATATGTATATAAATGTAAGTCCAGGTTTATGATAAACACCAAAACAATAGCTCTGGAAAAAGAAATTGAATTTGAGAAATTTCATAGGTTCCTTCAACTATACCTGCAATTACAATTCTTTTTTAAAAAATTTTTTATTAGTTATTGATGGACTTTTATTTATTTGTTTGTTTATATGTGGTGCTGAGAACCAAACCCAGTGCCTCACACATACCAGGCAAGCACTGTATCACTGAGCCACAACCCCAGCCCCCACTGCAATGATAATTTCTTGTTTAGATAATCTTAAATATATTTGGCAAAACATTAGTATGTGATAAAATTTTAAAACATATTCTATACACTTTTATGTCTGGAGGCCTCAGCATAAGACTCCTGGCCACTTGTCCATGCAGGACATCTAGGTGCCCGAGTAGGACCATCAACGTTAGCACCGGCATAGGAATCCCAGCCATAGCCCAGGCACAGGAATCCCAGCCATAGCCCAGGCACAGGAATTCCCCACGTGGACTCCCATTTACCAACGTGGGGCTCCCCCAGTTGCCTCTATCTTGGGG
This sequence comes from Ictidomys tridecemlineatus, assembly GCF_052094955.1. Lineage (NCBI taxonomy): Eukaryota > Metazoa > Chordata > Mammalia > Rodentia > Sciuridae > Ictidomys > Ictidomys tridecemlineatus. Next base: position 61,727,154 of record NC_135487.1, on the reverse strand, counting down.
CACTGCAACCCTGCCATAGTCCCCTACAAGTGGTAGCCTGCACCTGGGGGACGGCACTGGGTCCAGAGACAGACACCAGCCACAATACTACATTTTTATGTTTGAGCTTTCATTTTTGAAGAGAAGAAAAAACATGAATTTTTTTAATGGAGGGGGGGTCTCACTATGTTTGTCTAGACTGACCTTGAACTCTCAATGCCTCTGCCTCCTCAGCCTCCCAAGGAGCTGGAATTACAACGCCAGCTAGGCATGGAAACTTTAAAAACCAAAACAAGAGCTAAGGCTGTTGCTCAGTGGCAGAGAACTTCCCTAGCATGTGTGAGGCACTGGGTTGGATCCTCAGCACCACATAAAATAAGGATATGCTGTCCAACTACAACTACAAAAAAATTAAAAAATGAAAAACAAAACAAAACAAACTCAACCACCACCAAGAAACCTTACCTAGTGGAAAAGAGGAAAGGAAAAATGGCATCAATACATTTTCAGTTTGTGTGTGTGTGTGTATGTGTGTATTCACACGTGCACTGCATGGTACTAGGGATTAAATCGAGGGTCTTGTGCATGTGAGGCAAGCACTCTACCAAATGTGCTATATCCCCAGCTGGTACATTTTCCTTTTTTTACAGAGAAATAAACTTATTGGCATCAACATCAACATTAGAGAATAATTTGGTAATATTTAGTAATTTGGTGTCTTAATTTATTGTAACTATAAATTGGAGGCTTAAATGAAAATAGATATGAACCATATGTTATAGTTTCTTCATACCAGTAGAGAAATTAGTTTTGGCTACATTTCTACTTCACTAAAATTAAAGTTCTACGTTGATATGCAATTGGCAGCATTTTCACTGGATTCTTTTATTTCTAATAATATTACCCCATGAATAATCCACTTGTAAGTATACCACTATACCTAAAAATATCAGCCCTTGTAGTAACTATTTCAGGTTTTGCCTTAGCAATAGAGCTTAATTTATTAACTTTAAACCTCAAGACTAAATTTTATTCCCGTGACTCTAAATTTTATAATCTTCTAGCAGCAGCTGTCCATTGTCAACCACCACATTTAAATTGAACTGCAGCTGAAATTATAATACTAATAAACTTATTGAAGAAAATCTAATATTATCATTTTATCTATCTATCCAACTATCATGTGTACATCTATCATTCAAGAATTATTTCAAGGACTCTAAATAGTAATGCACATGAGAATCCCCTGCTAAATTATGAAATACATCTATTTCATAGCCTCAATTCCAAAGTTTCAATTTCGGTAGGTGTGAATCAAAGCCTTGGATGTTGTTTAGTAAAAGCTGCAGGGGTACTTAGCTCTCCTTCTTTCTCATATTGCAAGATGGTAGGCAAAAAGGCTGAAAAGCCAGACACTTAGGAGAAGAAACCTGGAGCCAAGAAGGCTGATGCAGTTGGCAACGTTAAAAAGCATGACCCTAAGGGTAAGAAACCCAAGAAAGGGAAGCCCCACTGCAGCTGAAACCCTGTCCTGGTTAGAGAAATTGGCAGATAGTCCAGATCTGTTAGGTGTTCTCGAAAGGCCATCCATGTACAAGAGGAAGTACTCAGTTGCTACCTCCAAGCTTGAAGAGAAGGAGGAGGAGAAGGTTCTTGCTACTGTCACAAAACCAGCTGGTGGTGACAAGAATGGTAGTACCAGCGTGGTTAAGCTTCACAAATGCCTAGGTACTATCCTACTAAGATGTGCCACAAAAGCTGTTGAACCAAGGCAAAAAAACCTTGATGCAGCATGTGAGAAAACTGCAAGCCAGCATCACCATCTTGATCATCCTCACTGGGTGCCACAGAGGCAAGAGAGCAGTTTTGCTGAAACAACTGAGTGGTGGCTTGCTACTTGTGATGGGACTTCTTTCCCTCAATCAAGTTCCTCTGCATGGAGCACACCAGAAATTCGTTATCACCACCTCCAGAGATCAATATCAGCAATACAAAAATCCTAAAACACCTCATTGGTGCTTATTTCAAGAAGTAGTAGCTGTAGAAGCCCAGACACTAGGAAGGTAAAATCTTTAACTCAGAGAAAGAGAAATATGAGATTATAGTGCAGTACAAGATTAATCAGAGCTTTTTTTTGTCTTTGTGTTCTCGTTTGGCTTCAAATCGACTTTAAAGCAATGACAACTGAAGATTGATATCTGCTTCCTGATGAGGTGTTTCTGGGTATGGATGTCCTGTGACCAATGTGCAGGAGGATATTTACATATTTTTATACCCTACCAGTGACTGTGGCATCCTAACTTGGATTGCAAAGGAGAAGATTATTTTTAGGACATTACTAACATTTATCTCATGCCTATCTCATGCACTCTTAATGAAGCCCCGCCCTGAAAATGGCCTGCGCTTTTATTCATCCACCCAAGGCAGAGCGAATCATTGGCTTCTCCATTTTTCCAAAAATATTTCCAAAGCCCTTCTGAATACTTGTGATTGTGTTGTCATATTCCTGTACTTAGATCCTTCTCTATCCATGAAGATCAATGAAGTCAAGGAAGTGCCTAACATTAGAACACTGACCACTGCCTGCCTCAATTTATTTTCAATTGGGAAATGGAAATGGGTTACATAATGATGCACAGAGCAACAGCAGTCTCTTGAGGACAAAGAAGCAATAACAATCTTTTGAAATGGCATAGCTTTTACTAATACCATGTGTTTTTAGATGTTCTTATAAATCTGTAATTTTAATAAAACTGACATTTCTCTTATGACTCCTTTTGAGAAAGAAGTTTAAAAATTATACTGGAATCAAATTCAATAAATAATTTGGGGCAGTTAAAAAAAAAAGATTGATCAGAAAGCTGTGGAGTCACAAATTTTACTCAAAATCGAAGCTATTCCTCAGTTCCAGAGCTATATGCAACTGGTTTTGCTCTAACAATTGGAATATATTCCCATAAACTAGTGTCCTAAATGACTTACCAAGAACCTAATTAAATAATTGAAACATTAAAAAAAGTAAAATAAAATAAAAGCTGCACAGCGATTCTGATAAACACCTTGATAAGATCCATAGACCTGCCGGGCGTGGTGGTATACACCTGTAATCTCAGCAGCTTGGGAGGCTGAGGCAGTAGGATCACAAGTTCAAAGCTAGCCTTAGCAACTTAGTGAGGCCTTAAGGAACTCAGTGAGACACTGTCTCTAAATAAAATACAAAACAGGGGCTGGGGTTGTTACTCAATGGTTAACCGTCCCTGAGTTCAATATGAGGTACAAAAAAACCAAAAAAACAAAAGTAAAACCTCCACAGACCTATTAATATATATAGTACATTGATGTAACATTATCAGGCATTGAACATAACAGAAAAACTAAATATGTGTTCCGCCCACAAGGAATTTAATGTCTAGTATAACAGACTAAATATGTACAGAAATAATTATAATCATACTGCTTTAAGTATTCAACACCAATTGAGGAAACCTTTAAACACCTACCACCTTCCTAGTTCATATGGGACTTCTAGTCCAGTCTTCAAAAAGTATATTATGGAGTCACCTGTGGTGGCACACACCTGTAATCACAGCAAATAAGGAGGCTGAGAGAGGAGGGCTGAGATCAGCCTCAGTAACTTAGTGAGGCCCTAAGCAACTTAGTGAAACCTATCTCAAAATAAAAAATAAACAGGGCTGGGGATGTGACTCAGTGGTTAAATACCTCTGGGTTCAATCCCTGGTACCAAAACAAATAAACAAAAATAACTAGGAATGAAACAACCATAGAAACCAGCTATCCCACTCCTTGGTATTTATCCAAAAGAACTAAAATTGGCATGTTATATAGGGCCACAGTCACTTCAATGTTTATAGCAGTGCAATTCACAATAGCCAAGTTTATAGAACCAGTCCAGATGGCTGTCAACAGACGACTGAATAAAGGAAATGTGGTATATATACACAATGGAGTTTTACTCATTCATAAAGAATGAAATTATGAAATTTTGTTGGTAAATGGATGGGACTGGAGAACATCAGGCTACGTGAAATAAGTCAGACCCAGCTAGACCAAAGTAAGAAAAAAGAGGGAGGGGTCAGAATTCCATGAAAATAGAAGAAAGATTGGTGGAGTAGAGGAAAGAGATTGAGGGGGAGGGAGAGAGAAGGGGAAAGGGAAAAACAATGGAACGAAACTGATCAAATTATTCTAGGTACCTTTATGAATATACCATAGTGAATTTCACTTTTATGTATAGCTATAATGCACTAATTAAAAAAAAAAAAACTAGTCAGGCATGATGGCACAACCTGTAATCCCAGCAGCTCAGGAGGCTGAGGCAAGAGGATCTCGAGTTCAAAGAAAGCTTCAGCAAAAGTGAGGTGCTAAGCACTGTCTCTAAATAAAATACAAAATAGGGTTGACGATGTGGCTCAGTGGTCAAGTGCCCCCGAGTTCAATCCTTAGTACCAAAAACAAAACAAAACAAACAAAAAAAACCTATAAACGATACAAAAGATCAGTAGAGGAAAGGGATTGGGGGAGTGAGGAGGGAAGAAAAAAGGGGAAGCACTGGGAACTGAATTAGAGCAAATTATATGTCAAAATGAACCCAAATATTATGTATAACTATAATACATATTTTTTTAAAAATAAAGTCAACAGACATACTCCAAAAAATCTAATCAATAAGGAAGATGCAATTCCAGTATATATCACTTCCTTTAATAGGACCTATTTTAAACTTGGACTTCCTGGAACTGAGATATCTAGGGGTTTACAGAAATAATTAGACATTTTTAAGAAAGTATATTTATAGTTCCAAAAAGTTTTAAAAAGTATATTATACTGATTTACATTTTAAGTTGCACCCTTACCTCTTCATTACCACTCCCTGTGGGAAGGGTAACTTAGCTAATGCTGAGAACCTGAGTATCATTAAGGATTTAGAAGAAAATAAGATACAGTTATTGTTCACTGCATGGCTTTCATTGCACACTAGTTCTCGTTCTCTCTCTCTCTCTCTCTCTCTCTCTCTCTCTCTCTCTCTGTCAGACCTTCTAGAGAAAATTCTGGGTCTGCATAACTATCACTTTTGTGCTGGATCTCACTCTCCTCTGTTTAACAGAGTATTGCCAAGAATTGTAAGGCAGGCAGGGGGTCCCTAAACAGCTGACTGGTAAGTATGCTAGCTATCTGCTCTGCATTCCCAGCTCTTCTCCACAAAATTTTATAAAGTGAACAGAAGGTATTGTAGGAAGACTGACCACATTGGTCAATCTAGGTATTAGGAAAAAGAATTTTAGAAAGTTAATACTATAACTTAATTTTTTAAAAAAAAAAAATTAAATACTTCTTGTGTTCTCAATTTATCCAGAGCCCAAAGGCAGATGAGTCTCTAAATGGTACCCTAAAGACCACCAATGCCATTATAAAAGAACAGAGAAAGGTAAGAGGGGCTTACTTTAGCTTGAAATGCAGATATAATGCATGGAAGAAATAGCTTTGAATACAATTATGTTCTATAGGCAAAAGAGAAAAAGAGGAAGGTTCAGAGTATGATGAACTATGCAAAGGAACAGCATCAGCAGAAGAATAGAAAAAGAGGAAATTTTACTAAAAATCTGGAGTTGATTATACAACTAAAATCTTAGAAATTTCAGTTGGAAGAGACTTTGTCCAATTTGGCTGAGTGACAAAACAGGAGCTGTACACCAAGAGCAAATTATATTCATGCTTATAAAATTATGTCAAAATGAACCCAAATATGCATAACTATAATATATATTTTAAAAAAATAAAGTCAACAAACATACTCCAAAAAATCTAATCAATAAGGAAGATGCAATTCCAGTATATATCATTTCCTTTAATAAGACCTATTTTAACCTGGAATTCCTAGAACTAAGATATCCAGGGGCTTAAGAAATAATTAGACAGTTTGAAAAAAGTATATTTCAGGCTACATGAAATAAGTCAGACCCAGGAATAAGATGTAGATGCACTACTATAGGAAGGGGTCCAAACAGAATGATTAAATCCAAGCAAAATGTTAATGAAGGTGCAGGAAAAAAAGAGTGAATGACAATTGTATTATAGAGGGAGAATTGACAGAATTTACTAATAAATAGATGTACTACCAGGAGGAAGTATATCTATTATCATTTTTTGTTTTCCTGCTATGCATGACAAGAGCAGATATCAAGGAAAGCCAATACTTTTAGTTATACATAATCACATTTGCAAATCCTTCAGATGACATTTTTTTTTCCTAACAGAGGAAAAGAAGATTTAATATCTTGTTTTACTTTCCCAAATAAATAACTTTCAATGTGACTTAAATATCTTATTTCAATAAATGCAAATATATGCTACTATGATAATATAAAATCAAATTTATTCCCATAAGTGAATTTTGTCTAAAAATGATCCAACATCATCATAATAAAAGAAGGAATGAGGGTTGGGGTTGTAGCTCAGTGGTAGAGCACTTGCCTAGCATGTATGAGGTACTGGGTTCTATTCTCCCCACCATACATAAATAAGTAAATTTAAAGGTCCATTGATCACTAAAAAAAATATTTAAAAAAGAAGTAATGAACAAGTTACTTCCATTTACCTGTAACCATATAATTCTTAAATCATCTCACAATAGGCCCCTTTAAACACCTAGAATACAATTTCAATAATAAATCAATAACAAAGTGGTCACTTTGTCTGTGCTAAACATAATACATGCTATCTCATTTAATCCCCACAATTCTACAGAGTTAATCTAGTATAGTCCTGCATCTTATATTGAAGAAGCAGTCTAACAAAGGTCAAGGCTTGCTTAAGTTTTCATAGCAAGTACAAGAGCCAGGAGTTGAAGCTATATTAGGTTGCCTTCAAAGTTCATGTTCTTCAGTCATTTCATAGAAGAAAAAATACAACTGAACAACAAAGATATGGAAAAATGCTCAACATCTCTAGCAATTAGAGAAATGCAAATCAAAACTACTTTAAGATTTCATCTCACTCTAGTCAGAATGGCAATTATCAAGAAAACAAGCCACAATATATGTTGGCAGGAAAAAGGTACTCTCAGACATTGCTGGTGGGACTGTAAATTGGTGAAACCACTCTGGAAAGCAGCACAGAGTTCCCCCAGAAAACTTGGAATGGAACCATATCATTTGACCCAGCTATCCCACTTCTTGGTTTATACACAAAGGACTTAAAATCAGCATACCTCAGTGATGCAGCCACATCAATGTTTATAACAGCTCAGTTCACAACAGCTCAATTATGGAACCAACTTAGATGCCCTTCTACAGATGAATGGATGAAGAAAATGTGAAATATATACACAATGGAATATTACTTAGTCTTAAAGAAGAATAAAATTATGGCATTTGCCAGTAAATGCTTGGAGCTGGAGAATATCATGCTAAGTGAAATGAGCCAATCCCAAAGGACCAAAGGCTGAATGTTTTCTCTGATATGTGGATGCTGATTCACAATAAGGGGGGTGGGCCTAGGGAAAAATAGAGGTTCTTTGGATTAGGCAGAGGGAAGTGAAGGAAGGGGAGGAGGTATAGGAGTAGGAAGGATAATGGAATGAATGAGAAATTATGACCCTATGTGAACATATGACTACGTGACCCAGGGTAATTCTACATCATATACAACCAGAAAAATGAGAAGTTATACTCCATTTATGGACGATGTGTCAATATGCATTCTACTGTCATATATAAGTAATTAGAACAACAACAAAAAAGTCCATGTTCCTAACTAGTAAGCTAATCTATCACTGAAATCATATTCAAAGTTCTTGGTTGAATCTCCAAAAACTGTAACAAAATATAAGACTCTGAAAAACAGAAACTACAAATCCACTTAGTATTTAGCTATTAACTAAAAGAACTTAACACTAATGGAGATTCATGCTAATGAATTTAAATCTTAAATAAATGAAATCTTAATGGATTTAAATTCATGCTAATGATTCAAATCTATTTAAATCATCTGTGCATAATTTTCATGCTTTCTATCACTGAGTTACAGTAGCAGGTGTACACAAAACGTTGCCAGAACAAGTGATGACCTAAATTTAACTCCCAGTGCTATAAGCTACTGAATGGCATTTATGAGTCATAGGTATCCAAAATGTAGATAAATGTGCTGCCCCCTAGTGATTTCAACACATCATACCTAATACTAACCCTCACAAGTCAGTAAATACTTTCATTATTAGAGCGCTGAGTCAAATCTTCATTTCTTTTTTTTGTTTGTTTGTTTTAATATTTATTTTTAGTTTTTGACGGACACAACATCTTTGTTTGTATGTGGTGCTGAGGATCGAACCCGGGCCGCACGCATGCCAGGCGAGTGTGCTACCGCTTGAGCCACATCCCCAGCCCAAATCTTCATTTCATTTGCCAGAAATTGTCTGACTTCTATAATAAGAGGAATAGAACAATTATTGTTTAAGCCAGAATTTGGGATGCTTAAGAGCTTATAAATAACGTAATAGGCTAGGTGTGGTGGCGCATGCCTGTAATCCCAGAGACCAGAGAGACTGAGGCAGTAGGGTCACAAGGTTAAGAACAGCCTGGTCAACTTAGCAAGACCTTGTCTCACAATAAAATATAAAAAGAACTTGGAATGTTGCTTAGAGAGCACCCTGAATTTAATTTCCAGTAAAACACACACACACAGACACACACACAAAACATTGGCTAACAAATATTCCAACCTCGAAAGCCTACCAAATTCTTTTTTTTTTTAAAGAGAGAGGGAGAATTTTAATATTTATTTTTTTTAGTTTTTGGCGGACACATCTTTGTATGTGGTGCTGAGGACTGAACCCGGGCCACACACATGCCAGGCGAGCACACTACTGCTTGAGCCACATCCCCAGCCCCCTACCAAATTCTTAAGAGAGCCAGGCGCTGTGGCACACTTCTGTAATTCTAGCCACTCCAGAGATTGACAAAGAAGAATTGAAAGTTAAAGGCTAGTATGGGCAACTTAGGGAAACTTTGTCTCAAAAAAAAACGTTATTAAGAGAAAATAAATTAATTTCATAAAGTAAGACAAAGCAGATTCCAAAACAATGAAGTATTCACTAAAGTCAGATTAATACTTGGTTTAGACTCACCCCTGAGCCTCTGAAGGCATTTGTGAGGCTCTCTTTATGACTACTAATATAACTTGCCTGCCAATAATACAAATTAAATGTATAAAATGAATTTGGACTTGGGGAATGAGGAAAGTTAAATGACTTCTAAGTAATTTTGATTAATATCAAATAAGAGATATAATAAAGCTACTCCTTACTTAGCCATAGTAGTTAGTTCTTTCAATCTAAAAGTTCGAAAATGGAAACCTGCAATATCCAAACAAGTCTTAAGAAGAACAAAATGTAATAGCTTTGTAATTATTATTTACCTGTGTACTCTCCAAGACAAAAGCAGGCAAAGGCCCTTCAATGCTGCAAGAAGCAAGCTAGTCTAATAGCCAGTGACAGCTAGGTTAAGACGTGAGTGGGCTAAGGAACTCATTCCAAACCTAAGTTAACTGAATGTCTGGATTGACTCTGAGTCCTGTTCTAAACATCCTATCTTTTTAGTATTTCAAACTAATAATAATTTCTTCAGAAACAACTTGAAGACTCCCCAAATTAAGCAACCGGTCCAGGGATCTTTCTGTCTAGAGGCAATATGGACCTAAAGCAGATGTTATGGGGAAGTACCCAAGAAATCTTTATAATCTGAAGAAACTGAGTTGGACCCTATCAACCTCTAAAGAAGCTATAGATAAAAACAAATTTGGGGCATTCCAAATAGCATCAAATCTGAGATGCACAAACAAGACCAAAAAAGCAACTACACACCTACATAATCCTTATCATGAGGCTGGAAGAACTTCAGGTAGAACAGTAGACAAAACATTCCTAGTGTAAGACCTTAAAAGTTTCAGAGTTAGGGTTAGGGATAGGATTAGGGTTCTTTTTCCCTCCTTACATTTATAATTTTTTTCCTACTTCTTTCCGTTGATTCTTATCACTTTCTTAGAGTTTCCAATTGTTCTATTTTCATTTTACATTTGAATTATTTTAAAAGTCCTTCTCTCAGGACTGCCTACCATGCATAAAGCCCTGGGTTTGATCCTCGGGACCACCAAAAAAACAAGAATCCTTTTCATAGAGTTGGGCTTGGTGATACACACCTGTAATCCCAGCAACTGAGGATGCTGGGGCAGAAGGATCACAAGTTCGAGGCCAGACTCAGCAATTTAGCAAAACCCTTTTGAAATAAAAAGGAGTGGGTCCTGGCACAGTAGCATATGCCTGTAATCCCAGCAGCTTGGAATGCTGAGATAGGAGGATCACGAGTTCAAAGCCAGCCTGAGCAATAGCAAGGTGCTAAGCAACTCAGTGATATTCTGTCTCTAAATAAAATATAAAATAGGGCTGGGAATGTGGCTCAGTGGTCGAGTGCCCCTGAGTTCAATCGTTGGTGCCTCCCCACCAAAAAAAAAAAAAAAAAGATGTAACTCAGTGGTTGAATGACCCTGGGTTCAATCCTTAGTGTACACCACACACACACACACACACACACACACACACACGTTAGAACTTTTTTCTCTTGGCTATTTCCTTCTTTCCTTCCTTCCTCCCTCCCTCCCTCCCTCTCTCTCTCTTTCTTTCTTTCTTATTTTTAGTTGTTGATAGACCTTTATTTATTTGTATGCAGTGCTGAGAATCGAACTCAATGCCTCACACATGCCAGGCAAGTGCGATACCGCTGAGCTCCTGCCCCAGCCCCTCTTGGCTTCTTTAAACTAAATATCTAACCTATTGGTACAAAAGACAAATGTATTAATAACCAAGTGATTTCAAGAATATAAAAGAAGAAAATCATATACTTCATCAAAACCAAACAAAAGATCCATCTTACCAGTATCATTAGCAAGGGAATTAGGATCAGACCCCCCAAGGGTAGCTTCAAACTCCTCTTGGAGACGATATGCTCTTTGTAGCAGAGCTTCAAGTTTATGGATGAATTCAGTACTAATAATATCCTACAAAGACAGAATAGAGCAAATTAGATTCTAATGTTAAAATTCTAAACAAAGAAGATGTTTACTTAATGCAGGCAAAAAGAAGGATATATATATTTTTTTATGCCAAAAACCAAAATGAAAACAAACACCAGCCTACTGTTAGGCAGTAGAAAGGGCGCTATAGAAATCATGAGGACTGGATTCTAGTTAATTTGGCAAAATTATCTCAGTTATCAGGGATTGAGTTTCATTATCTGTAAAATTGAGGAGTTCGACTAGATCAGGGGTTCTCAAATAAGGTCCCTGAACCAGCAGCATAATTATTAAAAATGCAAATCCCATGATCCACCTCAATTCTACAGTATTATAAACACTGGCCATAAATCTGTGTTTTAACAACTTCTCCAGGTGATTCCAATGTATGCTCAAGTTTGAGAACTACTAATCTACCTAAATGATCATTAAGGACCAATCTAGTTTTACTTCTATGTATTATTTACTTTTATGAATTACAATAGCATATAATTAAATCCAAAGCACAAGACAGATTTTAAAATGTTCCTTTAGAAATCTTATTTGCTAGGGCTGGGGGTGTGGCTCAGTGGTAGAGCACTAGAGTAGCACAGGCGAGGCCCTGGATTCGATCCTCAGCACCACATAAAAATAAATTAATTAATTAAAATATTGTATCCAACTACAACTAAAAAAATAAATATTAAAAAAAAAAAGAAATCTTATTTGCTGAGCTGGCAATAGAGCCCAGTGATAGAGCACTTGCCTAGCATGCTTGAGGTCCTGGGTTCAATCCCCAGAACTGCAAAAAAGAAAAAAAAAAAAAGAACTATTTCTGTCTACTTAATTATCCTAGGAAAGTAAGAAACTTAATGAATGGCAACTAACTGAACAGAAAACACCCAACAAGAAATATCCCACACAATTCCAAGAGAATGATAAAAAGGGCCAGTCGATGCCACTGAAAGCAGATACACTGAATCACCATTAAAAAATGTTTGAGGGGCTGGGGGTATAGCTCAGTGGTAGAGCGTTTGTCTAGCACGAATGAGGCACTGGGTTCAATCCTCAGCAAAACATAAAAACAAATAAATAAAATAAAGGTATTATGTCCAACCACAACTAAAAAATAAATATTAAAAAAAAAACAGTTTGAGGGCTGTAGCTGTAGCTCAGTGGCAAAGTGCTTGCCTAGCATGTCTGAGGCACTGGATTTGATCCTTAGCAAAACATAAAAATAAATAAAATAAAGGCATTTTGTCCATCTACAACTACAAAAAAAAATTTTTAAAAATCAGTTTGACTCTTCCTCATCAATAAATCACCCTTACATCTACACTTTCTTCAGCAATGGCATCCCCAGCACCCAGTTTAATGGAACCGCAGGCTTCATCTTCAGCCTGTCTATTGCGAAAGGTTAGAGCTTGTTCCCATCGACGCAATGCCTCTTCAAACAATTCCATACCTAAAAGTAGGAACACAATAATGGTAAGTGAGTAAAATCAATGTCAAAATAAAATTATTTGGGGTCTGAAATGTTTTCATACAGTTATCTTCAATAGCACAGTCTAATGCAATTTTGTCATTAAAGAATAATTTTATACTCCTATTATTTCAGAGTAGGATTTAAATTCCCCAATATACTCTTGAGTCTGCAGTTCTAGTCAACCAGAAATCAGAGAAGAAAATGGCCAATGTGATTTTTTTTTATATTTATTTTTTACTTAGTGGGACACAATACCTTTATTTTATTTATTTTTATGTTGCACTGAGGGCCTTGCATATGCCAGGTGAGCGCTATACCACAGAGCCACTGGGGGGTGGGAGAAGGGTGTGTGGGGGGGTAAATATACACTTCTTTTTCTCCAAGTTAAAAAAAAAAAAAAACATGCTGGCCAAAGTTATTATGCACTTCAACCAAAATTAAAATATATTAAAACTTCAACTTTTCTGCATTAAGAAAAAATATTTAAAAGTTCCTTAAGAATCTGGACAAGTCATACTCAAGATTTTTTTAGAATATTTAGATAAAGACTACCTTCTCCTCTAAAGGCATTTCTTCAATCATCCGTAGAATGCAGAACATGAAACAAAATCATCTTCACATGCAATGTAGAACTTATCCTTGTTTGATTTTTTCTATAGCAAAAATCATGCTTTTGATTTTCATTCTAAAAATCTTATGCACTTAAAAGATAATTGTAGGTGGATTGGGTTGTAGCTCAGGGGTACAGCACTTGCCTCACACATGTGAGGTCCTGGGCTCAATCCTCAGCACCACATAAAAAAAAAAAGCAAGTGAATAAAATACAGATATTGTGTACATCTACAACTAAAAAATATTGAAAAAAAGATAATTGTAACCAGGCACAGTAGAGTACACCTGTAATCCTAACTACTTTGGAGGCTGAGGCAGGAAGATCCCAATTTCAAGGCCAACCTGTGCAACTTAGTGAGGTTCTGTCTCAAAATAAAATATAAAAAGGTCTGAGGGTGTACCTCAGTGGTACCCCACCACCACCAGTACTAGTAATCCCTAGTACTCATTTGGGGTAGGCAATGACAATTATATCTATCCTCTTTTCTGTAAGCTATCTAACTTTACTCTATTTTTTCTTTCCTTACACTATCCCCTATCTATCTCTCCAATTATTTTGGCTGAACACAGGTTACCTAAGACCAGAGTTGTCCAAAGATAACAGATGACTCCTTGGGAAGTACTGTGATTCCACCTCACTGTGGAACATGACCCAGACCACCGTATCTCATCAGTTTTATAACAGGACGTCAAATATAAGCCACCAAATCTTTTTTTTTTTTTTTGTACTGGGGATTGAGCCTAGCGGGGGATCAACCATTGAGCCACATCCCCAGTCCTTTTTTATATTTTTTATTTTGAGATAGGGTCTCTTTAAGTTGCTGAAGCTGCTTCTCAACTCATGATCCTCCTGCCTCAGGCTCCCAAGATGCTGTGATTATAGGATATGCCACTATACAAGTCACCGATCTTTTTAGAATGTCAGCTTTGGAAAGGGAATTTAAACAAAAATATAGAAGTGATTAGATTAGGTGACCCACAGGGCTCCTACCAATCCAAACTGTATAATACAGCAAACCTCATTGCAGCTTATCTGGTATTGCTCTACTTTTCTTCAATTCAAGTGCTGAGTATTCTTAACAGAATCTGGGACTGAAGATTTACTAGACAGAGTTATCTAGAAACAGAGTGAGCTTAATTCTTTGGTGACCTTTGGAGAAAATGGTAAAAGAAGTTATTCTTCCTTTCCCCTTGCAGAAACCCCCACTGTAATACCACCGGAGGTGATAGCCTAACTATTCCAGACCATGGGAATACCCTAAAAGCACACAGCCTTTTACCTACAGTAAAGACAACCCTTGTACTGCTCACCAGGGCCACATCAAAGATTTTAGGGGTTATTTTTTATTTAAAAGAAATGCAGCTTAAAATACAGTGCAAAATATTAGGGAAGGTAAAGCACTTGAATGTTCTGATTCAATAGCAGGTTCAGGGTTTTTTTGTTGTTCAGGGTTTTTTGTTGTTGTTCCCTCCCTACACAAGGATCCAGTGAGGCTCCCTAGACATGCTTGTGGTCAAGTCAAGAGTAACACTGAGATGGGATACACAGATTTTCTTTCTACGTAATTTGTCTGGATATAGGAAGAATACAAATGATAGAAGATGAAGTAAAGTGGATTTGGATAGATTATTAGAGAAGAGACATTAGGCTAGCTTAATGTAGTAGGCTTAATGATGGCTACACAAAAATAGCAAGTCCTAATTCCCAGAATCTGTTCTACCTTATGTGAAAAAAAGTATTTTTGCAGATGTAATCAAGGTAAGGATCCTAACGAGATTATCCTAGATTATCTGGTAGACCCTAAATTCAATTACAAGTGTCTTTTTTTTTTTTTTTTTTTTTTTTGGTACTGGGGATTGATCCCAGGGGTGTTTAACCACTAAGCTACATCCCTACATCCCAGCCTTTTATTATATCTTATTTAGAGACAGGGTCTCACTGAGTTGCTTAGGGCTGGCTTTGAATTTGCAATCCTCCTGCCTCAGCCTCTCAAGCTGCTGAAATTATAGGTGTGCTCTATCATACTTGGCACAGTGTCCTTTTAAGAGAGATGTGAAGGGAGATTTGATGTCCACAGAGAATGCAACAGAAAGACCAAGGCAGAGGTAGAGTAATGTGGCCACAAGCCAAGAAAGGCTAGCAGTCACTAGAAACTGAAAGAGACAAGGAATGAACTCTCCCATAGGCCTCCACCTTGATATCATCTCAGTGATAAAGTCTTCAGACTACTGACCTCCAAAACTCTGTGTGAATAAACTGCAACTATTTTAAGGCACCACATTTTTGGTATTTTGTTACAGCACCATCAAGAAATTAATAAACTGGTGATGCTATATAGACTAGATTCAACAGACACAACAACATTTTAAAATTATAGTTGCTCTTCTTAAAACAATTCAGTTGTTTTAGTTTCAAAACACAATATCTTAAAACTTTATCATGTTATTCTTACCCATTAAGTATAAGTTCTCAGGAGTGGTCACAGGAATATTTACAAGTTTAACATCATCTTCATCAGCTTTGTCCCAGGAATTAGAATTGCCACAAGCACAGCTATGGCAGGAATTGACACTCTGCACCTAAAAGTAAAATTAATAAAAGTTCCTTTAAAATCTCTCTAGGATAGTATATTTATTTATTTTTATTAATTATTTACATTAATCCTATAGCAGGGGAAACAATCAATGCAATTTTCACTTGAAGAAATAATTCTGATTATATTCAAGCAAACTTAGTATTCATATGACCCTAAATATTCTGAGTCTCTGTTTGCTCAAAAATACATAAGTAGAACAATGTTTTGAATATAAGTCAGTTATTTCCATAAGCATGAGGTAGTTATTTATATAATGTTATCTAGCTTATTTCCCTTTTAGAATGTTTGACAATGCTGACTATTTCCAAATGAGAATTAAAAAGTGTGTATCATTATTGTACATACTCATCATCCTTAGCAAGGTCCACTACATCATATTTCAATCACTTCTATGCAAATGAATTACAAATCCCTAATTCCAATTATGTTTTCTTTTGAGTAATCCAGATCCATCTTTTCTTCTGCCTACTAGTTGATTCCACCTGGTTTTCTGCTGGCATCTCAAATTGACTACATCATAAAAAGAAGTTCAGCATCTTCCCACAACAAAAATTCCTCCTCCTCCCAAGTTCACTAATATTTCCAATTCCCATAATTTATCAGACAAACAACAACAACAACAACAACAACAAAAACAGGAAGTCATCTCCAACAGGTCTTCCCACATCTTTCATATCCAGTGACTAAGCATTTATAGATCCTTTCTTCTCCTTTCTACTTCTGTTAACATGACCATAATTTAGGCACTCATAACCTACTGACTACAGGGTAGAAAATCCAGGCAGAAATCTGGGTTTATACTCCTAGCAGGAAAATGATGAGGCTGGTTGAAGAAGAACAGTAAAGTGATTCTGAAAACTTGTTATATTACTATCATGAAACTCCTCATGTCTAATTCTAGTTAAAAATAAAAGTTTCAAATTTCAATTGAAAAATTTCTAAATAGGTATTTCTGACACTGAACTATAAATATATTCTTTATTATCCTGTTCAATTTCATAGCACAGAAAGTCTACAGGTCTTTGATCTAGATGTTCCTACCCATAAACCTTTAAAAATTATATTTTTACTGGGCATGGTGGTACATGCCTGTAGTATCAGGTACTAAGGAGGTTGAGGCAAGAGGATTACAAGTTTGAGGCCAGCCTCAGCAACTTAGCAAGGCCCTAAGCAAATTAGTGAGACTCTATCTTGAAAAAAAAAAAAAGGACTGGGGGGGGGTTATATCTCAGAGCCCCTGGGTTCGATCTCTAGTACAAGAAATAAATAAATAAAAAATTTAAAGATATATAAACTTTATTCTTCACTAGTCAATCAATATTATATTAAGGATTTAGGGGCTGGGGTGGTGGCTCAGTGGTAGCATGCCTGCCTAGCATGTGCGAGGCACTGGGTTCACTTCTCAGCACCACATATAAATAAATAAAATAAGGGTCCATTGGACAACTAAAAAATAATTTTAAAAAATATTATATTAAGGATTTCAGGAAGTCTTCCACCTATCAGTTAATACAATATGATCGCTGCAAAAGAGGAGGTAAGGAACCCCATACTTGCCAGCGAGTCAAATACTTTTCCCTAAGTAGGCTCATCAAGGGATTTTTGTAACTTAGCACAAAGTCTGGCTACATCAATCAGCTTCTTGTATAGCATCTAATTTTGAAGCATTGCTTTCACATCAAAACCACTCTCATAGGATCCTATGAACTATATCACTCACTCAAAGAAACCTGGAACCAAACTGTCTGAAATATTTAGCCAAAAAATACTTTTACCTGCCTGGAGAAAACAAATTAACCAGCTGATTTGATAAGGTTCTTTCTATACTAAGAGCTGTTAAGTGTGTGACACTTAAACTAATATATAACAAGAGACATACAACAAATGTTATAATAATAATAATAATAATAATAAATATAGGTTTTTACTTACAGAAGCCAAACTCTGTGCAGAACCTGAGTATTTACTGAAAAGTCCTCCATTAGCAAAGTTACAAGACTGAGATCCTTTGTCTTTGGTAGAACTTAAAGATAATGTCAAATTCTGTCTACTACTGGAACAACTTGAACCTATTAACAAACATACAAATATTTAAAGTATCAATAATTTTAATAATTTTCATGTAAAATTTGAAATTTATATTATATTCATTCAGAAAGCTTCTAATTTTTAAAACATACTCCATTCACCTGAACAAATTATCAAATGTACAATAGTATTAATATTTATATCTCTAATCATTTTTAAAACATTTTTAGGTGTAGATGGACACAATATCTTTATTTATTTTATTTTTGTGTGGTGCTGAGGATCAAAACCTGTGTCTTACATGTGTAAGGTAAGTGCTCTACCACTGAGCTACAACCGCAGCCCACCATCTCTAATTTTTTTTCTAATATTTATTTTTTGGTTGTAACTGAAAACGATATCTTTATTTTATTTACTTATTTTTATGTGGTGCTGAGGATCGAACCCAGGGCCTCCCACGTGCTAGGCGAGTGCTCTACTGCTGAGCCACAATCCCAGCCCCTCTAATGTTTTTAAAGCTGCTAAAATTTGCTTCTGAAATTAAGAATCAGTTCACCTAATTAATCAAGAAAATTTGAATGGTCTATTATAATCACTATGAAATCACTAACAACTATTAAACTTCAAACTGTACATTATAACAAAGCAATTCCTTTCCTGAATTATATCTAAACCTTACCCACATTGTATTACATTCAGTTTTTTATACATCTCTCTCCTCCATCCATCTATCCATTTTTCTGGGGCAGATGGCATATCTAAGTTTTTCTTAATAGACCAGGTAGGACACTTCTAGATTCAAATCCCAGTACTTTAAAATTATACAGCCTTGGGTAAATCACTTAACTTTTACTTATCTCAATTTTCCTTTATATATAAAAGCGAACAATCACATAGAGTTTTGTAGTCCTAATTCACAGGACTGCTATAAAGTTAAATAAAGCACCAAGTATACAGCATCTGTTTAAAACCTAGTAAAATTTCAATGAATGATAGCAATCACTACTGCAATGTTCACTGTGCTTGGTGCAAATTGTTGCTCCTTATGTGCTGTACAAATGTATCATGAAAGAATATCATACACTAAATAAAAAACTGAAAATTCTAGCATGTTCAAGAAAACATTTTTATTGCTACAATTTAGCAATATGTACCACATCTCTAACAAAAGTTATAAATTCTTTAAAATTCAGCAATTCTTCTACAACTAAAGATTCTGAGGAAATAAAAAAATGTGTGCAAAATAAGAAAACCATGAACATACCACAATGAACAATAATGGAAATGCTTAAATAGATTAGGGTACATTTGTACAAATTTAACCTAAATTATATATAAAAATGATAGTACAGATATATTTTTATAGACCTGGAAAGCTATTTTTAATACAAATTTACTTATAGATAACAGCAAATTTTATACCTCAATATAATTAGGTACAAATACAAATGGAAAGACACACTAAAGCACTATCAGTAGCTATTTCTGTGCAGTAGAATTTCAAGTGATTTTAATTTTTTCTGTTTACTTTTCTATATTTTCTAGTCTTTCTAAAATGTTTAATTACTTACAAGTTAAATATTAAGGAAAAAACTTTGAAGACTGAAATGCTGAAATCCCTGTATTTCATCCATGATTTACACAAGAAATTTTTTCTGTGGACTTGGTTCAGCTATTTTCACATACCTTTGTCTGATGCTGCTCTTTTAGTGTACTCCAGTAAGAGGTGCTCTGGTTCCCATGGTAATACTTTTCCTTTCTTCTTTCCACGTTTTCTTTTAAAGTGATGGGCCAGAAAAACTACAGATATAGCACTCACTGCAGTTACAACAAACAACTTTTTAGCTACCGGCGAAAATTTGATCTGGAAAAGATGCAGTTAGTTTGAAAAAAAATCTCTTTTATTTGTCCAATAGAAATAAAAGCATAATACTAAATTCATTCTTAATCTAAGCTACTTATAAATATTACAAGGAGAATACAATTTTACTCTTTTACAAATAACAGTTTTTTACTCTTTTACAAAAAACAGTTTGATGTAAAGAAAATTTTTAATATAATAATTTATTACTCACTTTTCTGAGGTTCTCAAATAAAAAATATGGCCCCAAAGTTGGGAGAACAAAATAATTCAACCCTGTGAATTATTTTGAGCAAGTAATAATTAAACCATGCAACTAAAGCTGTATCAAACAAGATTTTTTATTACAGAAATGAAATCAAACTTTTATTTATTTATTTTAAAATATTTATTTTTTTAGTTCTAGGTGGACACTATATCTTTGTTTTATTTTTATGTGGTGCTAAGGATCAAACCCAGTGCCTCATGCATGGTAGGTGAGCACTCTACCACTGAGCCATAACCCTAGCCCCTAAATCAAACTTTAAAAAATCCGTTCTATTAGTTATACATGACAGTAGAATGCATTTTGACACATTATAAACAAATAGAGCACAACTCCTCATTCCTCTGGTTGTACATGGTGCATCGTCACACTGGTAGTGTAGTGTAATCATACATGTATATAGGGTAATAATGTCTGTCTCATTCCATCATCTTTCCCACCCCGATATCCTTTCCCCTCCCCCCACTCCCCTCTGCCCAATCCAAAGTTCATTCATTCTTCTTTACCCACCCCCCATAAATCAAACTTTTAAACTGACCCAATTTTTAAAAAATTACCTGGAAATCTAAGCCAACAAAAGTTAACTCAATTTCTAAATACCATATAAATAAGCCATTTTATTCATGAATTATTTAACAAATCAAATATCTGATACTCAAATAAGATACTCTGAATCTTACAAAGTACCAGGAATGTGCTATGAATTAAAATCTTCTTGCAATTCTATTCAACATATACTAAGTGCCTACCACTGATTAGGAAACATTTAGTATATAGAGGTCACAGATGTTGCTTCCATCAAATAGTATAATAACTCACAGTAGAGACAGATATATTGGCAAATAATTACAAAACTCTGTGACAGATATAGTTGTATGAGGACTAAGTACTAATATCATATCAAGAAGTAATTAACTTTCTCTCAGGGGACAGACTTTACTATTCATCTAAAATGCAGAGAAACTATAAAATAAAGCTAACAGATTGGAACACAGCTGGAAAAAGTGTCACTACCAACCTCATAGCAAAAAAATAAAGTCAGATAAATGGCTAGTTCTCAACTTCTTGAACCCAAGTCATCCATACAGAAAATCAAAATAGAAAAAAATAGAACTAAATTGTATCCTAGAACAAATGAACCTAACAGAACATTCCATCTGAAATACACATTCTTCTCATGAGTACATGGAACATTCTCCAGGATAGATCATGTGATAGACCAAAAAAAAAAAAGTCTCAACAAATCTTTAAAAATTGAAATCATATTGAGCATCTTTTCTGAGTACAATGCAATAAAACTATTAATCAAGAACAAGAAAAACTTCAGAAAACACAAATACATGAAAATTAAACAATTTACTCTTGAATAACCAATAGACTGAGGAAGATATAAAAAATATTTAAAATTTCCTGGGGGGAGAAATGAAGAAACAACATAAAAACACATGGGATATAGTAGCAAAAGCAGTAGGATAGGTTTATAGATATCAATGTCTACATCAAGAAAGAGAATAGGTATCACACACTGTAATCCTAGTGACTTGGGAGGCTGAGGCAGGAGGACCTCATTCAAGGACAGCCTGGGCAACTCACCAAGACCGTCTCAAAATAAAAAAATAAAAAGGATTGGGGATGTGGCTCAGGCTCAGTGGTAGAACACCCCTGGGTTCAATGCCCAGTGCTGAAAAAAAAATTAATAAAGAGAAGAAAGATCTCAATTACAACAACAACAAAACAACCACCACCTACCACCACATCTCGAGGAATAAGAAAAACAAGAACAAACCAAACCCAAAATTAGTAGAAGGAAAAAAGTCAAAGATCAGACAAGAAATAAATGCAATAGAGGGGGAAAGAAAACATAAATACTAAAGAGCCATCAGAGAGCTAGTTCTTTCAAAAGATATATAAAATTGACAGACTAAGAAAAATAGAGAAAGCTTAAGTTAGTGTTCCATTATCTAATATATGGATAATATCTAAGATAATAAATATATAAAAGATTTATTTTGGCTCATAGTTTTAAGGTTTCAATACATGATCAGTTGGCCCCATTGCTTTGGGTGAAGCAGCAGATCATGGTAGCAGCAAAACCACTTCATGGTCAGAGGAGTGAACCAGAACAAAGAACTGGGTCCCACAGTCCTCTTCAAAGGCATACCAAGGGCAACCAAGTTGGTAAAAGGAAGTCAAGAAACAGAGACCTCTCATATGTACTCACCTCCTAAAGGCCCTACCACCTCCCAAAAGCACCATAAGGCTAGGAAGCAAGCCTTTGCCACATGGACTTTTATCCAATCCATAGCAATACTCCAATAAAATCAGACACATTACAACTGACAGCACAGAAATACAAAGAATCATTATAGATTATTATGAACAGTTACAAGCTAACACATTTGATAACTCAAAAGGACAAATTATGGACACATACCCTTTGGTAGGGTGTGTTTTTTTTTTTGTTTTTTTGTTTTGTTTTTGTTTTTGTTTTGGTGGTGACAGGGATTGAACCCAGGGCCTTGTGCATGGGAGGCAAGCCCTCTTCCAATTGAGCTATATTCCTAGCCTCATTTAGCAAGGTTAAATCATAAAGAAATACAAAAATCAAGCATGATGGTCATGCCTGTAATCCTAGCTACTCCAGAGGCTGAGTAAGGAGGATCAAAAATCCAAGGCCAGGCTGGGTAACTTAATAAGACCCTGTCTCAAAATAAAAATTAAAAAGGGTGAGGGATATAGCTCAGTGGTGGACTACTTGCCTAGAATATGTGAGGCCCTGGTTTCAATCCCCAGTACCACACACAAAAGTTTTGTTTTCACTATCATCAAGTGGGGTTCATCCCAGGGATGCAAGGATAGCTCAAAATACATGAATCAATAAACACAATAAATCACACCAACAGATTGAAACACAGAACTCACATGATCATCTTAAGAGATGCAAAAAAAGCATCTGATAAAAGTCAACACCCTTTAATGACAAAAACACTGAAGGATTGCTGAGGGCCATTACCAAGTAGGAATGACACATCGAAATTTCCTTGCCAAGGTACCTCATGATGCTTAGAGGACATTCGATGGGACATTGCATGCATGCTTTAATAAGGTGACCTTGCTCAAGGACCAAGGCGGATCCGGGTGTAGAGCTGACCAGGTTTGAGGAAGTAACCGGCTCCTTGAGTTTAAGGCGTTGCCAGTTTACGACAATGGGTTTTAGGGAAGTTGGAGGTTGAAGATTATTGCTGGGATTAGGGTGTTCCTGCTGCTTGCTCCCGTTGAGTTCTCGTGGAGTAGGTGAATTGTGCGGGCAAAAGGCAGAACTTGATTGCCCCTGGACCTGTGTGGAGGCGGTGTGAGAGCGGGAATAAAGAATTGCTGTTTGAACCTACAAAGCTGTGTGGTGGCTGGTGATTCTGGTGCCAAGCCGAGACCTTGGCAAAGGATGTTTTGAAAGAATATATATCAACATAACAAAGGCCATACATAATAAGCCAACAGCTAATATTTACTAAAAAAAAAAAATTGAAAGCTTTCTAAGATCTGGAACAAGCCAAGGATAACCACTTTCACCATTTTTGTTCAATACAGTAGCCAGAACAATCAGACAGAAGAGATAAAGGGCAACCAAGTTGGCAAAAAGGAAGTCAAATTGTCACTGTTTGCAGATGATGTGATCGTATATAAAGAAAACCCCAGACTCCACCAAAAAACTAGAACCAATAAACAATTTAGAAATTTGCAGGATATAAAATCAAAATTTAAAATCTGCAGCACTATTATATGTCAATAGCTAATTACATGAAATAGAGATCAAGAAAGCAACCTGATTTACAAGAGCTATCAAAAAAAAAATACAAAAAACTTAAAAATAAATTTAACCAAAGAGAAAATATCTCTACAACAAAAACTATAGAACTCTGATGAGCCGGGTGCTGGTTCAAGCTTGTAATCCCAGTAAGTGTAGAGGCTGAGGCAAGAGAATCACAAGTTTAAAGACACTCTCAGCAACTTAGGGAGGTCCTGTCTCAAAACAAAAAAGAAAAAAGGTTGGGGATGTGGCTCAGTGGACAAAGAAAATTTTTTAAAGATGAAAAAATTTGAAGAGACACAAAAAAGTTGAAAAACATTCTATGTTAACAGATTGGACAAATAAATATTGCTAAAATGACCTTGCTACCCAAAGTAATCTACAGATTTAATGCAATAAATAAAACACCAAAGATATTCTTCACATAACTAGGAAAACAATCTTAAAATTTGTACAGAACCACAAAACCCCCAAATAGCCAAAGTAATCTTGAGGAAAAGGAACTAAGCAATAAGCATTATACTACCTGACTTCAAAATATACTGCAAACCTGTCATAATCAAAATAGAATGGTTTTTGTTATTAAAAACAGACACACAGACTAATGGAACAGAATAGAGAACCTATTGTACAATTACAGTCAGCTGTTTTTTGAAAAAAGTGCTAAGAACATACACAGAAGAAAGGACAATGTTTTCAGCAAAATGGTGCCGGGAAAACTAGGTATCCACACGCAAAGGAATGAAACTAGACCCCTATCTCTCATCAGTTACACTAGTTGCAAAAATCAGTGCACTGAAGAGCCACTCCATTTTGCCTTGAAACTATGAAATGACTACAGAAAAACATAAGGGAAATGTTTCAGGATATTGGAATGAGCAAGGGTTTTCTGGTCAAGACCTGAAAGGCATAAAACAAATGCAAAATGGGATCACATCAAACTAGAAGTTTCTGCATAGCAAAAGAAATAATCATCAGAGGGAAAAGATAACCTATGATACAGAACAAATACTTGCAAACTAACAGCTGACAAGGGGCTCATATCCAGGGTATGGAACTCAAAAACTCAGTATCACTACTGTCATGTAATTAGAACAACAACAACAACAACAACAAAAACCCATCAGTATCAAAAAAAAAGCCAACTCAGTTAAAATATGGACAATATAGGGCTATTGGTGTACCTCAGTGGTAGAGCAGAAGCCAAGCATTCATGAAGCCCTGGACTCAATTCTCAGGACTAGTAAACAAAATATAACATGAAAGACCTAAACAGACATTTCTCAAAAGATGGCCATAATCTCAGCTACTTGGGAGTCTACTTGAGGCAGTAGGACTACAAGTTCAGGCCAGCCTTAGCAACTTAGCAAGAACTTTCATCAAAGAAAAGGGCTGGGGATGTGGCTCCTGGATTTTCAATCCTCAGCACCACAAAAACAAAGAAATAAAAGAAAAATAAATAACACTAGGAATCATCTAGGAAATGCAAATCAAAATCACAATGAGGGACTTGGAGTATAGTGCAGTGGTATAGCATTTGCCTACTACGTGTAGCCCTGTATTCAATCTCCAGCATGAAAAAATAAGCAAGCAAACAACAATAACAAAAAACTACAGTAAGCTAACACCTCACTCCAGTAAAAATGGCTATTGTCAGCAGGTGCAATTAAGATCCCTGTAATCTTAGCAACTAATGGAGGCTGAAGGCAAGAAGACTACAAGTTCGAAATCAGCCCTGGTAACTTGGACCCTGTCTTAAAATAAAAATATTAAAAATGGCTAGGGATGCAGCTCAAGGTAGAAGGTCCTGGGTTCAATTCCCAGTTCCAAAAAAAGAGAACATTTTCTTTTTAAAAAAAAAATATTTATTTTTTAGTTTTAGGTAGACACAATATCTTTTTTAAAAAATATTTTTATTTAATTTATTTATTTTTATGTGGTGCTGAGGATAGAACCCAGGGCCTTGCGCATGCTAGGCGAGCACTCTACGGCTGAGCCACAACTCCAGCCCTAGGTGGACACAATATCTTTATTTTTTATTTTTATGTGGTGTTGAGGATCGAACCCAGTGCCCTGCGCGTGCCAGGAGAGCGCGCTACCACATGAGCCACATCCCCAGCCCAAAAGAACATTTTCAAAAAGACAAAAGATAGGGGCTGGGGATGTGGCTCAAGCGGTAGCGCGCTCGCCTAGCATGCGTGTGGCCCGGGTTCGATCCTCAGCAGCACCACATACCAACAAAGATGTTGTGTCCGCCGAGAACTAAGAAAAAAATAAATAAATGTTAAAATTCTCTCTCTCTCTCTCTCTGTCTCCCTCTCTCTCACTCACTCTTTAAAAAAAAAAAAAGACAAAAGATAACAAATGCTAGCAAGAGGGTAGAGAAAAAGGAACACTTTTTGCACGCTGTTGGTGGAAATGTAAACTGGTACAGCAATTATGGAAATCAGTATGGAATTTCCTCAAAAAAATTAAAAACAGGAGCTGGGGATGTGGCTCAAGCGGTAGTCTACTCGCCTGTCATGTGCGGGGTACTGGGTTCAATCCTCAGCACCAAATAAAGATAAAGATGTTGTGTCCGCTGAAAATTAAAAAATAAATATTAAAAAAAATTCTCTCTCTCTCTCTTAAAAAAAATTAAAAACAGAACTACAATATGATTTAGCAATTCCACTATTAGGTATATATCTGAAGGAAATAAATCGTATGTTGAATAGACAACTGAACTTCCATATTTACTACAGCATAATTCACAACAGTCATGAAATGAAAACAACCTAAGTGTCTTATCAACTGATAAATGGTTATAGAAATTGTGGTACACAATGGAATGTTACTAATCCATTAAAAAGAATGAAATCCTATCATTTCATATAAAAATAACATGGGTGAAACTGGGCATCATTATATTAAGTGAAACACTAGGCACAGAAAGATTGTATATGCTGAATCTAAAAAAAGATGATAGCTTAGTAGTTGAAAGTAGAACAGTGGTTACCAGAGGCTAGGAAGAGAAGAGAAAAAGGAAGGGAAGGAGAAAGATTGATCAATGAGTAATAAGTTGTAGTTAGATAAGAGTAAGAAGTTCTGGTGTGCTATTGTAGAGTGACCACAGACAACAATTACATGTTTCAAAAAGCAAGAAAGGCCAGGCATGATGGCACACACGTATAATCCTAGCAACTCAGGAAGCTAAGAAAAAAAGGATCACAAGTCCAAAGCCAGCTTCAGCAAATTAGCAAGGCCCTAAACAACTTAGCATGACTATTTCAAAATAAAAAGGGCTGGGGATGTGGCTTAGTGGTTAAGCACCACTGGATTCAATCCCTAGTACAAAAGAAAACAAAAAACAAAAAACAAACAAGCAAGATGGAAAGATTTTGTATGTTTTCACCATTAAGAAATGATAAAAGTTTGAGGAAAGAGTTTTAACCTGACTTAAACATTATACAGTGTATACATGCCATCAAAACATTATGATACCCGATTAATATGTACAACTTTTAATATGTACAACTTTTGTTTTTAGCCAGGCTTGCTGGTGTGCACCTGTGGTCCCAGCTATTCAGGAGGCTAAGGCATGAGGATCACTTGAGCCCAGGAGGTAAGAGACCAGCCTGGGCAATGTATTGAGACCCCATCTCAGGGGGTATCAATATCCAAAGTGAGTGAAAGGAAAAATATCCCATAGAAATAGTAACCAAAGATTTAAACAGATCAATTTCAAGCAATGAAACTGAAGACACCATCAAAAGCCTACCCAAAAGGAAAAGCCCAGGACTCTCAGCTGAGTTCCACCAGACCTTCAATGAAGAACTAACACCAGTCCTCCTCAAATTATTTCATGAAATAGAAAAGAAGGAAACCCAAACTCAGCCTATGAAGCTAGTATAATCCTGATACCAAAACCAGACAGAGACACATTAAAGGAAAGAAAACTTCAGACCAATATGCCCGATGAAGATAGATACAAAGATTCTTAATAAAATACTGGCAAATCACATAATAAAAAGATAATGCACTATGATCAAGTAGGGTTCATCCTAGGGACACAAGGTTGGTTCAACTTACGGAAATCAATAAACGTCATTTACCACATCATTACATTTAAAGACAAGAATCACATGATTATCTCAATAGATGCAGAAAAAGCATTTGACAAAAGACAGTATCCATTCATGTTCAAAACACTAGAAGAACTAGGGATAATAGAAACATACCTCAACATTGTAAAAGCTATATACATTAAACCCAAGGCCAAAATCACTCTAAAAGGATTGAAAGCAGTCCTTCTAAAAACTAGAACAAGACAGGGATGCCCTCTTTTCCCATTTCTATTCAACATAGTCCTTGAAACTCTAGCCAGAGCAATTAGGCCCAAGAAAGAAAGTAAAGGAATACAAATAGGAAAAGAAGAGCTCAAACTATCCCTATTTGCCAAAGACATGATCCTATATTTAGAAGACCCAAAAATTCCTTCAGAAAACTTCTAGAACTCATAAATGAATTCAGCAAAGTAGCATAATATAAAATGAACACCCATAAATCAATTGTGTTCCTATACACCAATGATGAATCAGCTCAAAATAAGCTCAAAAAATAAAGAAAATATTTGGTGATCAATCTAACAAAAGAGGTGAAAGACCCCTAATACTGAAAACTACTGAACACTAAAGAAAGAAATTGAAGAAGATCTTAGAAGATGAAAGATTTTCCATGTTCTTAGATAGACAGAACTAATATTGTCATAATGGCTATACTACCAAAAGCACTATACAGATTTAATGCAATTCCTATTAAGATTCTGATAATGTTCTTCATAGAAATAGAAAAAGCAGCCATGAAATTCATTTAGAAAAAATAAGAGGGCCCAGAATAGCCAAAGCAATCCTTTGCAAGGAAAGTGAAGCAGGAAGCTTGATAATACCAGGCATTAAATTATACTACAGAGCTACAGTAACAAAAACAGCATGGTATTAGCACCAAAACAGACATGAAGACCAAGGGAACAGAATAGAAGACAGAGACAAACCCATATAAATATGTTGATGCCAACACATAAGAAGAAGATGGGGAACAGAAGTTCAGTAGATTAGACAAGAGGAATAAAGGGAAGGGAGGGGGAATAGTAATAGGAAAGAGTGGAATGAATTGAACATAACTTTCCTATGATTGTATATGAATGCACTATCAGTGAAACTCCACATCATGTACAAGCACAAGAATGGGATCCTAATTAGAGTAAGTTATACTTCATGTATATATAATATGTCAAAATACACTCTACTGGGGGTCTGAGGCTGTAGCTCAGTGTTAGAGCACTTGTCTAGTATGTGTGAGGCACTGGGTTCTATCCTTAGCACCACATAAAAATAAATAAAATAAAAGCATTCTGTCCATCTACAACTACAAAAAAAAAAAAAAACTTAAAAAAAATGAAGGGGTAGGGCTGGGATTGTGGCTCAGCGGTAGAGCGCTCACCTAGCACGGAAGGGACCCAGGTTCGATCCTCAACACCACATTAAAAAAAAATAAAGGCATTGTGTTAAAGAAAAAAAAAAAGGAGTAATAAAAAATTTATCACAGTAAATAAACCCCTTAGCTCTAACATAAAGAGCACTCTATTCAACAACATCAATATATATATATACACTTCTCACATGCATGTGCAACATTTTCCCATGTAGCCCAGACATTAGACCACAAATTAAGTCTTAATAGATTTAAAAAGACATCCATCATACAAAATTATCTTTTCTAACCACAACAGGATGAAGTGAAATCACTAAGAGGTAAAACTGAGAACTTTCCTAATTGTGTAAATTAAACGCACGCTCAAACAACCAATGGATCAAAGAAGAAATCACAAGGGAAATTACAAAATACTTAAGGCAAATGAAAATGAAGACATAACATGACTACTGGATGCCAAGAGCATCAAGAGGTATGGGTAAGTATTGACAAATAATTATAGTTTTGAGTTTTACAAGATGAAAAAGTTCTGGAAATAGGTTGTACAACATGACCATTCTTTTTTTTTTTTTTTTTTAAGAGAGTGAGAGAGGGAGAGAGAGAGAGAATTTTAATATTTTTTTATTTTTTAGTTTTCGGCAGACACAACATCTTTGTTTGTATGTGGTGCTGAGGATCGAACCCGGGCCGCACGCATTCCAGGCAAGCGCGCTACCGCTTGAGCCACATCCTCAGCCCCAACATGACCATTCTTAATGCTACTGAACTATATACTTAAAAATGGTCAAAATGGCAAATTTTATATTATATGTCTTTTTACTACAGTACAATTAAAAGGACTATAGTGGTGAGAATAAGTCTTTTGAAAATAATAGTAATAGACTGCATAAATTCACTTAAGATAGAAAAAACAATTTTAAGTTATGCATTTTTTAGTAACTAAATAAAACCAAAAACAAAACAGGAAATAATACAAATCAAGTAGGTTTTATATTAATAAACATTCTGAAAAATACCATATAAAACCTCAGGGGTTAGAGGATGTAGCTTAGGGGTAGAATGCCTACTTGGCATGTGTGAGGCCCTGTGTTTGATTCACAGTATCAAAAAGTAAAATTCCCAACTGAAACTGAAATACTGGAAACAAAATATGCTCTGAGCAATAAATTTATCATTCAAACTATGTATTTACTTCTTTTGTTTACCTGGGAGAGAGAATTGTACCAAGACAGAGGAAGATCAAACACTCTTAATGCTGCTGTCTTCAAGGAAAACTGTGATTCCCTTACTGTTTCTTCTGACATGACTCCTCTTGTAATCTACATTAATTGAAACATTAAGAACTTATTAGTCACAAAGATTTCTGGTTACTTTACCAATGAAAGATACAAATTAAAACTACTAGCCTTTTCTTTTTTTTTTTTTTATAGAAAGCATTCATGTCATTTATTCTTATTTAAAATTTTATAAATATATTCTTCTTAATGAGAAAAATAAGGAGTTAAGTACAAACATTAATTTCAACATAAAATCTTTTTTTTATTGATTGTTCAAAACATTACAGAGCTCATGATATATCATCTTTCATACATTTGACTCAATTGGGTTTTGAACTCCCATTTTTACCCCAAATACAAATTGCAGAATCACATCGGTTACACACTCACATTTTTACATAATGGCATATTAGTGACTGTTGTATTCTGCTACCGTTCCTAACCCCTACTATCCCCCCTCTCCTCCCATCTTCCCTCTCTACCTCCTCTACTGTTGTTCAATTCTCTCCCCCTTTTTTTTTTCCTCCCCCTTGCCCCTCACAACCTCTTATAATTTTGTGTATCATTGAAGGTCTCCTACCATTTCCATATGCTTTCCCTTCTCTCTCCCTTTCTCTCCCCCCATTTGTCTTTGTTTACTATTAGTCTTTTCCTCATGCTCTTCCTTCCTGTTCTGATCTTAGTTGCTCTCTTTATATCAAAGAAGACATTTGGCATTTGTTTTTTAGGGCTTGGCTGGCTTCACTTAGCATAATCTGCTCTAATGCCATCCATTTAAAACTACCAGCCTTTTCTAGGGGAGCTAATTATTTATCATTTACAATTGAGCTGAAATTATATTTATTATATTTATTAATCACCAAGGCATCAAAATAGAAAATAAGCTAGATTTGCACTTAATCTTAGCCAAAAGGCCCAGAAGTGATGAAAATGATCTATAGCAGGGCATAGTGGAACACATCTGTAATCCCAACAGTTTGGGAGGCTGAGGCAAGAAGATCGAAAATTCAAGGCTAGCCTCAGCAATTTAGAGAGACCATCAGCAAGTTAATGAGAATCTGTTGCAAAATGTAAAATAAAAGGACTAGGGGGACTGTGGTTGTAGATCAGTGGTAGCACACTTGCCTAGCATGTGTGAGGCACTGGGTTCAATCTTCAGCACCACATAAAATAAATAAAGATATTGTGTTCATCTACAACTAAAAAAAATATTAAATAAATAAATAAATGGACTGGGGATATAGCTCAGTGGTAAAGTGTCCCTGAGTTAAATCCTTAGTATCAAACAAAAGAAAGAAAATTATCTAGATTTAAACTTTGAATTCAGGTAGTAAATTTTCCTTAGAAAATTACAAGCTCTAGATTCTCTCATCTCTGAGTAAATAAATTTATCAGCACTTAGCTGGTACAGTCACACATACCTATAATCCCAGTTACTTGAGAGGCTGAGCCACAAGGATGGGTAATTCAAGGACAGCCTAGACAACTTAGTGAGACCCTATTTCAAAGGGACAGGGATGTAACTCAGTGGTATGGTGCTTGTCTAATATGTGTAAGACCCTGGGTTCAATCACCAGTATTCCAAAAAACAAAACAAACAGACAAAAAACTACTTTAGATAATAATTTAAAATCTACTTCTTCCTATTGATTTCCTTCACATAAGACTTGAGGTAGGGAGTTGCTGAATGGAATCTGAAACAGACTTCTGGAGCTAGAAAAAAATCTCAGAGCTGGGCTAGGTGGTGGCATACCTGTAACCCAAGTGGCTGGGGAGCCTGAGGCAGGAGGATCATGAGTTCAAAGCCAGCCTCAGCAAAAAGCAAAGCGCTAAGCAACTCTCAGTGACATTCTGTCTCTAAATAAATACAAAACAGGGCTGTGGATGTGGCTCCATAATCCAGTTCAATTACTGGTACCAACAACAACAACAACAACAAAAAAAAAAAACCTCAGAATTCACTAACTAAACCTCAGACCTCCTGTATTTATTCCTCTACTGATTCATTTAAAAATTTTTTCAAAGAAACCAAATACATGTTATGCTTTTTTGATACTGTTTTAATGTGTGCTCTTTCTCTTGAAGGGAAAATCAGACGTTTACTTTTTTTTTTTTTTTTTTTTTTCCTCCAAGAGATGGGTCTCCTTAGGTTGCCCAGGTTGACCTATAACTTCTGGACTCAAGTGTGTAGCTTCTCCAGTAGCTGGAACTCCATGGAGGAACCATGTACCCAGTCACAAAAAGTCAGATTTTTATTATTTATTTGTTTTTTAAAATAGTTTTAGTAGTATATGGATATAGTAACTTTATTTTTTTATGTGGTGCTGAGGATTGAATCCAGTACCTTACATGTGATAAGCAAGTACTCTATCTCTGACTCACAAACCCAGCCCCCAAAAAGTCAGATTTTTTAAAGAGGAGGCAGATGTCACTCAGAGAGGTCCTTAAGGTAGTAGGCCCCTCATAAGAACATGAGGGCTCTCAGGGTCTGGATCTCTGCTTCATAGACCTGGAAACTCAATTTTATTGATGTATACAGTGGAACATCCACTAAAGGTCACATGCATTCATTTATCATTGAGAAATACTCATCTAGTGGTCAAAATATTTATACATGCTACAAAACATACTCAAAAAAAGAAGATTATAGAAAGCTAAATTAATCAGTCAAAAAAGGTTGCCTAGTAAGCATAAGATCAAAGCGTCCTGAGGAACATTTCATTCAAAAAAAGAAAAAAACATGAGAACCTTCTCTAGTAAACAAGAGAGTAATCTTTTCTGGTGACCAGGATATTTATAACAGCCAAATTTAGTATTTCTTTTCTTTGGACAGTGCTGTATATTTTCAAGGAGAAAACAAAAATTACCAATGATCCCCATATAGACGCTTTTTTTTTTTTTGCTATATTTTCCTTGAAGTCCTTTATTTCTGCATATATCTCTGTGCTTTTTCTAAACTCCAGTAGAGCATCCCCTGGTACTAACTCTCTTTTCTGAAGTGTTAAAACCACTGATTAAGTAGTGGTTTCCTTTCAAATCAAACACAGTAACACTTCTCAGGGTGGGATACTCCTACTGATACATACCTTAATCCTTACTAGTCACACTGCAATGTACCCTAGATTCCCCCTACCCATGTTTTAATTACTTTTAGACTCAGTATAATTAGTTTTATTGAAGTATATTATTCCAGCCAACAAACTGTAATATTACACAATAATTTGAGAAATACAGAGGAAATCATGAACCAACAGTTAAGCCAGTGAAAATTATTTTTGTGGAAAATAAGGTCAGGAATGTAGGAGGGTTGGGAAGGAACCATGGCTGTTCTTTTTCTATAATAATTGATTTTGGGCTAAATGATGCTCTGAAGGCACATCCAAAACCCACTAAAATATTTACTGTAAAAGGGAGGGAAAGCACATTTATTTTTGTCCCTCCCCTAAAAATTGACTCTTTTATTTTTTTTGGTACTGGGGATTGGACCCAGGGGTACTTTATACCCCCATCTCTCTCTCTCTCTCTTTAATTTTGAGACAGGCTCTCAAGCTGACACTGGCCTCCAATTTGCTATTCTCTGTCTCAGCCTCCAGAGTTATTGGGAGATTTTTTTTTTTGAACATTTTTACTAATTAAATAGATTCTGGATCTATGTTACTGAACTGCAAAAAAAAAAAAAAAAAAGAAAAGGAAAAAAAGAACAAATCCTGAGAGTAGTTCAAAATTTTCCACAATAAAGCATTTCAAAATTTTAAGCAGATAAGAAATAAAATAAAAAACACTTCAACCTGCTGCAGAGTAAGTCTCTTGAAGAATTCTGACAAATCTTTATTTTTGCATTCTTGATACTTTATTTCCCTTCGTTGAAAATCTCTGCAGAAATGGACTCTTAAGTTTAATGATTATTAACTAACTTAAAAACACTATAAACATTTTAGTTGCTTTCAGAAGTACAGTTAAAATAAACATGAAAGCAGTTTCATGATTATTCAAATTTGTAAGAGGAGTCTAAAATATTACCAAAAATCAATGTACAGTCTAAATTTACACATCCTAAAATTCTACTTTGACTTTACAAAGCAAGGAAGTCTTAAATATCATGAAAATCCGACGTGAAACATAAATCTATACAACTGAACTCTTAGAAGATACTTTAAAGGCAGCGAAAAATGCTTAGTTACAACGATAATAAAATGGCAATGACAGTAATAATGGTCTGTAAGTCTGAGCAAGAACAAGATCTCTTGAAGTCCTCCTTCCAAAAAAAAAAAAAAAAAACCCAGAATTTCAATTACAAGAAGGAACCCGATGACACAACCCTCAAAGTGCTAAATGATTCTCTGAAACCACCTTCAAAGCAACAATCTTCCACATCCTAAACCCACGGCCAGCTCACAAGCATCCAAGCGGAACCTCGGAGCCAGCTACCCCACCTCCAGCGTTCGGTCCGGAGCCCCCACGGCGCTCTCTGCTGCTCTTTTTCTTTACCAAGAGGATCTGAAAGGGGCTCCCTCCCGGATGGGCTGCCCACACTGCCCACACCTGCCGTGGGCCACACTGACTCCGCGCTCTCCTTGCGGATCTTGATCAGGCGAAGGGGCCTCCTGCTCTGGGTTTCTGCACCCCGCACCTAGTCCAGACTGCAAAAGCGGGCGCTGCAGCACAGACCCCGCCCTGCCCTGCCTCGCACCGCCCCGAGAAGCCTACGGTGCCGTGATCCTTCTCTGCGGCCTCACCCTCCACCCTTGTACCTGGCGCCTCAGGCCAGGTGCAGCCTGCCCACGCCCGCTTCTCGGCTGCAGCCTGGCTTTGAGATGTAGCTGCCTGACTGCCGGAGGCGGATTCCTTCCGGGGTCACGAGTGGGAAAGTGAAGGAAAAGTGGAGGGGGCCTTCTAGCCTTTCTACGTGAAGGGGTACGTATGAAGCGGCTCCCGCCATTTTTGTTTCGGGTAGAGGCTCTCAGGCTTTCCAGCTGAATGTGGAATCTAGAATTGCATCTTTTTACAAGCATGTCTAAAACTAGAATTGTAGTTGGTATACCTTTTAGGGGATCTAGGAATGTTCTGAATATCTGGTGAAAACTATGGAGACTTTCCCTAGAAAAATGCAAAGTCTTACTTATATATTATTAAAATAAAAAACTAGCTGGGTGCTGGGCGAGGTGGCACATACCTGTAATCCCAAAGATTGGGGACGCTGAGTCAGGAGGATGGCAAATTCGAAACCCCATTCAGCAATTTAGCAAGGTCTTAAACAACTGAGACCGAGTCTAAAAATAAATAAAAAAAATAAAAGGGCTGGGGTTGTAGCTCATTGGTTAAACACCCCTGGGTTCTGTTCCCAATACCAAAAGCTACATATAAACCAGGCGCGGTGGCACAAACCTGTAATCCCAGCAGCTGGGAAGTCTGAGGAAGGAGGATTGTAAATTTGAGGCCAGCCTCAATTTAGCAAGGCCCTACGCAACTTAACCAGACCCTGTCTCTCAGAAAATAGAATGGACTGGGGATGTGGCTCAGTGATTAAGACCCCTGGGTTCAATCCCTGGTACCAAAAAAAAAAAAAAAAAAAATATATATATATATATATATATATATCACATACATATATATGTATATATGTAATAAATGATAATTTGAAACCAATCATGTATTCCCAAATTAAGAGCTTCTGGACCCAGTATGTACCTCCATGGTACTGCAGATGCTTAGATGCATGAAGCCCTGGGTTCAAACCCCAGAACCAAAACAACAACAAAAACCTTCTCCCTAGACCCTCAGCCCTCAAATGAGTGAAGTTAAAAGGCATACTAAATCTATATAAATTATGCATTTATTATTGATTTCAATTTCTGTTTAGCTTATGTTTCCCATGAAATTAGACAACCAAAAAATAATGACCAATTATGTGGGATAAGTCTCTGCTCTCAGGCTCTGTGTAATAAATAGTAAATGGTGTAGGAAAACAAACAAAACCCAGGATGCTGTTTCTATGTGCAGTCCTGAGCCACAATATTCATCAGAACCACAGATTTGAGAGTTACAGTGGCTGAGCATATTTGTGGTGAAAAGCCAACATAATTTTTTAAGGATAACTGAACTATGAGAGCAAATGCTATTATTCCTGTAAAAGGAACAAGAATGAAGAATCCTATTTTCAAAATTTAGCCAAAGGGAAAATAGGGAGAATGATAATTCCAAAGTGATGTTACTAGGGGGATAATAACTAAAAATGCACAGAATTAGTTCTACCTGAAAATATTTTTGCATTTATGAAATAATGGAGCTCTTGAGACTTGAAGAAACTGGAATTTGTATGGCCATTTTTATTTCCCCAGTCCCTTCTTTGTTACCTCCCAGCTATTCTTATCTTTTTTCCTCATCATTTACCCAAGTGTTTTTCACGATGCATGTACAAATCAGAACTAAGCCAACCAAAGGCATCTAGAAGTCAGAGTATGGTTCCAGAGGTTAATAAAAACCATCCATTCATATTAGAGTGGTACATACACATCCAAATAGAGCAGAGTTAGTTCCTCAGAAATGTTGCATATAGGGCTGGGGCTTAGCACAGTGGCAGAACACTTGCCTTGCATGGGTGAGGCACGAGGTTTGCTCCTCAGCACCACAGAAAAATAGATATTGTGTCCATCTAAAACTAAAAAAAAAAAAAAAAATTAAAAGTTTCACATAGAATAACCATATAACCTGGAAATTACATTCCTAGTCAATACTCAAGAGACATGAAAACATATATCCAATCTTGTATACAAATATGCATAGCAGCATTATTATTATCATTATTTTTTGAGTACTAGGGATTGAACTCAGGGATATTCAACCACTAAGACCTATTTTGTATTTTATTTAGAGACAGGGTTAGCACCTTGCCATTGCTGAGGCTGGCTTTGAACTCTCGATCCTCCTGCCTCAACCTCCCGAACTGCTGGGATTACAGGCATGTGCCACCAAGTTCAGCAGCAGCATTATTCTTAATGGTCAAAAAATGGAAACAGGGGGCTGGGGTTGTAGCTCAGTGGCAGAGAGCTTGCCTAGCATGTGTGAGGCACTGGGTTCGATCCTCAATACCACGTAAAATAAAATAAAGGCATTCTGTCCATCTACAACTACAAAAAAAAAAAAAAGTGGAAACAACCCAAAGTGTCCATTAACTGATGAACGTGTTATAGTCATATAAAGAAATATTATTTGGCCATGAAAAGGAATCATGTACTGATAAATAAATGCTATAAAGAAAACAAGGTTCGAAAATATTATGCTAAATTAGTCATAAAAGACCACATACAATATGATTCTACTTACCTGAAATTTCCAGACTTAGGAAATTCACAGACATGAAGTAAATCTGTGGCCGTTTAGGGCTGGGAAGATAGGGAGAAATGGAAGTAACTGTTAAAGGGCACAGAACTTTTAGGGGAGTGGTGAAAATGTTTCTGGTGATGGTTTCACAAATCTGAATACACTGAAAACAATTGAATTCACTTTAAATCAGTGAACTGTATGTGAATTATATCTCAAGTAAGCTGTTACCAAAACAAATTATTACTTCTTCCTCTCCTTCTCTTTTCTTCTCTTCACTTGTAACCTCAGCAACTTGGAAGGCTGAGACAGGAGGATCACAAGTTGGAGGCCTGCCTTAGCAAGTTTAGGGCCAGCTTCAGCAATTTAGGGAGACCCTGTCTCAAAATTAAAAAAATATAAAAGGCTGAGGACATGACTAGTGATAAAGCACCCTGAGTTTAAATCTTAATTACTGCAAAAAGGTGGAGGGGAAGACTATGAAAGTAGTAAAAGCCAGAGATCTAAGGCCAGAAAATTTTCTAGACCGTGATTTTACTGCACTGTCTCAGCATTTGTGAAAATGCTATGCTACTCCAATAAGAACCATTATGTTATACTGGGAGGTATTTATATACTAGTGTAAAATAAATAATACACAACGTATGCATATTTCTAGTAAGAGTAAAGGTATATGTGTTTTCTCAGAAGTTACTTTAATATAAATAATAAGATTTAAGATAAACTACATGGAAATAAGAGTTCATGTTTTGCATTCCGAAAAAATCCTATGACACTACAGAAGTCTAGAAAACCATGTGCCATTGCTAAACTTAGTTTGAAAGCTGGGCAAGATGGCTTGCACCTCTAGTTCCAGCTCCTTGGGAGACTGAGGCAGGAAGATCTCTTGAGTCCAGGCATTTGCGGCCAACCTGAGCAACATAGCAAGATTCTGCCTCACATAAAAAGTAAATAAATAAATGATTTATGTGTTACGTAAATATATTTGGTTTGAAAAAGTTGCATCTTCTATGTATTTAAATGAAGGAAATTTAGAAAAAGGCAAGACAATTACTGTTTCTTCAAATTAGAATATATATATATATATATATATATATATATTTCTTTTTTTTTGGTATTGGCAATTGAAGCAAGGGGTGTTTTATACCTTAGCTACATCCCCAGCCCTTTTATTTATTTTTGTTAACCTGTATCTTGTTTTTTTAATTGGTACATTATAATTATACATATTGATGTGATTTGTTGTTACCTACTCATACATGCACATAATATAACAATATAATTTGGCCAATATTACTTCCCAGCATTTCCCTCCTTCTTCCCTGCCTCCAACCACTTTTTAATTTTAATTTTTATTTATTTATTTTTATTTTTGGAATTGGGGATTATATCCACAGGTATATAACCACTGAGCCACATCCCAGCCCTTTTTTATATTTTATTTAGAGATAGGGTCTCACTGAGTTGTTTAGGGACTCCCTATATTGCTGAAGCTGGCTTTGAACTCACAATCCTCCTGCCTCAGCCTCTGGAGCCACTGGGATTACAAGCGTGTGCCATCATACCTGGCTTTGTTTTTTATTTTGAGACGCTGTCTAAGTTGCTGAGGCTGGGCCCAAACTTGCTAAGACTGGCCTCCTTCTTGTGGTTCTTTTGCCACAGCCTCCCACGTTGCTGGGGTTACAGGTGTGAGCCAGTACTCTCGGCTGGAAAATATTTCTTAATTTCTTTATATTTTCCAATATAAAGAAATTAAGAAATATTTGTCTTCTTTTTAAAATAAGGTTATCAATTTGTTTATCTCTTACCTTGTATCGTGTACTATGCTGAATGATGGAAATACTAGAATTAGTAAGGAAAATCCCTGCTCACAGTTTGGTTCAGGACATGGAAAAGTACAGAATAATGACATTACAATGTATTGCATAACCAGCAGTAATCACATCACTAGAGAATATGTTAAGGAATACAATCAAAAAGAAAAGCTTACACAGACTGGAGAAGCCTCAAAAGCCTCCTCCTAGGAGACGTCCATTAAATGATGAGACGTCAATAAAATGAGTTCACTTTTAAGAGAGGGCAATCTCAACACTTACTGTTGTTTGTATTTTTTTTTAAATTTTTAGATGTTGATGGACCTTTATTTTGTTCATTTATTTGTATGTGGTGCTGAGAATTGAACCCAGTGCCTCACACATGCTAGGCAAGCGCTCTGCCACTGAGCCACAACCTCAGCCCCTTATTGTTGTTTGTATTCTTGATAACTGCCATTCTGGTGTGAGATGAAATTTTAGAGTAGTTTTGATTTGCATTTCTCTAATTACTAGAGATGTTGAAACAATTTTTCATATATTTGTTGATCGATTGTATATCTTCTTCTGAGAAGTGTCTGTTCAGCTCCTTAGTCCATTTATTGATTGGGTTGTTTGTTTTTTTGGTGGTAAATTTTCTGAGTTCTTTATATATCCCAGAGATTAGTGCTCTACTTGACGTGTGTGTGACAAAAATTTGCTTCCAAGCTAAAGAAAATTAGCATCAGTTACAGCAATGATTCTCACTGATTTTGCTTCCTGGGGGACGTTTCATAATGTTTAGAGACATTTGTGTTTGTGTGACAAACACAAATGGGAGGAAGTGCTTCTAGCAAGTAGTGCGCAAAGACCAAAATGCTGTGAAACATTCAAATCCTACAAGGCATAGGAACCACCCCCAGCAGCAAAGATTTCTTTGATGCAGCATATCAACAGTGT
This sequence comes from Ictidomys tridecemlineatus, assembly GCF_052094955.1. Classification (NCBI taxonomy): domain Eukaryota; kingdom Metazoa; phylum Chordata; class Mammalia; order Rodentia; family Sciuridae; genus Ictidomys; species Ictidomys tridecemlineatus. The sequence goes on along the minus strand of NC_135487.1, from coordinate 61,686,638 downwards.
AATTTTTTAGAAACCCTGAGCTACAGAACCCAAACCGTTATTCCAAGAGTGAACAGATGGTAACAGATTCTTGGCAGGGGCCTCAAATGTCAATGCCAAATGCTTCTACATCCAAATTAAGCTACCACTATGTGGTAGTTTATGGGGGTGAAAAGGTTGGTGCTTCTCCCTCATCTCAAACCGTCTCCAAAAGGCTTCAAGAGGACCATTTGGAATGGATGACACATATCCATTAGAATCTTAGAAAATGAAACCTAATAATTGGCTCGTATTTGAAAAGTCTTATGTCAAGAGACCAAAGCTTCTGAGCAGAAAAATGCTCACAGGACTGATTAGGAATAGCCCACACTTCATATATGAAGGGTGAGATACATATATTCATTTCAAGTGGACAAAGTGAGGGCCCCATGTAAGAGACCCCATTCAGGTGGGTCCTATTAAACAAGGCTGTTGACCTGAGGGATGTAGCTTCACTGGAGAGTGCTTGCCTAGCATGCCCAGAGTTCTAGGTTTCATCCCAGTATCATAAGAAAAAAGGGATTGGGTCCCCAAGAACCAGAGGACTGAAATGTATGTCTTCAGTGGCCCCTCGGAAGGATAAATCACTGAGCCGCAACTTCACAAGAAAAAGCATCTTCTTTCTTTTTTTTTTTTAAAGAGAGAGTGAGAGAATTTTTTTTTAATATTTATTTTTTTTTAGTTCTCGGCGGACACAACATCTTTGTTGGTATGTGGTGCTGAGGATCGAACCCGGGCCGCACGCATGCCAGGCGAGCGCGCTACCGCTTGAGCCACATCCCCAGCCCTGAAAAAGCATCTTCTTAAGACAGCTGTACCTGGAGGGAAGTGACACCAGGCTAAAAATAACTCCAGTCCAGAAAGATTCTTTCTGTTCTTGTCTTCTCCCACCCTGGATGGGCACAAAGTGAAAAGCTAGGCTCAGCGTAGTGGCACATGTCTGTAATCCTAGTGGCTTGGGAGGCTGAGGCAGGAAGATCACAAGTCAATGGTGAGATGCTAAGCAACTCAGTGAGACCCTGTCTCTAAATAAAATACAAAATAGGGCTGGGGATGTGGCTCAGTGGTCAGAAAGCCTCCAAGTTCAAACCCAGGTACTAAAAAAGAAAAAGGAAAAAAAAAAAAAAGAAAAAGAAAAACAAAGCTGGTCAGCCAGGGAGAACGGGAGGAGCAGCAGAGAATTTTTGAGCTTTGTAAGTCTGGGATTTTTTTTTTTTTTTTGGTGGGGGAATACCAGGGATTGAACTCAGATACTTAACTACTGAGCCACATCCCAGCCCTATTTTGTATTTTATTTAGAGACAGGGTTTCACTGAGTTGCTTAGCACCTCACTTTTGCTGAGGCTGGCTTTGAACTCTCAATCTTCCTGCCTCAGCCTCCTGAGCCTCTGGGATTACAGGCATGCGCCACCAGACCTGGCAAGTCTGGGAATTTTGACATGGTACCAGTCAGGTTTTTGTTTGTTTGTTTGTTTGCTACATCCTCAGCTCTTTTTTGTTTTTTTTTTATTGAGCCAAGGTCTTGCTAAGTTGCTTAGTAAGCCTCTCTAAGTTGCTAAGGCTGGCTTTGAACTTGTGATCCTCCTGCCTCAGCCTCCTGAGTCACTGGGATTACAGGCATACACAACCGTGCCCAGCTAGACAGGGTTTTTTAATACCAGTATTTTAAAATTTTTAATAAATTACTGGAGGACTTTTCATTATATGAGACTAATTGGAAAAGCTAAAGTTTTTGCCTATGATTTTGTCCTAGGAGTACAGAGAGACTCTTAGAGATTTTTGGGGACCACAGTGAGAAAGAACAAAGTTGTTTTTTGTTTGCCCCCATAAAACCTATCTTGTTTAGCAACTAAAGAAAAATAGTTTATCTGGCACTTATAACCAAAAGACATGTTATAAGGAGTCAGTTTAAATTTAGTTCAAAATAGCACATCAAAGAATGTGACCAATTCCTTCTTACCCTTCTCTTCCCCAGGGATATTGTCATATACCACCTTGAGAGGGCAAAACCACCCCTATTTGAGATATTTGAGTGCTTTCATGGTAGACTCTCGTGCTATTGTGGATTAATAAATAATGACTGTTCTCATTGAACTTAAGTTCAAATAGGCAAAAAACTAAGCATACAAAAAAAACCCTTAAAATACTTAAAAGTTATAATAAATGATCTGAAGGAAACAAACAGGATGCTAAGATGGGAACAATGAAGTGAAGAGAACTATGTTAAACAGGAAATATTAGGTAGGGGTGAGCCAGGAAGTAAATGAAGGAAAGGGAATGGGAATACCTGGAAAAGTATATCTGACTCAGGAATGGCATTTGCATAAGCTTATGAAGTCTCAGGTACATGAACATCAAAATGTATATTTTGGCTGGCAGAGGGGCACGTGCCTATAGTCCCAGCTATTCAGGAGGCTGAGGCAGAAGGATCCCTTGAGCTCAGGAGTTTGAGGCCAGCCTGGTCCACATAGCAAGATCCTATCCCTTCTTTTTCTTGGTGGTTCTGGAGATCAAACCCAGGGCTTGCACATGCTAAGAATATTACCACCAAGTGACACCCCAGCCCCCTTTTGCCTCCCCTTAAAAATATGTTTTTTGCATTGTTGTTATAAATTGCCATTACTCAGTTGCAAAAATGAGAAGGCATTTGTTTTGAAATGAGCATTCAATTATATTCCTTCCACCCTCCCTCTTTCTAACCTTCCTTTTCTCCTCCTTGTTTTCCTGTCATTTCTTTTTTTCCCCCCTCCTTGCATTAACAGAGATTTTTCAGTATCGGGTCTGATGCATAGCTTTAGGTCATACAATTCATATTGTATTCTCCACAAATGGCTCCTCTGGAATTCCACTTTAGAATTGGTGTAACGCAACTGAGCATCTACACTGTGGGATATGTAATATTTTTTTCTCTCAGCGAGGAGATTTTGTTAATTGGTTTATTTCTCAAAATGGCCCCTCAAAAATTCCACTACAGAATCCGTGTGACTCAGCTGAATATGCACATGATGGAATGTATGCTTTCTTCTCTCAGAGAGAGCAGCTGAATGGTTTAATTCCCATTGAGAGTGCGCTCCCTTATAATCTATCAAGAGATATCGTTTGAGCCTGTCATGATGGCACATGCCTGTAATCCTAGCTACTGGGGAGGCAGAGGAAGGAGTATCATGAATTTGAGGCCAGCCTGGGCAGCTTAATGAAACCCCATCTCAAAATTAATTAATTAATTAATTAAATGGGCTGAGCATGTAACTCAGAAGTAGAATGTTCCTGGATTCAAACCTCAGTACCCGGTAAACACACACACGCACACACACACACACACACACACACACACACACACACACAAATATACATATATACATACATTTATACTATTTGAAGAAGGGTAAAGAATTAAGAATTCTGGATTGAATGATAAAAGATTAAAATGTAAATATCCAGGCATGAACTGAGATTGTGGGAATCTGTGGAAGATAAAATTGGCAGAAGTATTGAATTATGTCAGAGTGCGTTTGCTTCATGAAGACCATTCCCTTGCAAGGAATTGACATGGTGTCCTTATGAGAGGTATTTGCCTATTCTCACCTAGGCACCATTCATATCTGCTTTGAATGGCTACATCATTTGCCTTCCCTGAATAGTGCCCTAGAACCCCTCTAGGACAAGTAAGCTATAAAGGACCTTAGTTACTAAGCAAGGTTGTGGGGGGATTTGGGGACTTAATCGAATATGCTAGAACACTGTAAGATGAGCATATCCTAATAAATTTTCAATGCAGGAATTTTGGGAGAGGTGACTTTGCTTGTTTTTCTGTTTGGTTATCTGTCTTTTTCTTTCCCCTTCCTTCCTTATTTCCTTCCTTTCTTCTTTTTTGTGGCATTGGAGATTGAATTCTTGAACTCTGGAACTTTAGCATGAAGCAACACCCCCACCTTTTTATATTTTTTCTTTTGAGACAGGGTCTCATGAAGTTGCTGAACCTGTCCTAGAATTTGCAAAAGTCCTATCTCAGCTTCCTGAGCGACTGGAATTGCAGGCATGGGCCACTGTACCTGGTGGTTAGATTTGAGGAAATACAATACATTTATGTATATGCATCTTATCAATTATATATATTTCAAATAACTTCCATTTGCTGATTTGACTTTCCATATCTTAGGCATATCTTTTGAGACAGAAATAAGTTTTTATAGATGACACATAATTTACTTAATGATGAAATCATTTCCACACCCCATTTTTCAAACTTTTTTTCAACACTCAGATCTTTCAAATGCACTTATGTCCCAGTCATTTAAAAAATATCTGTTTTACTTTGAACATTAAAATTTTTTTGTTAGGTAGCACATTACAAAAATCAATAGTTATCACAGGAAAAGTCAGAAGATTTATTACACTTTTGTGTGTGTGTGTGTGTGTGTGTTGCTGAGGATTGAACCTAGGGCCTTGTGCATGTGAGGTAAGCGCTCTACCAACTGAGTTATAGTCCCAGCCCAACACTTCATGTTTTGTTTTTTTTTTGGCCCCAGGGATTGAACTCAGGGGCACTCAACCACTGAGCCATATTCCCAGCTCTTGTATTTTATATACAGCTAGGGTCTCACTGAGTTGCTTAGTGCCTCACTTTTGCTGAGGCTGGCTTTGAACCCTCGATCCTACTGCTTCAGCTTCCCCAGCCGCTGGGATTACAGACGTGTGCACACCCGGTTTAGAAAACTTGTTTTTATTTGAATAAACCTATAAAACTAATTTAAATTAAGCCAGGCATCATGGTGTAATCCCAATGATTTGGGAGGCTGAGGCTAGCCTCAGCAACTAAGCAAGGCTCTAAGCAACTTAGATCCAGTCTCACAATAAAAAATAAAAAGGGCTGGGAATGTGGCTCAATGATAAAGCACCTCTGGGTTCAATCTCCAGTACTGGGAAAGATAAAAGAAATTAAAAAAAAAAAAAAGAAAAGAAAAGAAGAAAAGAGAAACTCTTTTAAATCAGAGAATTTGTAAAGACTTTGCCTCCCAAAACATTTGGAACAAGTGATTTTTTTTTGTGTGTGTGGGGGGAGACTAGGGATTGAACTCAGGGGCACCTAGCCACTGAGCTACATTCCCAGCCTTATCTTTTTTTTTATTTTGTTTAGAGACAGGGTCTTACTGAGTTGTTGAGGCTGGTTTTGAACTTGTGATTCTCCTGTCTTGGCCACTGGAGCCACTGGGATTACAGACATGAGCCACCTCATTAGGCTTCAGAACAAGTGATTTTTATGATTCTTCCCTTATCTCCTCACAGAACAGTATATATACATATTATAAACAACTAGATGTTTAATAAAATAAAAATTAACCACCATATTGCTGACATCCTGTAGCATGTAAAATGCAGTATTTTGAAACACGGTGAAGATAAAGGAAAAGTGGCAGCACCATGTTCCAAATTGTGAAACTTATAATCCCTCTCAATGAACCTAGGATAGGTAATCATTTGTGGTAAGAATAAAGGCCTATTGTCAAGCCCTATGTAGAATTTCGCAGCATCATTTCTTTTTTCCATTTTTTACCATAAAATAAATATAAGTAGAAATTTCCATATTTTCTCCCTTCTCCTGAAGAATACTGAATGTCTTACACACCACACTTGAGTACATGCTCCCAGGTAGAGATCAAAGAGTTAGAGGTAATCAGACAGATTGAAGCTGGCAATTTTAACAACTTTTGTTAATTTAATGGTTTTTATGCACATATTCGAAGATCAATCGAAATAATTTTAACAGTTACATAAGTAGAAGGCAAGTCTCCTCCAAAGCTCTAGGCACTAAGCAGATACTAAGGTTTTAATGAATATTTCATTCGATCTTGATTGGCCTAGGGAAAAATGGTAGAGATGAATTTCTTCTTTGCATATGTGTAAAAAGAGAAACACAGTTGCTTCCAGAGAATCTAGGTCCGAAAGAAGTTAGGAGAAGAAACAGGAGAGGAGGGAATACAGCCGAATTGAGGTAAGTCTAACATTTCTTTGTATGAGGTCGCAAACCTCAGGTCATTCAGTGGTCAGTCTTAATGCTGATTCTGTAATGCATTAAGACGAGGCTTAATGATAGTGTAGTGTAACTGTAAAAGAGCGGGATAATATGTATAAAAAAAGAAAAATGCTCCACGACTTAAAATACTGCACAATATGTACAGCTGGCTGCCCCTGAAGCTGGAGGCGCGGGCAGGCCTGGGTCTCTGCACCTGGGCCTGGCTCCACGGCCCCGCCCCGCGGCCGGCTCTCCGCGCAGCCCCGCCCTGCCCGCCCGAGACGCCCGAGACGCCTGCGGCGGCCGCAGAGACACCGGAAGAAGCTGCGGCTGCTGCGGGAAGTGGCCGGCTCGGAAGGCGGGGACCCCGCGGGCAACGCTGCGGAGCCGTTTTCTGGCCCTCTTGACACGGTATCGCTTCTCTCCGAAGACGGGGGGAGGAATAGAGGCATTTGCAAAGGTGCGGCCACAGGCCACTGTTGGCTGCGCTGGCGGGGCCCGCGGGAAAGGCCGCGGAGGTGAGCGCGGCGCTGTCTGGAGGGGCGCGGGCCCCTAGGGCTCCTCGCCTGCTTCCAGGGCCGGGCTCGGTTCTCGCTCCCGCGCGCCGGGGCTGTGTCCACTACAGCGGCCTCCTTTTCTCGGTCAGGGGTAGAGGTATGCTCTCGGGGTAAGGGCTTCGGCCCTTCTATACAGTGCGTTGCAGAAATAACCTGGTGGCCCCTCCACCAGGGGTTGGCGGCGCACGAGAACCGGTAGTTAATTTGAGAGAGGGTCCCCAGGGGGCGCTCCCTTGGAAGCTGGAGGAGGGAGGGGTGAGGTGGGCAGAGGAGAGGGTCTCTGTTCCTTTGCTGGCTTTCCCCACCTGGCGGCGAGCCCCTCCCGATGGTCGCGGGCCATTGAAAGCCCCGCAGCGCGCCGGTTCCAGTTCTGGGTTTCGTTTTGCGGCGCTACTGGGGCGGCCAGACCCGTTCGGGAGGCCCCGTTATTCATTGTTGAGGGAGAAAACCGAGGTGTCACCGTCCCTGGAATTTTTCTTAGATCGTGTTTTGTTTGGGTCAAGTCCAGTCTTACCGTCTGTCCATCAGCAGCTTTTGTTTGGAGCAAATTTCCATAATGTTTGATTTCCCACGCTTTTAAATATTTCTGAAATAACAAAAACACTCTTTTGCACTCAGATATTTTGGGGACTTTCTGCTTTCATATAATCAGTATTAAAAATTGAGCTGGAGGGTGAAATCTTGGCAAGAGCAGAGAATTAAAAGAAGATGAATTTTACTACAGGAATTTCTAGATTTTTGCATACTAGAAATGCGGAATTATAGAATTTTTCACTTCATTGTATTTTTTTCTTAAAGGAAGCTCTCTTACAAAAAGTAATGAGGCTGGCCTCTTTCCATTTCTGATCGAGATGGCATAATTGTATCATCTCGAAGGTCTGACCAAATCATGTTCGTAGCGGGCTATTTAATTTGAACCTAATATAAATGTTGTTAGTGATTTCATGCTGTTACTGTAAATAAGGGAAGAATTGGAATCTTATTGAAAAAATGATAATTTTAAGAAAAAGTAAGTTACACTATGCTGGGAATTTTATGTTATTTCATTTACGTTGTCAGGGTTGAATAAAAAAACAAGGCAGGAGGATTTGCAAGTTTGAGGTCCAGCCGCAACAACTTGTCCAGTTTGTGTCTCAGAAAATAAAAGGAACTGGGGATGTAATTCAGTACCCCTGTGTTCAATCCCCAGTACCACAAAAGGGGGAAGAAAGAGTACAAAAAGTATTCCTGGATTAAAATATTTGACTTGTGTGCCATAGGTGTGCTATAGTTATGATTGCTTCTTGGTTTTGATCTAGTTTATTGTCAACTTTTAGTTTTGTGTGTTTTTTAGCTCTTTTTAAAAATTTTTCTATATAATTTATCAATAAACAAATATTTTTACATAACTTCAGTTCAGTGGAATTAGATGGTAATAAATAGGTGATTTAAAAATAGTGTTATGGAAATGATAGTTCTTATATTTTGTATTACTACTAGAATTTTCAGTGACCTTTCACTTACACAGTCTTATTTGATCTTTATGCCAATCTTCCGAAGAATGTTAAGAAATAGTCTTTCCCCATGTCAGAAGCATTTCAAGATTGTGTAAGGATCAGAATTTCTTTTAAGCCTGAAATAATGTTGCCAAAGCAGCTGTCTTGATGTAAATTGGAATTCAAATAGTTTAAGATTGGAGCAGTGACTGACCTATCACATAAAACAGACTGCGGGAAAATGAACTCTGTAATATGCTGAAAGGTTTTTGGTGAGAAGTGTGAAATGTCTTTTATTTGTTTTTTTAAAGAAAGGAATGAGTAACAGCTCTATTTCTTTATTAAAACTCTAAAAAATCTACATGTGCATTGCAGGAGCATTTTGATAAGTAGGAAAGTTCCAAAAAGAGCCTGAGATAAGTGCTGTTGGTTTTATTATCTATAAGAAGATACTTGGATTTATGTGCAATGTAGTGTGTGTGTGTGTGTGTGTGTGTGTGTGTATGACAATTAGTATTATGTGCAATATAGTGTGTGTGTATATATACACACATACATACATTTATATATATAAATGAGAATTGGTATTTTAAGAATACTTAAATACTAGTGGTATTTAAGAAATAACACATGTATCAAAGTAAATGTTGCATTTAAATGTTATTTTAAAAGACTGAGTAGATCACTGGGCACACATCTGTAATCCCAGCTACTTGGGAAGTTGAAGCAGAAGGATCACAAGTTCAAGATCAGCCTCAGAAATTTAGTTAAGGCTGTCTCAAAATAGAAAGGGTTGGGGATATAGCTTAATGGTGGAGTGCTTGCCTAGTTTCCACGAGGCCCTGGGTTCAGTCTGGCCAAAACAAAACGTAACAAAAAAAAAAAAAAAAAAAAAAAAAAAAAAAGACAAGTAAGAAATTGGTCAGTAATTGAGTTTGAGGGCAAAGCCCTTTGAAAAATAATAAAGAGTGGAACATGGTTTCTGTACTCCAAGATCTTGTACTCAAGCAAGGTAGTTTGTTTTTATACAACTGTAGTAAGTGCCTTATTGGTAATTATAAAAATTCTTGAGAATTTGGGTGAGGGACACAATTACATGTGATTGGGCCTTGGTGGAAATAGTAATATTTGAGGTGAATGAGGTGTTTTTTTTTTTTTTTTTTCCCTTTTTCATGGTGCTGGGAATTGAACTCAAGGGCCTCACACATGATAGGAAAGTTCTCTACCACTGAGCTACACATTACCAGCATGATGAGCTTTGAAAGGTTTTGGACAGGTGAACATTGGAGGGTGTTTGTTTGTTTGTTTGTTTGCTGGCCCTCACCCTCCCCATACCAATGACCTAGAGGACATTTCAAATATGAATGCTTAATGGGTTTTTATAAGTCATATTTGTGAAAAGATCAGAATAACGGTTTGGTTGATATGATTTATGTAAGTAATAGGAATTAAACTAAGAAGAACTTCTTTCAAGGTATTTGACCAGAAGAGATGTGACCCACATGAATGCAGAATGAGCTGTAATTGGGAGAAGATAGACTAAAAGATTTGTTGGGTGGCTTCAGGTTAAGATAATCTTGACACTGTCAATTTTTTTTTTTAAATTGACATGTATTCATTGTATATATTGTTGGGAATTAATACATGCATATAACAGACAGCATCACTTTTGGGACTTCTCTGAAGCATAGATTGAACTCAGACCTTAAGATGACAATATGGGTGTAGATGAGATGCCAGAAAGTGTAAATGAGGGAATAAGGTCAGAAAAGGGAAAAAAGCCAATAATGAATGGATAACCAAGGGCATAAAACTATGGAGACTTTTGTGTAACTGCCTCAGAATTATCTTGCCAATGGCATGGGGCCTTGCTGTTGTTCTACCTACCCTCAGTCCTTACTGGTTGAGAGTGCCCCTGAAATACTCCCTGCATATCCCAGTTGATCTGGTTAGAACTAAGCAAGCTTTTTTTTTTTTTTAAAGAGAGAGAGAGAGAGAGAGAGAGAGAGAGAGAGAGAGAGAGAGAGAGAGAGAGAGAGAATTTATTTATTTATTTATTTTAGTTCTGGGCGGACACAACATCTTTGTTTGTATGTGGTGCTGAGGATCAAACCCGGGCCGCACGCATGCCAGGCGAGCGCGCTACTGCTTGAGCCACATCCCCAGCCCCAAAGCAAGCTTTTAAGGTGCTGGAGAACTGAGGAGAGAAGCAGAGAAATGGTTGAGGTAGGAGGCTGTTTGTGTTCCTAGAAACTTCCCAAACAAGTTACAATTGAAAATTGAGGTATGTTGGAAGGATATGGGACCAGGTAGCAACTCTGTCTATTAACAGGCATTCTTTTGAATAATCCAGCTGTGAAATGAAAGCCTGAATTTAGCTTGTGTTCTAGAAGTGTGGGCTGTGAAGTGGTGAAAAACAGTAGAATTTGGTAACTGACAGTAAGCAGGGAATCATAAGATGGTACTGAGATTTGAAAGTTAGATAGCTTGTGATAGAGAACTGACGTCAAATTAGTTATGTCAAAAGAATAAAATAATTGCAGGGTGTTGAGGATAGTAGCAATAGAGTGTAGATGGCTTCCCAAAAGATAGTAGGATAGAGAGTAGAACAATGCTGGCACTCCTGCTCCACTTTTTTTTTCCGGGTTGTGTGTGTGTTCGTGTTCTGAGGATGGAACCTAGGGCCTTGCACATCCTATGCAAGAGCTCTATCACTGAGCTATTTTTCAAGCCCCCTTCCCTCCAGATTTTATAATGCTTAGCCCATACTTAATTGTAAGCTTTTGTTGAATTAGTCTCTTTGCAGGGCTTGGCACAGTCCTTAAATATAGTATATGGTGAAAATATGGGACCGAATGTAACATGAAATGAGATCATTTCCTATAGTTTTTAATTGTTTATAAAATTATGAAAGAGAATTTAAAAATATTTTTGCTGGAGGTGGTATTTTTATTATTATTATTACTTGGTATTATTATATACTTGGTATTTAACCCAGGGCTGCTCCATCTCTGAGCTACATCTCAAACCCTGTTTTTTAATTTTATTTTAAGACAAGTTGTTACTAATTTGCTGAGGTTGGCCTTGAACTTGGAATTATCCTGCCTTAACTTCACTAGTTGGTACCACACCTGGATTGACAAACTTTTTCTTCAAGTAGTTTTCACTTGAATGTGGTTGATTGCATTTGTTTTTCCATGTTCCTACATAGCATACATAAGTATTTTTAATGACTATCCCTTAATGCCAGTGTACTCTTTCTTATTAACCCTCTATCTTAGTCAGAAGTGAGACTTGGGATGGAAGTTATCATAATCTTATTTGAGCCTCTTATTAGAACTCTGTTGTATTCATATTTTCTCTTTCTGAGGTTTGTCATGATTATTTAGATAAAATTAGAATTGGCCATGCTTTGTCATTCATTGAACTGATTTTTTTTTCTTTGTAGGAAATGCTAATTGAGATTTATAAGTCTCAAGGGATTTTATTTGATGTAAGTTTTGCCATATTGCAGCTATGTTTTAGGATGATTAATGTGGCACTGTTAATATTAGATTATTAAAAAAGATTAGATTCTAGAATAGGTAGGTTGTAGGTAAAGAATCAGCTAATCAACAATGTAGTTTTCTTAATAAAGCTCTCATTAATTAGACTGTTGAGGACCAATGACACATCTTTCTAGAAAGAGGGAAATAAATTATTACTGAATTTCTTTGTTATGGTTTGAGTGAAAAGAATGATTGGGTAAAAATTTTAGGACTGTTTGTGAGACTGTAATCTTCTCATTCTACAAAAATGTTTAAAGAACAAGAAACATGATTCTTTAAGATGTTTGTTAACTTCAATCTTCAAGCCTATTACTGAAAAAAAAGCTTGTCAGCAGATTTCATAGGTTAAAATGTCTCCACAAGTACTTACTGTGGTTTGATTCAAAATGAAACATGTTTTTCTACTTGTTATTACACTCTTCACTGATAATCAGTTTTTTTTTTTTTTTGGCTTACCTTTATTGGATAGCAGTTTTCTTCTATGATAATTATGGAAAGATGAGTCATTGTATTCTTGCTATTAATATAATTTTGAAGTATAATATTTAAAATGTTCTTCTATACCCTTGAACTAGTTAAATTAGTTGGAACTGTTAGAATCATAGTCTAAGCTAAAACTATTGATAAATCAATTTTTCTATAATCACAGAATCTTGAGTTTTTAGTGTAAAATGCTGTTCTTCGAAACATTTATGACAGTTGGTTGTCTAACCTGTGTAACAATTATGGAGAACAACTTGCTTCTTTGAAAATTTATCTATATTTGAATCAAAATTTTCACAATTGATTGGATTTACAGAAAAGAAAGACTTCCTCTTTGGTGATAATATTCAAATAATTATGACACATATATCAAGTTCTGCAAATTTTTTTTTTGTGTGTGTATGTGTTCACTTCCTTGCTTTCACTTGTTCCATATAATAGTTATCATTTATTTATTAAATACTTACTATTATCACTCTCTTTTAAGCCCTTTATATGTGCTAAGATATAATGAATGCACTTAAACCAGCTATCCACTTTATTCTAAAACATTTTCTGCTGATAATTAAGTAAGAATTTCTCTCTCTCTCTCTCTTTTTTTTTTTTTTTGCAGTGCTCGAGATTGAACCCAGGGCCTTGAGTATACAAGGCAAGTGCTTTACCACTGAGCTACATCCCCGGCCCTTGAGTAATAATTTCATTGTTTTATATATCTTTTATGATCTAGAATCCAAATACTTGAATCCCTTTTTTGTGGACTCATTTTATTTTTAATTTTTAACTTTTTTGGTACTGTGGATTGAACGCAGGGGCACACTGTCACTGAGCTACAATCCCCAGATCTTTTTATTTTGAGATGGGGTCTGACCTTGAATTTGAAGTCTTCCTACTTCCTCCTTTTGAATGACTCGTATTATAGGAGTGTGCCATTGTGCCCAGTTTAAAGCCTTACTTTACATGGTAGTTTTGTTTTGTTTTTTTGGTACTAGGGATTGAACTCGAGCACTCTTTACAACTAAGTTACATCCTTAGCCCCTCATTTTTTGTTTTGAGACAGGGTCTTGCTAAGTTGCTGAGGCTGGTCTTGAACTTGTGATCCTTCTATCTCAACCTTCTGAGGATTACAGGCATGTGTCACCTTGTCAATTTAGCTTGCTTTCGTAAATACTTTAGCAACTAATGTTTATGATTTTAAGCTTATAGTCAGTTTTCAGTAGCCTGCTTTCTGTAACTTTAGTGATATTTTGGTTAAAAATATTGAATTGTTGTAGCTGGGCATAGTGGTCTGTGCCTATAGTCCCAACTACTTTGGAGGCTAAGGAAAGAGGATCACATGGACCCAGGAGTTTGGGGCCAGTCTGGGCAGCATAGCGAGATCCCATCTGAAAATAAACAATAAAAAGGATTTAGCAGTTCTGCCACATGCTAATAAAGACCTCTGCTGGATTTATATTAATCTTACCTATATCTATTAAATAGTTAATAGTCCTCCTGACATAATTTTTTTTTCTCTGTCACATGAATTTGATTTTGATTTTGCATTTGTGTGTATTGTGGTGCCCGGAATTCATAAGAGCTAGGCAAGTGCTCTACCAGTGAGCTATACCCCCAGCCCTTGTGGAGACTGATTTTTTTTTTTTTTTAATGAATTACTTGAGTTTTTGGAAGAGACTAAGCCATGGAATGACTTAGTTTCTCAATATTAAAAGACTCTCAGTGGGTTACCATGCCTTTATGTATATCCAAAATATTAATAGCATGGGTTCCTTTGCTTTTCCTATATTAAAATTTTAGTATCTGGTTGTCTGCTATTATAGGATGGTAGAACAGAATTTCAGGACTGAGCCAGTTGTGGTGGTACCAGCCTGTAATCCCAGCTCCTCTAGAGGCTGAGGCAGGAGGATTAAAAGTTTAAGTCTGGTTTAGTGAGACTGTGTTTGATACTGTGGATTGAACGCAGGGACGCACTGTCACTGAGTCTCATAAAAAAAGGGACTGGGGATGTAGCTTAGTGGTAAATCTGGGGTTCAGTCTTCAAGACCCTCCACACCCAAATTGTTTTTTTTTCAAGACTGAAACTTGGAGATTTTAGCACTAGAATATTACCCTCCATTAAAAGCAGTATCTTCAGAAGTAGTTTTAAAGCTCCTTAAGTGCAGATGGGCAGTTGAGCCCCCAAAGCTGTATATTATAGAGCCAATGAATGCAATAATTTCCATCTGGAAAAAATTTTACTTGATATTTATTGTCACTGTTATGGATGAGAACTTCAATAATCCAGTTAGGATAGATAGAAAAAGCTATGTGAGGGCTGGGGCGGTAGCTCAGTGGCAAAGTACTTGCCTAGCATGTTTGAGGCACTGGGTTTGATCTTTAGCACCACGTAAAAATGAACAAATAAATGTATGTTGTCCATCTACAACTTCTAAAAATAATAAAAAAATCTAAAAGAACTTTTTATAAAAAAAAATAAAAGAACTTTTTATCTAAAATTTATGTAAGATTGTAAAAGTAAGAACAGGTGAGGTACAGTGGCACATGCGTAATCCTAGCTACTTGGCTTAGACTGAGGCAGGACGATTGCAAGTTTGAGACTGGCCTCTGCAACTTAGACTCTCTCAAAATAGATAAATAAAAAAGAATGGTGATGGAGCTGAGTGGAAGAGGACCCCTGGGTTCAGTCTTCTATACCAAATTAAAACAAACAAAAAAACCCTCCATAAGATAAAAAACTAACATAAGGATAAAAATGAGATCAAATTATGGAAAAATCTTAATTTCCATGTAAATTTTGGATTTTCTTGTGCTTCCTTGGTGATTCCCAATCTGTGAGCCACAGGCTTGTATTTTTGAGGGAATCTGAGTTTTGTGGGATCTATGCTGTGGACTAAAATAGTTTTCACTGTTTTGATGTTTAGTATCTTAATACCTATCTCCCCTGACAATTGTGAGACTAGAATGAAAATAGATATGCCTTATTCTGTGTGGAGAACACATTCTTTTGATGTGTACTTTGAGAAGGAATTGAAGTAACTAAGAAATTTTGTCTTGTCCTGCTGAATCTAAGTACTTTCTTTCAATAAATCCTTGTCAAATATAAGAATCATTTTGTTAACATAGTGAATATACTTAATACAACTAGATAACTAAGGACCTTCTATTTTCATAGCATTGTATTTAATTATATGGAATACTATTTAGCCTTGCTACAAATTTGTTACCTTTTATTTACACGTACTGATTCTCTTTAAATTCTCTTTAAGTAGCAGAATAAAGAGAACTTTAGCTTTTTTTTAACTTGAAACTTAAAAAAAATGATCTTTTTGAAAGTTTCTTTTTAATTCACTGATCCTATTTCTTTCCTTTGAGACAGCATTCAGAGCATTATTTAGAAAGCAGTGAGAACAGTTCCATTTCACTGGCAAGCAGCAGAAGTTGTACTTAGAAGGAAATGAATAGTTGGGTTTTTGGTTTTTTTTCTTATTTGAGATGGGTCTTGTTATATTGCTCAAACTGTCCTAAACTCCTGGGCTGGTGACCCTCTTGCCTCACCTTCTTGAATAACAGGAACAACAGGTGTACCAACCGTATACAACCCAACCACTATGCTATGCTTGAAAATGTTTGGTTTAAATGCTTTTTTTTGGGAAGTGGATTGAACCTAGGGCCACTTTACCACTGAATTAAGTAAATCCCCAGTCCTTTTTATTTTTATTTTGAGGTAGGGTCTCTATAAGTTGCTGAGGGTCTTTCTAAATTGCTGAAACTGGCTGCAAACTTGTGATCCTACTTGCCTCAGCTTCTCTAGTTGCTGGAATTCTAGGCATGAGCCACTTCATCTAGCTTGGTTTAAATACTTTTATTAATTAAGTGAAAAAGGGTTCAGTCCTCACCTTTAGAGATTAAGAAAACCAAAATTAGGATATGAGGATTAAAGATAAAACTATTTAATGGAATTGGAAGCAGAGCAAAAATAGTGGAAAGAATAAATCAATCCCAAATCTGGTTCTTTGCAAAGATCAAGGAATTAGGTAAACCTTTTAAAGAAGGGAAAAGAATGGAGTATAAATATGTAAGTTTAGGAAGGAGGGAAATACCATATACTCTTCAAAAATATAGGAGAGATTAACAGAATCATTTTTTTTCCAGATTTACTTGAGAATATACATGTAATGCTATGATCTCAAAAGTTATTTCAAGAGGAAATGGATGGTGGTATAGAAAAATATGAGTGAAATTTACCCAAAAGATTAAAACTTGAAATGATCAATTTCCATCGATGGATTGAAAAGATGATTAGAGACTGGTCCTTGAAAAACGCATCGTAGCAGATGGTTTTACAGTTGAGTTTCATTTAACTTATGAAGAACACATCATCATAATAATGACGGCTACTCTCCACCATTGATGATGCAAAACTACCCAATGCATTCTGTGATAAAAATGCTACCAAAATAGGTAAATATCATTTATGTATAGAAAGACAAAATCTTTAAATACAATACTAGCCAATAGAATATAAGCATGAAGCAACAGATTAATAATACATTTTGACACATAGGGTATATTGCATCAATGAAAGCATTGTTAAGTACTAAATCTGTTAATAAATAGGTCATATCAGCAAATGAAGCAAGTAATATATAGTGAGCTGTGAGTAGCTGTGGAGAGGGCATTTGATAAAGTTCATTAAGACTCCTCTCACCGCACTTTTTTTGATGCTGTATAGCAAACCCAGGGCCTTGTGCATACTGAGCTACATTCCCAGCCCCATCAAGTCTTTTTTCCCCCCTTTTGGTAGTGGGGTTTGAACACCTGGTGCTTTACTGAGCTACATCCTGAGTCCTTTTTTTTTTTTCATTCTTTTTTAATTATACATGACAGTAGACATTTTGATATAATTGTACAAGCATGGAACATGTCTTACTCTAGTTAGGACCCCATTGTTATGGATGTACATAATGGTGGGATTCACTGTGGCCCAATCCTTTTTATATTTTATTTTGAGACAGCATCCTCCTAAGTTGCTGAGGGTCTCACTAAATTGATGAGGCCTCTCAGGCCTCTCATTAAGTTGTTGAGGCTGATCTTGAATTTAGGATTTTCCTTCCCTGCCTCAGCCTCCCTGGTCCTTGGGATTAGAATCACTGAAATTAGATTTGCTGGGATTACCACTGCACCCCTGCCTAAAAACATTTCTAACTAAATGGACAAGGAAGTGATAGCAAGTATCTTAAACATCAGAACCAGTAAAAATGGGAAATTGGTGGGGATGTCCATGATCACTTTTGTATCTGTGTTGTATTACCAGTTCTAGTAAATGCATTAAAATGCCAAATTAAATAATTGGTATCAATATTGGGAAATAAAAGGCAAAATTTATATTTTCTAGTATGTTCAGAAAATAGTCAAGGAAACTAAAAGGGAATAGTGAGGAGGTATATTTTGTAACTATAAAATATCAAAATAGTGTCTATAGCCTCTGTAATAATTCAGATTATTATCCTATTAACAGATAGTGGAACAAAATAGATTCTGGAAACTCATTGTAAGCAAACAATAAAGAATAAAGGTAGTGTCTTTATTTTTTATTTTTGTGATACTGGGGATTGAACCTGGGGCTTCTGAGCTACATCCTCTAAGCTCTTTATTTTATTGAATTTATTTTTATTTTTTTGAAGAGAAATCCACAGACAAGGATGAGTGAGTGTAATAGTAGGATTTATTGAAGTGTAAATAGAAACAGAACTCTTGCAGGGCTAGAGGGGACCTGATAGGGCCCCATTTTTTATTTTATTTTGAGACAGGGTCTTGCTAAGTTGCCAATCTTGAACTTGTGATTCTCCTGCCCCTGGAATACCTGGAATTATAGTTGTGCACCACCACATCTAGCAGCACATTCTTTTCAATGTGATGTTGGGCAAACTGTATAAGTACAAGCAAAAGAATAAAATTGGAGTCCTACCCTGTACAAAACTAACTCAGATATTTTAAAGATTTAAACATTAAGAGTTAAAGCTATAAAACTCTTAGAAGAAAACATGGAGGGATAGCCAGGTGCAGTGGTATATGCCCATAATCCCAGCAGCTGGGAGGCTGAGGTAGGAGGATTGTGAGTTCAAAGCCCTCCTCAGCTACTTATTGAGGTCCTAAGCAACTCAGAGAGACTCTGCCTCTAAATTAAAAAAAAAAAAATGGGCTTGGGATTTAGCTCAGTTGGTAAGAGTGCTTGCCTCACATGCACATGGCCCTGGGTTCAATCTTCAGCACCACCAAAAAAAAGAAAAAATGGGAATGGGTGAGGGGAGGTGCTGGGGATGTGGCTCAGTGGTTAAGCACCCCTGGATTCAATCTCTGATAACAAAAAAAAACAACAACAACAACAAAAAACAAACAACGAAAGAAACCATGGGGGCGATACTTGGATTTGGCAATGATTTGTTGGATATGTCACCAGAAGCACAAACAAAACTTGAAATGGGCTTTGGTTAAAGCCACGTTCATCAAGCTCCTCCATGTGGCAGGTATTCTGATAGTTGCCTGGGATGGGAATATAAAGAAATGGCAAGACTTCAAATTGTTCACATATTCACTGATTGATACAGGAGTAGGCAAAACTACAAAAGGAAACAGGAAGAGCTGTTGCTGCTGCTGCCGCCTTTTTTATTTTTTCCTTTCTTTTTGTTTGAGACAGGGTCTTGCTAAGTTGCAGAGGTTGACCTTGAATTTGTGATATTCCTGACTCACCCTCCCAAGTTGGTGGAATTATAGGTGTGTGCTACTGCAATGAGATTCATTTAACATTTCTTTTCAATTTTTATTCCAGCCAAAGGATTAATCTTAAAAAAAAAAAGGATAAAAATGCTTCAGAAGTGGGTAATTTGAATTTCCTCCCTTTTATTTATCTATAAAAAGTGAAATGGTGGTTGGGGTTGTGGCTCAGTTTTAAAGCACTTACTTTACACGTGTGAGGTGCTGGGTTCAATCCTGAGAATTTCATAAAAACAAATGAAACAAAATAAAGGTATTATGTCCATTTACAACTAAAAAAATATTTTTAAAAAAGTGAAAAGGGAAGGAGGAAAGATCAGGAAAAGTCATGGAAAACCAATTTATCCATGGGTGTCAATTTAATAAGATGTTTAGATAGAGAAATTTCCAATGTTCAGATTAATTTCAATTATAAAACTTAACTTGGGATGTTTGAAAATATACTCTTGCAGGGCAAACTTGTGAACTTATCATTCATATGTTATTTTTCACTCCCAATTATTTTTAGTATGTTAGCATTTTCTTATTAAAATTTTTGGGTCATTTTTCTGTAGATACTGCCTCATTTGGAAAGCCTTGGGAAACAGGAAAAAAATTCTAACAAAATGTCAGCTTTTCGAAATCATTGTCCACATTTGGATTCAGTTGGTGAAATAACAAAAGAAGATTTGATACAAAAATCTCATGTAAGATGTTAATCTTTCTTAAAAAAAAATCATACTTGGCTTTTCTCCCAAATGTGCATTTTAATAAAATATTATTTATGAATCCTCATTTTAAAATGTATGATGTTATTAGAGAATTGTATATCTTTGGCTGTGTCAATATAACAAATATTGTCTTTTTAAATTTCCTTTCATTAGGGTACTTGTCAGGATTGTAAAGTCAGAGGACCAAATCTTTGGGCATGCCTGGAGGTATGTGTGTGTGTATATATATATTTTCTTTTTCTTGAAAATTTTGATAGTAGAAATGTAGATCTGAATAATGATAACCAAAAAAAGTTTTGACACTTTAGAATTTCATAAATGAGCATAGTTTTAAGACATCACTGTTTGATAACAAAATACTAAACTTTAAATTTTGGAAGAATTTTAACTTGGCTCTCACAGAGTTTTTAGTCATTGAGATATTTTATGCTTGCTTTTTATTAGAGGTGACATAATTTTCAACTTAGAGATATATATTCTATATGGTTTCATTTTGTACCTGGTACCTTTAAGTTAAATTACTATGAAAAGTAATCATTAAAACATGTAATTAAGATCTGGTTGTAAATATGGTTTTAATGCTATTATACATTTTCATGTTATAAAATATTTTCCTTCTTGTATGATTGTTTATAGAATAGATGTTCATATGTTGGCTGTGGTGAAACACAAGATCACAGCACCATACATTCTCAGGTATGTATATAATATATTTTAATACAAAACTTTTTTAAAAAAAAAAACTTGTTTTGAGACAGTGTAGAATGTAAACGTGTGTGTGTGTGTGTGTGTGTGTACGCGCGTGTGCATGCGTGCGTGCTGGGGATTGAACCTGGAACCTTGCATATTCTGAGCTTGTTGTGCTCTACCACTGTACTATTGAGCAATACCCATAAGCTTTTTGAGACAATTTTTAAGATGGCTGAAAGAAAGAAAAAGTCAATAGAGCATTATTAATTCAAGTCATAATTCAAGTTTGGTTTTTTTTTTTTTTTAAATGAGTTAAAAGTGTCTTGGTAAGTAGGGAGGGGAATTGCAAAGAAGACCAATATTAGAATGAACCTATAATTCAGAGAATACTTATTTAAGTATGCATCCAGGTATATTGTGGTGCCTTAATACTCATGGCTGGAATATTAGGAGGTTATGGATTTTGAAATCAGAGCAATATGTAAGTATATGACATGGTCTAGCTAGCTTTATATTTCGATTCATATTGTATTGCCTTTTCCTGTCACCTAACTGGTGTCGTCTTTGTTTTGCTCTGTTTGGTGCTTCCCGTGTAATTCTGGCATGCATCTTTCAATTATTAACATGTTTGGTTTTTTTTTTTTTTTTTGGTGGTGTTGGGGATTGAACCCAGGTCCTTGCACATGCTAGGCAAACATTCTACCGCTGAGCCTCATCTCCAGCCCTGGCATGCATCTTTTATAGCATTAGGTAGATTTCACATTCTAAACTACAAGTTTCTCAAACAAACTGTGTCTTAAGATGAACAAAGTAAGTCTCAAGAGAATTAATTAAGCCGAAATACTCAGAACTGCAAGGCATCATTATACATAATTTGCTTCTGTGAAGCTAGAATGGTACTTGCTATGTGTGCCTTGGGAGAGCAAGAAATTAGTCACTCACATCATTTTCTGCAGGCAGGGCTAAAATTCTTTTGCAGAATTTAACTTGAGAAAGACTGGAGTTTTATTTATTCAAGATCTCATATTCCCTACTGCTTGAGCTGTTTTGCTGTTGTGTGCTTTGATTCATGTTAGTTTTGTTTTTTTGCTGTTCTCAGTTCCTAGAATAGTTACTTGCTATTGTCTATCATTTTTTTCTCCTTCTTTCCCTTTTTGTTTTTGGAGGGGGGCGGGGGGCAGTGCTGCGTATTGAACCAGAGCCTCAAATGTGTTTTTATCACTGAACTGCATTCCCAGTTTCATTATTTCTTATATTCTACTTACTTGCTGACTGCAGAGTAGTCTTATACTTTTACATTTTCCCATTTATCTTTATATAATGAATAGTGGGGGGAAATGGGTTATAGAGTAACTTCTAATGGACTTAGGTATTACTATTCACTATGCTTTAGCAGTTTATTGGAAGAACAGTTTTTTTGAGTTTCTAGATTAGCTCTTTTGGGTATATCACAAATCATCAAAGGCCAGCAGTTTATCTTCTGTGATCTTTTGAAGAAATATTTTCAAGTATATCTAATTGTGGTTCCTCTTCTCCTTCTCCTGTGAAATTATACAGGAGACAAAGCATTATCTAACTGTGAACCTCACTACTCTTCGAGTCTGGTGTTATGCTTGCAGCAAAGAAGTATTTTTGGATAGAAAATTAGGAACTCAGCCTTCATTGCCTCATGGAAGACAACCTCAGCAAACACAGGAAAACAGTGTCCAGGTAATTTAAACCCATTTAGTTAAGATATCAAATAGTTAGCAGTTTCAAAAATTTTCATGTGGTTGAAATTTGAAAAGGAAGCCTTCCTGACCTACTAATATTCTAAAAATGTCTACAATGTGTCACTATCTATCACTCTATACTCCTTTTTGGGAGGAGTATAGAGTGATAGATAAAGATGAGATTGAAACCCACCTGTCAGAAGAAGGGAAAGCAGGCCAGGCATGGTCACACACGCCTATTACTTCAGCTATTTGGGAGGCTGAGGCAGGAGGATTGTAAGTTTGAGGCCTGCTAGGGCAACTTAGACCTTATCTCAAAATAAAATACCAATGAAAAATATGGGAAAAAAAGGAAAGTATTGATTAAAAACAAATAAGATGGAAAAGTACTGAATGATCTGAAAAGAAAATGATTTAAGTATTTATTTTATTTCTAGCAAACCTGATTGTAGGATGGTAGGCCTTCTTTGCTAGAGAATGGAACGTACTAATTCAGTTCCCTTTTCCTTATTCCCTCCCCTCTCTACCTCCATTTTTATTACTGTGAACTTTTTACTAATTATTGAAAACTAGATAGAATATAATGAAATATAGTATGTCTTAAATTAGAGATTTTTCTCCCTTTGGATCAAGAGACTTAGAGTACATGTATAGACTTGCGAAGATTGATCACCTAATTTTCATAATTTCCAGTCATATAAAAATAAGAAAAAGGAAATTATAACAGTTAACTGCAAACTTATTCTGATTATCATTTGATTAGATTTGATTAACCCTGAGGCTTCTTTTTCCTTATGTGTATTGTAAAAGTTATGTTGCATTTGTATATTGGTTCCTTTCTTTATGTGTGTGTGGTACTAGGATTTAACCCAGGGGTATTTTACCACTGAGCCACATCCCCAGCCCATTTAATTATTATTTTTTTGAGACAGAGTCTCATTAAGTTGCTGAGGGCCTTGCTCAGTTGCTGAGGCTGGCCTCAAACTTGCCATTCTGCTGTCTCAGCCTCCTGAGTTTCTGGTATTACAGGAGTGCGCTGCCATGCCTGGTTCTAAATTTGTTCTTGATGCCAACTCAGATTTTTCTGTTGTATCTTTGTATCACATTTTGATGCTTGACATTTGTGACAGTAAATTGCTTGCCTTACACACTATAACCTAAGATAAGTAGATTTTAGACAGGGAATGTTTGTTGCATTGCCAGATTGACATTGAATGGTTCCAATAAATTATCACCATTACTATTTCTTCCGCAAGTACCTACTTATTATTCACAAGTGTTTAATATATTTCAAAAGCTTTAATACTTTGAAAATAAGTTTTTTCTTAAAGAGAAAGAGGGAATATTTTTTAATATTTATTTTTCAGTTTTCGGTGGACATAACTTCTTTATTTTATTTGTATGTGGTGCTGAGGATTGAACCCAGCGCCCCGCGCATGCCAGGCGAGCGCGTTACCGCTTGAGCCACATCCCCAGCCCTGAAAATAAGTTTTTTGATTCTTACATTATTAACAAAAGTGTGATGTGATGTGCTGACTAAAATTTTAATCATGTAAGAAACTGATCACAGTTTATAAAAGCAAAGTAATTATTAGCATTACTTACTAAAAGTAAATTAAATAAGATATCTGTTCCCATTTCTTTTTTTATTTTTTAGTTGTATTGGATCAATACCTTTTTATTTATTTTTATGTGGTGCAGAGGATTGAAGCCAGGGCCTTGCATGTGCTAGGTGAGCGCTCTACTGCTGAGCCACAACCCCAGCCAATCTGTTCCTATTTCTGCCAAAATAGATTAAGATTGAAAATTCTAATGAATTTTGAATCTGGTAGAATAAGTGTACTGATACTTAATTTCCTGATGAATTGGAATATTTTATTATTCAGAAGAAAAGTTATTTTTATAAACTTCTTTAGAAGTGCAGAATTTATAGGCTGTTTGAATTCTGTTCACCTAAGTATTGATAACAAAACATTGGAAACCTTGCAAATGTCATTAAGATTTTTTCAGATTGAAGTGAACATGTACCATTTTTATAAAACAATTATTTTATAAATACAAGCGAAAATATGAAACCTATTCAAATTTTCAGTATCTATAGATACCAGAAAGGAAAGGAAAGATATAAGTGGGTGGGTATAAGTACATATGCCTGCATTGGGAAGATGTGATAAGGCTTTTAAGTTGGAGATCCAGAGTACATGCTAAATGCATTATGGTATTCCTGTTCTCTATTTGATTGTTGTTGAATGAGTTCAGTGTGCCTTGATCTTATGATATTAAAAGACAGATTGAAATTTCTGTTCTTTATGTGCACTTTCCTGATATTTTAAACTTTAGCTCAAATTTTCTTTTTTTGGGGGGGTCTTTCTTTTTAACTGTAGGCTAGCATTTGGCCAACAGGTTATCACTTGCAATGTCTGAGTTAAGTCAATTCTTGGGAAATAATATTGGAATTTTTTAATTTAAATACTTTTTTGACTAATAAGCATAAGAGTGTGCAAGCTAAGTATAGTAATATATATTAAGAAAAAATATATTTGAAATCTATAAATGTTGATTTGTTATGATGAAAAATTTTACACCTTTTTCTTGCAAAGTTAGAAAGATCTGAAAAGACAATGTAGGATAGTACATTTTGGAGGTCTTATTTTAATTGAGATATGATATTACTCAATTATTGAGTTTAAATTTAGGAAAGTCAGTTATAAAAGGTAACTTTTTATATAAGTTCAAATATTAATAAAACCAAGATCATTTGCTATTAATTAGCATAGATGTGTATTTCCTTCAAAATTAAATGTCAATTTTAGAATAATTGCTAATACCACAAATTCTTAGGGTTCTATTAAAATAACATCTACTAGTAATTGTATAAGTTAAAATTAAAGGTTTTTTTTTACCCTGAGGATTTATTCAAGTTTGCTATATCTTTTTGCTATAAGGATTTTAAAATACCTAGTAACACAACACTGAAAACTCCTCTGGTTGCTGTATTTGATGATCTGGATATAGAAGTGGAAGAAGAAGATGAACTTAAGGCAAGAGGTAACATAATTCTCCTGTGTAACACCCCTTTTTTGTTTGGCTGCTTGTTACTTAAGGAAAATATGTAATGTGAAAATTTCAAAATTTAGAGGTTGTGGGAATGGAGATAATTACAAAAAGAGAGTTCAGAAACATGTTCTATTATGTATTTGGAAATAAAGCAAACTTTTGGTTTCTCTGGAATCACTTTACCAAACTGAGATCCTAATGACTCTTTTACAGTTGGGCCTTATGACCTTTTGCTAATGTGCATTTTGATATCTATTTGAACAGTAGTTCTCAACCCATTTTTAAATTTTTAATCTGTCAGTTGGTGGGGAAATATTCATGTATCCCCTTAGAACTTCTAAGGGACAACATTCATTTGGAAAACGAGGTTATTATGATAGACCTTTGCCCCCTCACTCCCTTACTTCAAACCCTTACATGAGAATAAGTCTCACGTTTTTTGTATTCTTTTAGGTCTATAGCTCATGGTAAAAACTTCAAATTTTCTATTTTATAATTGTTTTTAGGTGTATATTTAGTATATATTAAAATAATAAAATGGGGATTAACACTTTTTTATAAGTTTAACATTACTAGAAATAATATATATTTCATATATGTCTGTTTTAATCCATTAATTTAGCCCACAGTATTATTTTATTGGATACTGTTGACAACTGTTACTAATTCTAAGCTGTGTTTTAGAGATTCTTAGAAGTTTAAATTTCCAGGTAAGAAATGTAGTTTTAGTGACATAGCGTTTGCCTAGCATGTGCACTGAGCTTCATCCTGCATCTCTATTTCATCTTTTAATAATGTGATAAAGTAATGTAAGTGAACTTGAGTGTAAATGGAAGGCAGCTATGCTCACCATTCTGCTGCCTACTGTGAACTTGAAGATACATGGAAGAGAGAAATTTATCCAATGTCTGCTTTATTGTCTTGGCTTGAACCACAGGAAATTGATGTTGTGTAGTTTGAACTTTGGCAGTTTTTTATGGCTCAAGCTAACAAATACTGCTTTAGTGTTACACATGAAAATGGAGAGAAAAAAGATTTTTATTGTTTCTCATTACATGAGTTTTTTGCATTGTCATCAAACTGTTTTGATGACTAATTGAGTATCTTTTGTGTTTTTAAATGAGGACTTTATATTTTTTCCCAATAGGTCTTACAGGTTTGAAAAATATTGGAAATACTTGTTATATGAATGCAGCTTTGCAGGCTCTTTCTAACTGGTAAGAAATAACTTAATTTTTTTTGTCTGCGTGTGCATGTGTAGTTTTAAAAAGTTACTCTTTGAGCAGAAAACCATGCTATTGCAATAGTAGACTAACTCCCAAAATAGAGTAGGCAAAGATCTGGGTTAGAACACAATCCATTGTTCAAATGGGGTAACTGTCTGCATGTCTATAGTTTTCCAACACTTTTGGTCCTGGCATAGACTATAGACAGTTTTTTTTTTTTTTAACATATAGAAAATAAAGAGCTTGAAGTAATTAATTCCTCAGATCACTTTTAGTTTAGAAATCCTATGAAAATATTTTTTTTTCCCTAGAAGTGGAAACCTCACTAACAAAGCATTCAAAAAAATTTTTTTCTAAATCATACAAAGTAGAAAGGGCAGTTATTACTCTTAGATGTAGAGGTATTAAGTAAGGACCAGAATTCATAATCATTGATTTTGACGTTGTACTGGATTGAATTTTAGAATAGTGATTGGAGACTAAACATAAGTATATTTCTTCCCAGAGTAATCTCGTTTTTAGTAGTTTTTAGTAGTAAACTAACTTTACTGTTAGTTCTCTTATGTTCCAATTACATTATGTTCCATAACCCAATGAAATAAAAAATAATAATTTTTATTAAATAATCAGAGAATACCTCTTTGATGAAGTGAGATTTAGTCTGGAACTTGAAGAATGAGTATGAGCTGGTTGTATAAAGGGTAGGGAGAACATTCAGCACAGAAAGATGAATATTTGGTAAGCAGCCTTGACACTTTTGAGAAACTGGAAGAAAATTTGTGATAGGAGTATGATAATCATGGGGGTAAATAGCATGGGTCCAGGTAACATAGACCACATGAAGGATTTAGGTCTTATGCTTAGTGAAGTAAAACAATTGGAGAAATTTTACAATGGATAGCTAAATAATCCAGTTTACATTTTAGAATGATTGCCATGTGGATTGGAGGGGGAAGAGAATGGAATTTGGAAGACCAGCTAGGAAACTGTAGTGATTTAGGCAAGAAATTTTGGTGGCTTGCACCATCTAGGGTGGTAAGAAAAGAGTGGATGAATTAGAGACATTCTTATAATG
The DNA here is from genome assembly GCF_052094955.1 of Ictidomys tridecemlineatus. Lineage (NCBI taxonomy): Eukaryota > Metazoa > Chordata > Mammalia > Rodentia > Sciuridae > Ictidomys > Ictidomys tridecemlineatus. The sequence continues at coordinate 61,659,303 of NC_135487.1, read as the reverse complement.
ATTGATTGATATGGTTTGATTAGAGTCAGTGGACAAAGGGAGGAGACAGTAAGGTTAATAATGTAGTTATATGATGAAAGGATTGTAGGTTGATTTTTTTTTTTTAATACTCATAAGAAAGTGTACCACAGAAGGTTAAATAATTTTGCCATGGTTGTCAGCTCATTAGTGTGCTTGCATAACCAGTATATATACTAAAATTGGAACAGTACAGAGAAGATTAACATGGCCCCTCTGCAAGGGTGATACACAAATTCATGAAGTGTTCCATATTAAAAAAAAAAAAAGATTACCAGCTTATCGTAAATGTTAGAGTAGAATTCAGAATCTGGGATTTTTATGTGTACATTTGTTGCTCTAGATCTTTTGTTGATTACTGCACTACCAATTCCACAAATTTATATCTTCTTCGATTTCATTGGGAAAGATATGGATGATAAAATTACAATGTTGCAAAGGATAATTTACTGGCTATCCAGATGTCTTCATAGGGTGGTCAGTTTATAGCAGGTCTGGATCTGGTCCTTTTCCAATTTCCTGTAACTGAATAGAATCATAGAAGCTAATCAAACTCATAAAAAATTGTTAACTTGAGTCATCAACATCATCAACGTGTAACAGTACCACATACTAGAATGTAGAAGGAGAAGGAAGAGATTGACTTGAAAGTTAAATTTCAAGCATGTTAAATTTGAAATGGTAACAGCCATCATTTTGAGCATTTGCTGTAAATGGAGTTTAGATAAGTTGGTTGACTTTATATAAATATGACCATCGCTGGAGTATGGGTGGGAATTTCAGATTGTCCAAGAATAAGAGTATATTTAGGAAAGAAAAATTATAGCATCCTTTATATATACTAAAAATATTTTTATGCCTGAGAGCAGAAAGAACAAATAAAATGAGAAAAGGAGTTGTCTGAGAGGTAAAGAGAATTACAGTGGTCAAGAGAGGTTTGTTTAAGAATGAAGGGTAGTTACCATCTGGCAGCATGGAGGAATGATATGGTTGAGTTAAATCTGATTTGAATGGGGTTGAGTTCCATAAAAGGAAATAATCGATATAGGGATATATGTGCTATCAATTCATTAAATGACCAAAAATTAATCAGTAATTTGATTCTGTTTTCAGCCAGATCTGTAATCTTCCAGTAACTCATCAAAATTACAAACACAAAGGACAAGAGGAAAAGCACACAGTATATGTTCTTTAGGTCTTTTAGAACACTTGGAATTGTTCTTTTGATCATGTCCATGAACTTATAAAGGTGATATTGTAGACATTAAAGGCAGGGGTACTATTCAAAAAGGAATGCCCCACAGATGTTACCATGGCAAAACTATCAGAGTCTACAGTGTTATCCAGTATGCTATTGGCATTGTATAAAACAAGCAAGTTAAAGGCAAGATTCTTGCCAAGGAAATTAGTATGCATATTGAGAATTTTAAGCACTCTTAAGAGCTGAGACAGCTTCCTGAAATGTAAAAGAAAATTATCAGAAAAAGAAGGAAGCCAAAGAGAAGGTACCTGAGTTCAGCAGACGTGCCAATCTTCTGCACCTAGAGAAGCATGCTTTGTGAGAACTAGTAGAAAGGAGTCTGAACTGCTAGAACCTGTTTCCTAGGAATTTGTGACATAATAGTTATAAAAAAATTAAAATACCCTTGGATTGTTAAAAAAGAAAAGCTTGATTCCACTCTAACCTTTCTCTTTTTTTAATTAGCCCACCTTTGACACAGTTTTTTCTTGATTGTGGCGGACTAGCTAGAACAGATAAGAAACCAGCCATTTGTAAAAGTTATCTCAAACTAATGACAGAATTGTGGCATAAGAGCAGGTATGTACTCTATTTATTTTTCTTATTATATTTCTAAATGAGTATTATAAATATTAAAAGGATGCAGGCCTATTTTTTGGAGTGGGAAAAAGTAGAGGATAGACATTCATGGCAGTTCAGTTAAGTTTCAGGCATGTTACATTTGAAACTTAACACCCAAATAAAGGAGTGTTCAGTTTAAAAGTTTAGAAGCATCTGGAGTGCTGAACTGCTAATACTGCTATTACCAAAATTTGTGAGTTATAATGCAGGAGTAGCAGTCTCACAATGTCAAAATCAGACCATGGATATCTTTATTTATCAGTACTAGGGATTGAACTCAGGGGTGCTAAAACCATGGAGCTGCTTCCTCAGTTCTTTTTTATTATTAGAGTCTCAATAGGTTTCTAGGGCTGGCCTTGAACTTGTGATTCTCCTGCCTTAGCCTCCTGAATTGCTGAAATTGTAGGCATGCACTACCACACCTTTATGGATGTCTCCCTGAATGTGTCAGTTTGTTCTAAATTTTAGTTATAGGGCAATAATATTTGCTGTAATATGTTAATTTTGTTTTAGAACTACTCAGGAAATTGCATTTTTGAAAAATATAGTGAAATATGATAAAAAAAAGAAATATGATCACTTAATTGAGAAAAGAGCAGTACAGTGTCACTTAAAATATCAATGATAAAATGTTTTGATGAGCCTGTGGAACATAATGCTGGATAGTTTTGAATGAGTTTTTTTAAAACATTAAAAACACTTTTCAGTTTATCAATTTGAGTTCTTGATTTTTAATTTCTAAAGTAAAAATTAAAAATTTCTTTTTCAAAATGATTTCTTCCTCAGGCCAGGATCTGTTGTGCCTACTAATCTATTTCAAGGAATTAAAACTGTAAATCCAACTTTTCGGGGGTATTCTCAACAGGTAAGTCTATTGCTTTTCATTCATAATTTTCATAATCCTTAATAAGTTTGGAAAAGGCTATTATGCTCTTTTTATTTGTCCTTTTTTTTTTTTTTGGTTATTGCTCCTTGTGTCTGTATATGCTAAGAATAGTAACCCTTTATCATGTTTATTGTTTATATTTTTACAACTTTCAGTTTTGTGATATGTGTATATTTTTCTAGAAACTTTGAGTGTGGGTAAATGTGTATTTCTTCTAAGTACTTCTAGTTTCAAGTTCCACATCCAGAGAGCAGATACATTTTCAATATTTTATCCTTTTATGATTCATTACACGAGGCACTTGCTTTAAATTGCAATATGACCCAAATTTTATTTTTATTTTTTTCAAACAGCTAAAAAATTGTACCACATTGTATAAATGAAAGAATTCCTATCTGATTAAAAATTTCTTTGTTAATTTTTTCATGCTTATATTAATATATGTCAGAGTCTTTTTCTGGTCTTTGTATGGTGTTGCTGTACATGCTAGATAAGTTCTCTACCACTGAGCTATACATCCCTTTAGCTGTCTCTGGGCTTTGTAATTCATTTCATTGACTGGTCTTTTTTTTGATTGTTATCATGTGGCAGTTTCAATTGAAGTTTTTAATAATATCTTTAATATTTATACATGGTCCTCACACTTTATTTTTTATTATTATCATTCTTTTTACTAATTTTTTGGTGTGTATGTGATGATGGGGATCAAGCTCAGGGTCTCACACATGTTAGGTAAGCACTCTACTTCTGAACTACACCCCTAGCATCCTCTGTTCATTTTTTCCCATGCAGATTTCTGGGACACCAATGATTATAATCTGGTGCTGTGAGTTAGGGTCCAATAAGCACTTCAGTTGATCAAGGAGATACAGTACAATATTGGATAAAGCTTAAGCCAAACTTATATAATATTCATGTTTAGTATATCTATCTGAATTCTGATTATCACATGAGGAATTCTGATTATCACATGTTTTCTATGTCATTTTCTATGGTTTATTAATAGCAGCACTAATAAAAGTTGACATCCAGATCATCTTTAGTTTATTGAAACTTCTGTTTTATTTATATAACTTTTTAGAACTTAGTGTTTTCCATCTCTCTATTGCTATTCTACACAAATTATTATTTCCTTAATTTAATGTTCTATATTTAAAATCTATGTTGTATATTTTCCTTTAAGTTCCCATATACACATAGTAAAGTTGTAACTACCTTGTTGATATATTAGGATGCTCAGGAATTCCTTCGATGTTTAATGGATCTGCTTCATGAAGAACTGAAAGAGCAGGTCATGGAAGTAGAGGAAGATCCTCAAACCATAACTACTGAGGAGACCATGGAAGAAGAAAAGAGCCAGTCAGATGTAGATTTTCAATCTTGTGAATCTTGTAGCAGCAGTGATAAAACAGAAAATGAAAATGGCTCCAGAAATGGCTTTTCTGAAGATAATAATGAAACAACAATGTTAATTCAGGATGATGAGAACAATTCAGAAATGTCAAAAGATTGGCAAAAAGAGAAGATGTGCAATAAGATTAATAAAGTAAATTCTGAAGGAGAATTAGATAAAAATAGAGACTCTGTGTCTGAAACACTCGACTTGAACAACCAGGAAACTGTCAAAGTGCAAATACATGGCAGAACTTCAGGTGATAATTTAATAATTTGATCATGAAAATGATAGTATTTCATTTGTAGACAATGAGTGCTTAAGTAATTGTTATTTTCTAATTAGTAGATTTAATTTAGTGATATTTACATGTGAGCTTTAATTTAAAGTCACAAAATTATGGCACCTGAGGATAAGAGGAATTTTGTGGGTTATTTAATAGTGTAAGAGCGTCATCTTACTAGGCATAGCAGCACATGCCAGTAATCTCAGCTACTTGGGAAGCTGAGGGAGAATTGCAAGTTTCAGGCCAGCCCAAGCAACGTAGGGAGATCTATCTCAAAGTAAAAAATAGGAAGAATTCGTTATATAGCTCTAGTACCATAAAAGAAATTAGTCATATTCGTTTTGAAATAAAGATTCATCAGAAGTCTAGTAGAAAATTGGGCTCCTCAGAGTTTGGTATAAGCTTTGCTTTTTTTTTTTTTTTTTTCCTTTTTCTTTTTTTGTTGCCATGTTGGAGATCAAACTCTGGGCTTTCATATATGGTAAGCAAGTGCTCTACCACTAAGCTACATCCACAGCCTTATTATAAGCAAATTCTGTTGAGACACTGGGAAAATGCCAAATAACCCAAATTACAATTCTCTAGTTATAGACACTATTAGTTTCAGATTGCTGTCATTGATGTCATATCAGATATGTTTTAGTGTAGCAGTTCAGTGAACCCTGTTACAAGAAATCATGCTATAATATTGCTCAGTATTCCTTTGAGAAGGAGCAAGTAGCCAGATAATAGTTAAATTGCTTTGCATATTACATTCATCTCTCTCTTTCCCTCTTTCTCTCTCCTTAGCCTTAAGAAGACTTAGGGTTCTCCTGTGTATATTATGTATACCTTCTAGTCAGTAAAATTAGGAGTATTATCCTCTTTAATTATATTGACCTTGTGTAGAAGTTGTTTAGTCAATAAATGTACGAAATTTCAGTTCTTAAAGATGGCCTGTACTGCTGTCTGGCCCTTTCTTGTCAGAAGCCCTAATAAGCTAATTGAAGGACATAGTGTACTTTATTGCTTAGTAATAGGTTTTTTCTTTTGTACAGTAACTAGGTAAAGACTTAAATTGGGATTTGATTATTTACATACTTTATAAAATTTTTTTTAGTTATATATGAGCATAATATTTTTATTTTGTTTATTTGTTTTTATGTGGTGCTGAGGATCAAACCCCGTGCCTCACGTGTGTGAGGCAAGTGCTCTGCCACTGAGCCATAACCCCAGCCCTGATTATTTACATATTTTAAAGCCTTGATGAAAAAATGTGACGAAGACCATATGGTATACAAAAACTAAAATATTTTTTATCTGTCCATTTACAGGAAAATCTTGCCAACTCCTAACCTAGATCACATTAATTGATTTTCCTATAGAAAGTCCTAGAGTGAATCTTTTACCCCCAATATTATACAGTCTGATGAGTCATGATTGACATATTGAGAAATGCCTATATGAAAAATTAATTTATACTGTCTGGAAAAATCCCTGTGGGCATTCCATCTCAGGGTCTCATCAACAATTCCTTTTTAAATTTTCATTCAAGTATTCATTGAGCATAGTTCTTTACTTTGGAATATGCATTAGGAATTAGGAATCCAACAACAAACTATCTAATAGTGGTCATGGAACTGGTGTTTTCTTGATTGATTTTGTAATTTGGTTCTACAAAAGATCTTTCCTGAGGCCAGTGTGGTGGTACACATTTGTAATTGCAGCCACTTTGTAAAGGCTGAGGTAGGAGGATCTCAAATTTGAGACCAGCCTGGGCAATTTAGTAAGGATCTTGTCTAAAAATGAAAGGTAAAAAGGACTGGGGATGTAGCTCAGAAGTAAAGTGTCCCTAGGTTGAATCCCTATCAGAGAAAAAGATCTTTTCCTAATGAAAAGATGTTTTTCCTTTTATCACAGTAAGGACAGACATGATGATTATTTTATGCCTGGATTTCTTATCTGATTTTGATTAGTATTTTATTCCTGGGGAAGGGGAAAATCTCTTTTTCTCCTACTTTAAAAAACCTTTCATTTGGGTATGGTGGTACTTGCTGCATCACTAGCTCTCTGTATTTTTTTTTTTTTATTTTGAGGTAGCATCCTGCCAATTTGTTGAGGTTGGCCTCAAACTTGGAATTCTCCTCAAGTCTCCTGAGTTACTGGGATTTACAGGCATGCACCACTGTGCCCAGCTTGTGGTTTTAATTGCTAAATTTGGACAAATAAGATCTTCTTTGGCTTTATTTTCACTGCTCACTTCCTGAAATGCTTACAAAACAGTAATGTATTATAAACATTAATTAGATTCCTAGGTAGAAAAGCACTGTTATTTTCTCAACAAGCATTTTGTTTTTCAAATAATTGACTTGACATTTGTTAAAGTGAATTTTATTCAAAACATCAATCTAAGAAACCTTTAAATGTAATTAATGTGGACTAGACACAGTGGCACATGCCTGTAATCCCAGTGACTAGGAAGGCTAAGGCAGAATTACAAATTTGAGGCAAGCCTCAGCAATTTAGGCTCTAGGCAACTTAGTGAGACCCTGTCTCAAAATAAAACATTAGAAGGGCTGAGGAGGTAGATCAGTGTTAAAGCATCCTTGAGTCCAATTCCTGTACCAAAAAATAAAATAAAAATTAAATATATAATATGCATACGTATAAAATCAGCATTGGACATGTGCAATAATTTTACTATTTAAGGTAAAATATAAATTTTAAATATTACAGAATATGTCACTGATGTCCATTTGAATGACCTGTCTACACCACAGAGCCTTCCGTCAAATGAAGGTGTTAATCCACGTTTATCAGCAAGCCCTCCTAAATCAGGGAATTTGTGGCCAGGATTGGCATCCACACACAAAAAAGGTAAAAAGTTTCCCTTATTCAAATTCCATTGCTTTGGGTTTTAATTTAGAATGCTGATTTTAATAATTTAAAGTGTTAATTAAGAAATATTATTTGACCTTCTAATATTGACAGATATCTACACAACCATGATTAAATCTTTGTGTTTGGAATACTCTTTTTAAAATTAACAGTCGAATTGTGTGTGTGTGTGTGTGTGTGTGTGTGTGTGTGTGTGTATGTAGAGTATGATGAGTTTTAGCACATGCACAGGTACATGTTTTCAAAAACAGACTACAGAACAATTCTAATACCCCAAAGAATATCCTCATATTACTCCTTTGTAATCATCCTACATCCTTCTCTTTTCCTATTGTTTTTCTTTTCCCTGGAACATCCTAGAAATGAAATCATACAGTATGTACGCTTTCAAACAGTATTCATTCACTTAGCAAGATATATTTGAGAAATCAGTTGCATTATTGCATGTCCAGGTTCGTTCCTTTTTATTATTGAGTTATATCTCATTGTAAGACTATACACTGTTTATTCAGTAACCCCTTGAGGGACTTTTGAATCGTTTTCAGTTTGGGCCAATTATGAATAATGCTGCTGTAAACATTTGTGTATAGGATTTTGTCTGGACATGCTTTTGTTTGTCTAGGATAAATATCTAGAACTTGAGTTAGTGAATTTTATTTTCATTTTATGCTTAACATTGTGCAAAACTGCTAAACTGTTTCTCAGAGTGCCTTATCATTCTGCATTCCCACTTACTATGTCTGAGAATTCCAGTATTAAAAACTGTGAAACTTTAAAAATGGTAGAAGCAACCGTAGGAGAAAGTCTTTATGATCTTGGCTTAGGCAGAATTCTTGAAGACATCAAAAACACAATCCATAAAAAATAAAAAATTCTGGGCAAAGGACATTGTTAGGAGAAAGAAAAGCTAATATTAGGAGGAGATATTTGCAAATTATATAGTTGATAAAGGTCTTGTATCCAGAAATATATAAAGGGTTCTCAGCTTAATAATTGAACCCTTTCTTCATATAAAGCTTTACTTGGTAACAAAAACAAGTAAAAGCAGAATTATTCTGAAATAAAAATGGAGAGACTGAAGCCTCCTATTTCATTTTTAGCTTTTGTTTCTCTACTTCTAACCTCTTCCTCTTCTTTTGACCTTCATAACAGATGTAAATTTCCCAGTGATGAGGCTAAACTCTTCATTTTGCAGTGAAAAAACATGACTTGAATATTGTGCTAATTCAGAATTTTTTCATTTTTCCATATGTACATTTGTGGTGGCCAAGTATAAGATACTTTTTTTTTTTTTTAAACAATGAGCTTAAATCTTGTCTGATTGGTTTAACTGTTTAATGCTTTGGAAGGGTATTTTGAAAATTTCTCTATAGTAGTTTTTACTGTCAAACCTTCTGGAGAAGAATGTTAAAGAAACTACTTTGAATTTTTTTTTTTTTTTAAATGTTCTACACTTGTTTTTCAATCCTAGCTCAGTCTGCATCTCCAAAGAGAAAAAAACAGCATAAGAAATACAGAAGTGTTATTTCAGACATATTTGATGGAACAATCATTAGTTCAGTGCAGTGTCTGACTTGTGATAGGGTGAGTATGAGGGAATGAGAATACACAGAAAATTGAAAATTTCTGTCAAATGCTCTTTTTTAAAAACCTGAAAAAATGGTATGAAATGTTTGGTTCCTTCTTATTGCTACTGTTGATCATGCATACATTTCTCATGTTTGCATCAATATAAATTGATTCTACGAATAGAATCTACTTTTTGGAGCTAACAGAAGCAGCTTTTTCTAAAGAATGGGTCTTGACCTATCATTGGACAGGCACGAACATTACTAAGTTCTTCATCTATTTGGGTTACATATAAAGGTGAGAAGTTGTTCAGCAACAGGAATTGGTAACACATGTATATTCTGCCAAAGCTCATGAAATTAGCATGCTGGGAAGCTTGCTATTCATAGGCACAAGGCAGTGACGGTATATCTTAACATTTGATTTTACTTCTGGCTTGTAAATATTTTCACATGTTAAGATTAATGCTCAGATAATATGATGTCAATTCAGAGACAGTAACCAGGGTGTAAATTAGAATCACATCATTTCTTATAATTTTTGCCAATGATGAGATCACCTGAAACAATGCATTTTTCATAATGCATTCCCATTGTTAAGTGGTGCATGATTTTGCTTAAGAATTAGATGCCAGGTTTTGTATCTTCCTATTTAAAACAAAACAAAACAAAAAACACCCACCAGAATTTAAATATTATTATCAGCCTGTAGTCCCAGCTGATTGAGAGGCAGAAGTGGAAAGATCACTTGAGCTCAGGAGTTTGAGATCAGCCTTGAGAGTAATATAGTGAGACCTTGGACTTCAAACGATTGTGGCTGGATTTGGGGTACATCTTGGTACTGCAATATCCATGACTGTAATGGAGTTGCCAATGGCCACTATCCAAGGTTTTCATGAAAATTAAATTTGGAACAGCACTTGGTACAGAATAAGTGTTTTTTTGCTGTTACTACTATAAAAGTAGTATGGATTTTTGTTTGATTTTGCTTATTATAACTTGCTTTGATCTTTGGAGTCTGAAGTCTAACTTTATAAATGCTTGTGCTGGGTTATTTTTATTCCATTTTTTAAAACACAAAACAATTTTAGGTATCTGTAACCCTCGAGACCTTTCAAGATCTGTCCTTGCCAATTCCTGGCAAGGAAGACCTTGCTAAGCTACATTCAACGAGTCATCCAACTTCTATAGTCAAAGCAGGATCATGTGGTGAAGCCTATGCTCCACAAGGCTGGATAGCTTTTTTCATGGAATATGTGAAGAGGTATGTATGTATTTTCCTCGTTAAAACTGATTGTTGAAACTGCTGTTTCTGCTGTACTGGCAGAACACTTCCTTTTTTTTCTGTCAATGATGTTTCAGGTTTGTTGTCTCATGTGTCCCTAGCTGGTTTTGGGGTCCAGTAGTAACCTTGCAAGATTGTCTTGCTGCCTTCTTTGCCAGAGATGAATTAAAAGGTAAGAAGTGTAATTATATCTATGGGTAGTTTTAGAGCAGCTTAAATAATACTTGCCCATACTGGCATAGTGGCCAGTATCTACCATGGCAGTATAAATATAATAAGAAAAATCATATTCTGAAGGAATTTATACAAATTCCTATAGTACCAGATAATATGTCTTAAAGGTGTTCTGATATTTAAAAAAGGAAAAACTCAACCAAAATAACTGAAAATTTGTGTATCTTGAATTGTCTATGAACTGCTCCACATCGTTTAAGTTCCTTCACTATTTTTGTGTTCAGTGTCTAGAAAGACAGAATGTCACTAAATTTCATTCAGTGAATAAACGAAAAGGATCTTATTTGAGGTAGGTCTTCAAGATTAAAAATAGAGGGAGTTTGAAGGGTGTTTTAGGTAAGGTAAACCTTATGAGCCAACTCAGGAGCAGAAACTAAAAGAGTGAATAAAATCCTGTTTTATTGTGCTATGAGATCAGCAGCTGGCAAAATCAAAGAATTGCAGAACCAAAAGAAAGTAATTTACTGTAATTAGAGAGGAGTGACTAGATCTGTTCTGTTTGCAGGTGACAATATGTACAGTTGTGAAAAATGCAAAAAGTAAGTGACATTGATAATACTTTTAATTTTATAGTTTGTATTTCTCTTAGTTATTTAAATTGGGACTAGATAGTTATACTTGACAATATATTCACCCAGAAAAGTATCACCCAGAAAGCTTAGGTCTAGTAATAACAGATTAGATGTTTTGTAAAAATTAAGGTAAAAATTTAAGAAGTTGAATAAATTCATATAAGATATTAAATGTATTTTAAGGCATGAAATAAGTATGTGAATTTGCATTAAATATTTTCTAAAATAAGTCAATATGCTCTTCTGGGTTACCAGTTTAATATTAAATGAAATGTGTCTAGTTTCACATCTCCATAAAATTTAGAAAGGTTGTACCAATTTTGATGTTATAATGCAGTATAGAACACTTAGGCCTGATTTTATTTATATCTACTACTAGCTGTCTTATCAATTTGTTTTTCTTTCTTTTTTCTTTTTCTTTTTTTTTTTTTTTTTAAGTGCTGGGCATTTAACCCAGGAGCATTCTATCTCTGAGCTAAAATCCCAACCCTTTTGTTTTATATTTATACAGGGTCTCACTAAGTTGCTCAAGTGGGCATTGAACTTGTTATCCTCAGCTCCTAGTCCAGCTGCCTTTTCTACCCTGTTATAAATTCAGACTTTTAACACCTCTTGGTAGTAAGTCAGAACAAAGTGATTAGAGACTTGATAAAGGCATATTTTTTGTGAGGAGTGGCATGGGATATTGGGGATAGAACCCAGGCCCTTACTTATACTAGGCAAGTGCTCTACCACTTCGCTACAATGCTAACCTTTTAAAATTTTATTTTGAGACAGTTTTCTCTATGTTGGCAGGGCTAGTCTAGAACTTGAGATCCTCCTACTACTAATCAAGATATTAAAGCCTCCCAAGGCAATTATTTTTAGGTAGAGGTAACATTTTTTAAAAAATATTTTTTATGGGGGCTGGGGATGTGGCTCAAGCGGTAGCGCGCTGGCCTGGCATGCGTGCGACCCGGGTTTGATCCTCAGCACCACATACCAACAGGGATGTTGTGTCCGCCAAGAACTGAAAAATAAATATTAAAAAAATTAAAAAATATATTTTTTATTTTTTAATTGTTATTGGACACAACACCTTTATTTCACTTATTTATTTTTATGTGGTGCTGAGGATCGAACTTAGGGTCTCGCATGTGCGAGGCGAGCGCTCTACCGCTGAGTCACAACCCCAACCCACAATTTGTTTTTTTTTTCTGATTCTGTTAAAAAAAAAAAAGGACTTCTTAATAAAATCTAGTATTTTAATTATATAGACTTTTGGCTTTTGGCAGTAATCCAAAGAAACCTTGATCTGCAGCTGTTGGTCTTTTTCATGAGAAATGAATGGTGCACTGTTTGATTAATAAAGATGAAAAAGATGCCTTGTACTTTTGGAAAGATTTTATCAGTTTGTCCTTGAAGCCCTAACTGATAGCTGAAGAGGAAGTTGGCCTGGATAGGATCCTTTATTGCAAAGCAAAACAGGCTAGGAAAAAAATTAATGAAAAGAGGAACTTGCATTTACCTTCAAATCTCAAAGAAAGATATCTCAAGTGTATATCAATATTGATTATTAATAATAACCATCTTTTATCTCAAGATTTTCCTACATTTATGAATAAAGGTTTTTAGTCTGGGCATGGTGACACCTGTAATTCCAGCAATTTGGGAGGCTGAGGCAGGAGGATTGCAAATTCAAGGCCAGCTTTGGTAACTTAGTGAGATCCTTCCAAAGTTAAAAATAGGAAGGACAGAAGATATGGCTCAGTAGTTGAGTGCCCTGGGGTTCACTCCCCAGGACCCCCATCCACCCCCCCAAAAAACAAAAACAATAAAAATTTTGAGCCAGACATGGTAATCTAAACTGTAGTCCCAGTTACTTGTGAGGCTAAGGAGGAAGAGGATGATTACTTGAGACCAGGGATTTGAGGTCAGCCTGCACAACATGGCAAGACTGTCTCAAAAAAAAAAAAAAAAAAAATGTGGTGGCGCACGCTTGTAATCCCAATGGCTAGGGAGGCTGAGGCAGGAGGATTGCTAATTCAAAGCTAGCCTTAGCAAAAACAAGGCACTAAGCAACTCATTGAAACCTTGTCTCTAAATAAAGTACAAAATAGGGCTGGGGATGTGGCTCAGTGGCCAATACCCTTGAGTTCAATCCTTGGTACCCAAAAGAAAAAAAAAAGGCAGAAGAAAAGTTTAGTATGTTGACTGGAATTACAAATTTTATAAATTTGGGATTTTGTTTTATGCAGTTTTACTTGCTATCTGCTTGTCATAAAGGGTTAGCCAGGCCTTAGACAGCAGCACATTTGTTAAAAAAAAAATTTTTTTTTTTTAAATCCAAGGATTACAAAACTCCCTGTAGTTTTGTTATGGGTATCCCGATTTAGGTTATTTTTCATAATAAGGCACTTCAACATTTTGATTTTGATTATTTGGGTCTTTAGTGTGTAAATATGTAAGAGAATTCAATAGTGAGCCTTTTCAATCTGATAACATTTAATCTCTGCAATTTCTAAAACATTTTTGTTGTATATTTAAATATACTAATTTTTTTTGGCAAGCCTTTTTTTTTTTTTTTTTTTTTTTATGAAAGTGGCGATTGAATCCTTGGCCTCATACATGCTAGACAGGCATTATATCACTGAACTACGTTTCCAGCCCTAAATATACTAAATTGTTTGTAGATATCATTGAGTTTTTTTTTTTTTTTTCGTCATAGGTTGAGAAATGGAGTAAAGTTTTGTAAAGTACAAAAGTTTCCTGAGGTATGGACTTTAACTCATTTTATTTTATGTGGTAAAGCATTAATGAAACACAACATAGTAATAAATTCTCATAGCACATTTGAAGATTGAAGTGGTTCTATTGACCAGTTGCTGTGCATACCTTATTTGGATTATTTATTTCCAAAATATTGGGTTGATATCCTAAGTGCCCTCAACAGTATACTATGATAGACAGAGTATAATTAGACATTGTAGGAACTTGACAGGTATAAAGTGAAAAATTAGAAAAACAAGTAACAGTGAACTTTGGAAGAATTATGTTTCTACATTTTAGGTTATGACTTTATAATGCGGTTGATATTTAACCTTGATACATAGTTCAGTATGAATATTTAATAATATAGCTTAATAAAAAATTTTTAGCTAAATGAAACTTAATTTTATTTATAATTTTATTTCAATCAAACACCACAATTACTTGCTTATAGAATAAAAATCTTAATGTCCCAAGTTTTATCATTTTGGAATGCTTTTTAGTCTTTTGTAATGGCAAATAAGGGTTTTTTATTTTATTCTCTTTCAGATTTTATGTATCCATCTAAAAAGATTCCGACACGAACTGATGTTTTCCACCAAAATCAGCACCCATGTTTCATTTCCACTAGAAGGCCTGGATCTTCAGCCATTTCTTGCTAAGGATAGTCCAACTCAGATTGTGACATATGATCTTCTGTCAGTCATTTGTCATCATGGGACTGCAAGTAGTAAGTATATAGGTTTGACGTTTGTTTTTAGATTTAAAAAATTGTGTCTGAATACAATTGAATTAATTGCTTAAATAAGGTGTGCTTGGAAAGGAAAAAAAAACTAAAAGTAGATTTTACTGCTGGTTATTAAAAACATGTCAGACTCCCAGTATAAAAAAATGATAAATGTATAAGGAAATGGAAACGCTTATTACCCCAATTTGATTGTTGCTCATTGTATATATGTACTTATTGAATCATCACTCTCTGCTCCATAAATACGTACAATTATTATGTGGTAGTCAAAAAACATCAGTTTTAGGAAATGGAATATTTTTTACTAAGGTGTTTGGAATATTTGAAATTATATTGTATAAGATAAGTAGTAAGGACTTTAGCTTGATAAGTTTTACACTGGGTTTTAAAAGATTAATTTTATGTGTTTTTGTTTTCTCAAGCAGTGGTGATGAGGATACATATTAAAAAATAAGATCACAGTTCTTGCTATATATTTTAGCTGCTATGCTATACACTGGAGATAGAAAAAGTTTATCCTCCATTTTGTGTTAATTGTATTACCATAGTGATTTCTTTTCCCTTAAATACAGGTGGACACTATATAGCCTACTGCCGAAACAATT
This sequence comes from Ictidomys tridecemlineatus, assembly GCF_052094955.1. Lineage (NCBI taxonomy): Eukaryota > Metazoa > Chordata > Mammalia > Rodentia > Sciuridae > Ictidomys > Ictidomys tridecemlineatus. The sequence goes on along the minus strand of NC_135487.1, from coordinate 61,644,222 downwards.
TAAATAACCTTTGGTATGAATTTGATGATCAGAGTGTTACTGAAGTTTCAGAATCTACCGTACAAAATGCAGAAGCTTATGTTCTTTTCTATAGGTAATGGAAGTCATTATCTCATATATAAACTAGTTTACAAATAATGAGAGAACATTTATTTCCCTCTTTGGAGTTATTAGTGACTTCTAAGATTTTTCAGTTGGATTGCTCAGTAAAGATAAGAAATTGCTCTATTCTTGTTAGAGTAAAATAAAGTAAAAAAGTTTTCTACAGAATGAGGCTTTGTTTAAAGAACGTTAACATAAATAAGAAGGACAAAGGATGTATTTTGTTTTAGAAAGATTGGTTTTAATAAATCAGAATTAAATATCAACTTTCCTGCTTAAACGGCTGATTAAGGAGGTATTAGTATAAAATTCTTTAGTATTTTATGAAAGAAAATGCTAGCTACTGTAACAGGGATACTAATTAGGTATTTAGCTTGATCTTATTAACAAATATGTGAATGCTTACCATGTGTCAGTATTGTGGACACCAATAGTTAATATATAACATCTCCTTTAGGGGTGTAAAATGTATTTGAGAGGTGATGCAAAGTATGTTTCTCTTGGAATTACCAAGGCTTGAGGAGATCCACAGAATTAGTATGTTTGGGAGTCTAATAAGGAAGAGGAAAAAAATCAAATCTACTAGTCTAATGTAGTAAAATACATATTGGACTTAATGAATTATTGTCTTTAAAAGGAAGAGCAGTGAAGAGGCACAAAAAGAGAGGCGAAGGATATCAAATTTGTTGAACATAATGGAACCTAGCCTCCTTCAGTTTTATATTTCTCGACAGTGGCTGAATAAATTTAAGACCTTTGCTGAACCTGGCCCTATTTCAAATAATGACTTTCTCTGTATTCACGGAGGTAAGAAATCTTGTCTGTAAAGTAGTGGTAGAAGTTTGTTGTTAAATAATTTGCAAATTAGGAATAAGCCAAGAATTTTCCTCTTCTATTTATTTCTTACTTCTCTATCTGCATTCTACCTTAATGTATTTAATTCCATTAGGTTTTCAAAATTTGGTCTTGTCTCTCTAATTATGGGCCTGTTAAACATTTTATTTATTGAGTACCTGTTTAAAACCCTATGCTAGAGCCTGAGAGTTATTTCTGTACTAGTGATTTCAGCTGCCACCTGTACCTGTAGTTCTTATCCCTTTTATCTAAATAAATAGCTGGCTCTTTTCCTAAGTATGGAAATTTATTTGGGGTTAAATAAGAAAGCTTCATATGTGTTAAACATAACTTAAATCCTTGTAATTAGCTAAATTAATGTTTATTCCTAGAATAAATAGGACCTTTGGTGTTTTGATTAACCTTTGATTGAAGACTCAATATTCTTGCTAATTATATTTATAGTGAAACCACAAGGAATAGGAATATCTTATATTGGATATAGAAACTTAAACTCCACAATATTTGTGGGCCTCAGTAGTAGAGTACATGTTCCATAGCACAAGGCCCTGAGTTCAATCCCCAGCATTGACTTTAAAAAAAAACAAAAAACTCCTTATGAATTTCAAGGTATACATTCTTCTTTAGAAAGGATAATAACTAAAATATATACACACACACACACACACACACACACACACACACACACACATACATACACATATTTTTTTGGTACTGGGGATTGAACTCAGGAGCACTCGACCACTGAGCCACATCCCCAGCCCTATTTTGTATTTTATTTAGAGACAGGGTCTCACTGTTTTTTAGCCCCTCTCTTTTGCTGAGGCTGGCTTTGAACTCTGTCTTCCTTCCTCAGCCTCCTGAGCCGCCGGAATTATAGGAATGTGCCACCATGCCTGGCTGAAAATACTTTTTACTTTTTGGGAGGGGAGGCTTGAGAATAATGATTGAACAGTCAGTCAGCAGTCATTAAAAATGAGTTCGACCTTTGAAAGGAATTAAAGAATGAAGCTGACCTGTCAAAAATATTTTTAGGTGTTCCTCCACGAAAAGCTAGTTATATTGAAGACTTGGTTTTGATGCTGCCTCAGAACATTTGGGATAACTTGTATAGCAGGTTTGTTTTTATTTATTTTTCTTTCACATTTTTTAATTGTTTCGTATAGTTGTAGATAATAATGGGATTTTGTTGTTACGTATTCATACATGTACACAACACAACAATGTAATGTGGCCATTATCACTCCCCAGCACTTTCTCGCTCCTTCTCTACCTTCCACACTTTGCAGGTTTGTTTTTAAAAGCAGACAATGTATTATTGTGAAAACTACTTAAAAGTAGCTAAAGGGGGACTGGATTATTTCCTAGATGCTTCTTTTGCTTTTTGTTGCATACTTCTTTTTCATTCATTTATTTATTTTGAAGTGTGAATAGGCAAACTTTATAGCTAGTGTGGCTCTAGTCTAGATGATTTATTCTGATTTTCATATTCTAAATATCTGTTTGTGAAGATATACTTATCATATGAAGTACTTTATTTAAAAGATATTGCCTATACTCACCACTAAAATTTTACTTATGTGTGCACTCCCAAAATTGAATATTCTTACTCTGAAATTTTAAAGTTTTAAATCTTAAAAAATATTTTGTACTATAATGTTCTTACCAGTTATGTTTTCTTTAAATATTAAATCCATCCCAGGAATCCTTTCTACTTGAGAGAATAGGGGAAACCTTCATCTGATTAAAACTTGACTGTGACTGTTTATTTTATATGTTAATTTTTGAAAACCCTTTTTTGGTTGTTGCTGCTAACATTTGGTAGAACAAGGGAAAGTTGAACTATGGATAAGGCAGCGTAGGCAATACATTGGTAAAGTTTTTATTCTAATAAACATAATATCAGGAACTTGTAATTTAAAAACATTTTTTATATTACTTTGAGAATTTTCCTGTGAGGATTTGTTCTTAACTGGGTATTTAGCTATTGACTAAAAAACTAGAAACTATGTGGTAAAACATCAGCTTTGAGATTGCTATAATTTTAATTCTTAAATTCTTCATGCTTTAGGTATGGAGGAGGACCAGCTGTCAACCATCTGTACATTTGTCATACTTGCCAAATTGAGGCAGAGAAAATTGAAAAAAGAAGAAAAACTGAACTGGAAATATTTATTCGGGTAAAAAAAATAATGCTTTTCAAATTGTAAATGATGTAGGATAAAGATGAAAATCTGACAATTAACAAAATGGTTGAATGAAAGTATTGTAATAGATTTCAAGTGTTCTGGGTACCTAACAGTGATGACTTAAGGCCTTCACTGGAATTTTAGTGAGTCAAGTTTTCCTTTGTGGGCTTTTGTTTTTATGGATTGGGCAATACATATTGTTTTAGCTATTGTAACTATAAGATATCTCCTAATTAAAATGGAAAATTCCTCGTTAGTATTGTCTATAGAATACCCAGCTGGCATTCTCAACTTGCATTCTTCTATGAAATATAATGCTGTTTTGTCTTTCGGGAACTCTGTATTTACAAATATACTGTTTCCTCATAGTATATTATGAAGCATTCCTTGATTGTAAAGAGCAGAAAATTTAGTCACAGAATGAAAAAACTGAACAAAGCCAGTTGTTGTGGTACATTCCTGTAACCTCAGCTACTCAGGGAGCTGAGGCAGGGGAATTGAAAGTTTAAGGCCAGCCTTGCAACTTAGCAAGATCTTATCTCAAAATAAAAAGGGCTGAGGATGTAGCTTAATGGTAGATTGGTTGCCTAGCATGTGAAAAGCTGAGTTCAATTTCCAGCACTGTGCAAAGAAACAAAGTTTTTTTTAAAAAATACTGAATTAATAGTTTTTGTAGACAAGGACCAGTGAATTCCAGATGTCTAGGTAGCAAGAGATCTTTTTAATGTATTGCTATAACACAGCTCCAACTATTTTAATACAATCTAAAGTTTAGTTTACCTGAGAGGCATGTTTATTGATAATCCTACTGGGATAATATTGCAAGAGATAATATGCCAAAGAAAATGAATTGCTTTTTTTACTGTTAGAAACAATTTTATGAAAATGATTTGCATTTCTTAATATGGGATATTGCTTTAGCTATTGCAGGAGAAAATGTATGTAAACTAGCTTCACTGCCTCCAGACCAGTTTCTTCTGATTTCAAGTGGCAACAGAGAACTGCTAGCAATAACAGCTTCTATAAAATAGAGTAACAGAAGCAAAGTCCTGCAATGAAACTGCTTAAGGCTAAACTGTTTATTTCACTAATCTCACAACTTTCCTGCAATCATTTTATGCCTATGCAATCCTACTTCCTAAAGAATGAATACATAGCAAATTGATTCTAAAAAGCTACTGAGATAATTTAACAGAACATCTAGCATGAGAGGGAATGGGAACTACGGAAAGCTCTTAATATCAGTCCAAGTGATAAACCAAGACTTTTTAGTCTCAGGACTAAAATTAAATATTAACATTATTCTCACTTCTCTAGAAATGATTCTTGCTTTTGCAAAAAACTAAGCTGCTCCTTTTCTATCTTCCATTTGTTTGAGTTCCTCTAGCATATTCTGAAACCTGTTCTTGGGAGACAGGTTTTCCACATTCATGATGAGATAGATCCTCTTGTTGTTTTGCCTCTGTCCTAGGTCTCTTGGAGTTTGCCTTTCATGTTATCATCTATTTATTTTTGCCACCACATTTTTTTTTTATTGGTGCATTACAGTTGTACATAATGACTGGATTTGTTCTTATGTATTTATACATGCACACAATATAGCAATATAATTTGGCCAATATCGCTCCCTGGTATCAATCTGTTTCTGAATGGATTTTTTTAATAAAGTGGGAGAGAAGATATTGAGCAGACTAAAGTTAAATGTCCTGTGTGTTCCATACTGTGTACCATGTGTGTAAAAACACACCTGCTTCTCTCTTTTTTTTTTAAATTTTAATAGTTTTTATTTTAGTTTTTGGCAGACACAACATCTTTGTTTGTATGTGGTGCTGAGGATCGAACCCGGGCCACACGCATGCCAGGCGAGCGCGCTACTGCTTGAGCCACATCCCCAGCCCCTCTCTTTTTGTTTTGTTTAAATCATTTTATTGTTGTTGTTATTTAGTTATTATGTGGTGATGGGAATTGAACTCAGGGCCTCTTGCATGCTAGGTAAGTGCTTTACAACTGAACTATCTTCCCAGCCCACCTGCTTCTCTCTCTCTTTAAAAAAAAAAATCTTTATTTACTTAATGTGGTGCTAAAAATTGAACCCAGTGCCTCACAAGTGCTCACAAGTGCTCAGCAAGTGCTCTACCACTGAGCCACAATCCCAGCCCTCACCTTCTTCTCTTTTGATTCAGGGTTTGAGTGGGTGAGGGGGCTTGCCTAAAGTAAAGAAATACTTAGAGAAGATATTGGAGGTGTGGATTTCTTAATTTTACTCAGGACTCATTTGCTTCTTGAATCTATGAAAACAAGTATTAGTTGAATATTTATTTATTTATTGAGTAATCCCAGGGGCTTGGGAGGCTGAGGCAGGAGGATTTCGAGTTCAAAGCCAGTCTCAGCAAAAGTGAGGTGCTAAGCAACTCAGTGAGACCCCGTCTCTAAACATAAAGTACAAAATAGGGCTGGGGATGTGGCTCAGTGATTGAATGCTCCTGAGTTCAATCCCTGGTTAACTCTTCCACCAAAAAAAAAAGAGAGAGTATAGAATAAATAGAAATGTTGCTCCTTAATAGATAATACACTACAGTTTGATCCTTTGTCAACTCAGCTTCCATATGCCCTTCCATATCCATATAAATAGTAGCAATAGTATCATCCTTCTACTTGACATGATACACCTAGCTCATATACTAGTACGTGTTGTATTGACTCTTTCCCTAATTTGTGAGATGGCAAGTTCCATCAGTTACCATATCCATTTCTAGCTGTTGTCATTTATCTTTTAGTTCAGCCAATGCAGTTAAAAATATTTTTTTTATAATCTAAGGAATACTAAGGGTTTGGGATGTAACTCAGTGATAGAGCACTTGCTTAGCACGCACAAGGCCCTGTGTTCAACCCCCAGCACCAAAAAAGAAAACAAAACAAAAAAAAACTTATAGTAACCACCACAGTTATACCTTATAATATTAATCGGATGAAAGAAAGGAAAAAATTATTTCAAATTTTCATGTTTATAAATATGTACAAGGAAGAAATATGTGACTTCAACTAATCATTATCCATTTCATATACCCTGTGTTCTCATCCAGCACTTCAGCTGGTTGTGGATGTTTTCCTGGGAAAGCAACCCAGACCTTCCTTACTGAAGTGTATGAATCCTTAGTAGTCATGTATCTGTTAGATTTCTGATATTAATTAATTTAATATTAATTTTTAAGCTCTGGGTATAGAAGTACTAATAATGCCTATAGTGGGTTGAATGGCGATTCTCAAAAATATACTTCCATGCTTTAAGCTCTATGAATTGATCTTATTGATGAATATAACCTTATTTGAAAAACAAAGAGTCTTTGCACAGATAAGGATTTCAGGGTAAAATTATTCTGAATTAATCTATGTGGACCCTAAATTTAGTAAGTGTCCCTATCAAGAGACAGACAGCAGAAAGATACATGAAGAAAGAGGTGAAAGCCATGTGAAGAAAGTGGCATAGATTGGAGCAGTGCAGCTACACGGCAGAATCTTCAGGAGTTGGGGAGTGAAATGTCCTGTAGAGCTTCACAGCGAGCCCAGTTTTTGATTTTGGATTTCTGCTCCCCAGAACTGGGAGTAAATAAGAAAAGGCACCACATATTGGTCTCTTTATGGAGCATATACCACATCATGTAGGATAGTACCAAGCTCACAAAATGTTATCACAAAGTTAAAAAAAAATGTATTTAATAGGCCAGCAGATTTTGGGTGATAACACATGGTAAGGTAATTAATCTTAGAATATGAGATGTTTTTTCTTTTGTACATATGAATTAATTCCATGATCAGAAGCAATGTGGATGTTAGTCAATGAATGAGATGTTCAGTAAATCCAAGATTGGTGGTACTGAGAGAAACATTGTGTGGTAAGACAATAGACCCAAAGTCTAAATCACATGTCACCAGAGCACTATATCCAAATTATATGAAGAACTCATACAAGTGAGTAAGTAGGCAAATATTTCAATTTAAAAATAGATGCAAGATTTGAATAGATATTATTACTAAGAAAGTATGACTAATAAGCATGTGCATAGTATATAGTAGGGAATTCTCAGGTGACTATTCATGATGAGAATGCAAAGTACAGCAGGCTACATGATAAGCAGTTTGGTAATTTCTTAGATTCAGCATTTAGCATCCGACCCAACAATCTACTCTTAGGTTTTCACTCCAGAAACGTCAGTTTACATTCACATAGAACCTGTAAAATGAACTTATCAGTTGCCCCAAATTGTAAACAATTGAAATATCCATCAGGTGGCATATGCATGAACAAAATGTGTTATATTCATACATTGGAAGACTATTCAGCAATAAAAAAAATGGATTACTGATGCATGTGACAACATGAATGAATTTCAGAAACATTATATCAAGTAAAAGACAGGGGGCTGGGGTTGTGGCTCAGTGATAGAGTGTTCGCCTAGCATGTGTGAGGCTCTGGGTTTGATCTTCAGCACCATATAAAGATAAATAAAGGTAAAAAAAAAAAGTAAAAGACATAAAAATGACTAATACCTAATTTTATTTATAAGGAATTTCTGAAGAGGGGGAAAAATACAAAGGTAAATTATTAGATCAGTGGTTTCTAGAGCTAAGAGCAGTAGAGTGATTGTAAACTGCTTAGTGTTTTGGAAATATTGGAAACTGGATTTTGGTGAAGATTGCACAACTAAATTTACTGAAAAATCACTGAACTTCCCAGTAACATTGGGTTAATTATATCAATAAATCCATTTTAATTTTTGTTGTTGGCTTTTATTCCCCCGACCCCTAAGGATCAAACCCAGGGCCATTCTATCATTGAGCTATGTCCCTAACTCTTTTTAAAATTGAGACAGGGGCTTGCTGAGTTGCCCAGGCTGGTCTCAAACTTAAGATCCTTCTACCTCAGCTTCCCAAGTTACTAGGATTATAGGTGTGTGCCACTGCACTTAGCAATAAAGCTATTTTTAAAAATATTTTATTTTTTAGTTGTAGTTGTACACAACACCTTTTATTTTATTTATTTTATTTTTTATGTGGTGCTGAGGATCAAACCCAGGGCCTCGCACATGCTAGGCAAGCGCTCTACCGCTGAGCCACAACCCTAGCCCAATAAAGCTATTTTTAAAAATGAAAATATATACCTCAGTGGTAGAGCAATGAGGCCTTGGGTTTGATCCCCAGCACTGTGCCCTCCCCTACAAAAAGAAAATCTGTGATTACTCCATAACACTAGGTTTTTGTTTGTTTGTTTTTTAATATACCCTCTTTTTAACAAACCAAGTGTGTTCGTATAAAAATAGTACTGGCATACAGTGATCCTCCTGTCTCAACCTACTGAGTCATTGGGATTATATGTGCCCTACTAGTGCCGTAGTTTTGAGAAATTTCCCAAAATTGGATGGGGGAAAAATGCATGTTATTAAGTTAATGGAGTTATTGTGCTTAGTTAAATTTTAAAAAGCCCCCTCCTAGATGTATAAGGAAGAAACTTACTAATCTTTATCAAAGAAACTTATCTTTATCGATGATAAAGTCCTGAAAGAAGTGACCAAATCTGGTAATGGTGTATTTAATAAATGCTATAATTAATTCAGCATCTTTGAGAAATCTCATCTTTCTTTATGCAATCTGTAAATCACAGAAAGTACTAACTCTAATTCCATGCCTTGAGATAAATATGCCTTAATTTCTGTAGAAAAGATAGCCACAGCATTTTTTTCTCTCTCTCTCTCACACACACACACACAGGCACGCACACGCGCGTGCGCGCAGAAACACACACACACACACACACACACACACACACACACACACACACGTCTTTTAGATACTTGGGATTGAACCCAGGAATGCTTTACCCCTGAAATACATTTTCGACCTTTTTTATTTTTTATTTTGAGACAGGGTCTTACTAAGTTACTGAGGCTTGTCTCAAACTTAAGATCCTTGCAGTCCTTCTGCTTCAGCCTCCCAAATAGCTGGGCCATCACTACCAGCTCACAGCATCTTTTATTCCCTTTCATTGTTAAGCAGATACTTTTTGTCTCAGAAAGATCCTTTCCCTCAAAGAACCTACATTTAATAAATAAATAAATGTTGTATATTAAAAATCATATATTATGGAAAAAGGAATAGGGTAAGAGATCAGGATTATAGTATGAGGGGATGAAACAAGTTGCATTTTTAAAGAGAATAATCAAGGTAGGACTCAATGAGAGGTGACATTTAAACAAAAAATTAAAGGATGAGAGAGAGACAGTCATTTCAATACCTGCTGAAAGAAGGGATAGCCAGTACAAAATCCTTGAGAGATGGGAATGTTATTTGATTGGTTCTAGGAAAACAAAGAGATTAATGTGATTACATGTAGAAATGGAGAAAGAAAAAATTAGAATGTAAAGTCAGATCATGGGAGGTACTTCTGGGCTATTATAAGGATCTTTGGGGACAGTTGCAGGGTTTCTGTTTAATTAAGGGGATGACATAATCTGAATTTGTCCAGTTAGTACATACCATGGGCTTTTAGTTACCCATCATGAAATACTACTGTAAGTAGATAAATTCCCAAATACTCTTCATTTTGCTGAGGCTCTGCACCTGTACTGCTCTTTCTATACCAGTTTTTCTATCAGTTGGGTTTTTTAAGTTGCCAGCAGTGGGGGGCCAGACTGATTAATTTAAGCAGAAAAATAATTTATTGAAAAAAAAACTGAATAATCAGACATCCAAAAGTTTGAAAATCAAAGTAGCCCTGGGTATGTAAGCTAACCAAAATTGATGTCAAAGTGACTCCATTCTAGCCATTAGGTTATTTTCTTGAAGAATTCCATTTCTAATAGAGTTGTGCCTATTGTGGGTCACATACCCATTCCTTAGGCTAGTGGAGGAAGTGAAACATGTTTAGGGATAATTCCTCTACTTTTGAGAATTTACATATACGTACCACATATATATTGCCTGTGAAATAACATGTACAAGAATATTCTTTTTTATATGTATGCAATTTAATTATTTTTTATGTGGTGCTAAGGATTGAACCAGTGCCTCACATGTGCTAGGCAAGTTCTCTACCCCTGAGCCACAACCCTAGTCCTACAAGAGTATTCTTTGGTGCCCTGAGCCACAACCCCAGCCCTACAAGAGTATTCTTTGCCACATTGTGTTGGTAATAGCATATTGTCCACCAGTATCTTAATTGAACAAAAGCAAAGTTTAGATGTTGTTAAAGTTTACACATCAGAGTTTTAAGAAGTATGTGTTATTTTTGTGTAGTTATTGTTTGAAGACTTTACTTTGAGCATCTTCCACTTATACAGACTTCTATACCCGTCTTGTTAAATTTTGAGACACAAACTAGAATTGTTTATTAATAATTTCTACCACATATCATAATACTAAGATACTTAGCATCAGTGTACATTTATTGTGGTACCATAGTCTATATGTGTATGAGAAATTGGCCTTATCAGATACTGAAGTGGAATGATTTTACTGTTTTGTGACTTTGCAAGTTGTTGATTAAAGATGACTGATTTTTTTTCCTTTCTGTAGCTTAACAGAGCATTCCAAGAGGAAGACTCTCCAGTGACATTTTATTGCATAAGTATGCAGTGGTTTAGAGAATGGGAGAGTTTTGTGAAGGGTAAAGATGGAGGTGAGTGGTTAACTGAATTTTTTGGTAACTGTTTATTCATTTAACAAGTATCTTGAGCGTCTGAGAAATACTTATTGCAAAAGAAAAAAAGACCCCTGACCTCAGAGAACTTACATTCTAATTTATATTCTTTGGTTTCTGTTTGTTTGGTACTGGGGATTGAAGCCATGGCCTCTTTACCACTCAGCTATGCCCCCAGCCCTTTTTATTTTGAGACAGGCCATCTAAGTTACTGAAGTTGGCCTTGAACTTGTGATACTCCTTCCTCAGCCACCTGAGTTGCTGGGATCACAGATGTGCACCACCATGCCTGGCTATATTCTTGTTTTGATTGGGGGTGGAGGGGTGGGATTTATAAGCCTGTTTTATTGGCTTAGAGATTATCTCAGTGTTAGAATGCTTCCCTAGGAAACATGAGATCCTGGGTTCTATCTCCAGCATTACAGTAAACAAAAGGGTAAACATTTTATGAATTATAGCATATTCACAGCAAGAATAAAAGAACTGTATAAAATGAGTCAATTATTCTGATTTTTTTTTTTTTTTGCAGTACCAGGGATTGAACCCAGAGTGTTCTACCAATGAGCTATATCCCCACTCCTTTTTACTTTTGAGACAGTTTCTCACTGAATTGCCTAGGCTAGCCTTGAACTTCAGATCCTCCTGCCTCAGACTGCCAAGTCTCTGTAATTATAGGTGTCTGCCACCGTGCTCAGCAGTATTATTATTAGTTGTTGATGGACCTTTATTTTATTTATTTATATGTAATGCTAAGAATTGAACCCATTGCCTCACACATGCTAGGCAAGTGCTCCACCAATGAGCTACAACCCCAGCCTACCAGTCTGTGATCTTATTATTGAAGAATTTAATAAATTATAGCAATAAAAGATTGATTATGGTTTATCCAATACAGTGAAATACTTTGTATGCCTTTAAAATAATTTTATGTTGTAATATTAATAATTTCAGAGCTGGGATTGTGGCTCAGCGGTAGAGCCCTCGCCTAGCACAGGTGGGACCTGGGTTCGATCCTCAGCACCACATAAAAAAATAAAGGGATTGTGCTGTGTCCATCTACACCTAAAAAATAAATATTTTTTAAAAATAATGATTTCATAATTAGATGTTCTTGATATATGTAAAAAGCTTGCAACTCAATATGCATAGTTTGAATCCTGTTTTTTTAAAGCTAAAATTATATTATGTAAAAGCAGAAAGACCTTATAGATTTTTTTTAATTTGCTGGACTGTGGTGGGGAAACATTATAGGGGGGAGAGAGAGAGAGAGAGAGAGAGAGAGAGAGAGAAAATTTTTAATATTTATTTTTTAGTTCTCGGCAGACACAACATCTTTGTTGGTATGTGGTGCTGAGGATTGAACCCGGGCTGCCCGCATGCCAGCCCCAGACCTTATAGATATTAAAGCAGTTTGCCTATCTGGGTGTGGTGGTGGATGTCTGTAATCCTAGTGATTTAGGAGACTGTGGCAGAGAAGAGTTTGTCAGCCTAAGCAGCTTAGTGAGACCCTGTCTCAAAAAATTAAAGGGGCTGGAGATGTAGCTCAGTAGACGAGCACCATTGGATTCAATACCTAGTACCACCAAAGGGGGAAAAAATTGCCTATTCTTCTGTAATACAATTAAAATAATTATTTTCTTCTATTCTGATATTGTGCCTATTTCAAAGCTGCTGCATTTTTTTTGTGTATGTGTGTGTGTGGGTTATCAGGGATTGAACCCATGGGTGCTTTACCACTGAACTACATCCTTTTTTATTTTGAGACAGTCTTGCTAAGTTGCTAAGGCCTGTGTTAAATTGTTGGGTTAAACTTTGAATCCTCCTTCATCAATCTCCCAAGTCACCAAGATAACAGGCATGTACCACTATGTCTAGCTAAGACATTTTTTCTTAAATTAAGAGAGGATATATTTTTTAAATTTTATAATTCTTATTTTTAAATTTGCTTCAATGACTATCTGAAACAAATTGAGAATTGTTTAAAATTTCTTTTAAAATTACAATGGAATTAATTGAACATGATGGTATTGTCTTTAATCCAGTTACTCAAGAGATTAGGTAGGAGGATTGCAAGTTCAAGGCTAGCCTAGGCAATTGAGTGAGACACTGTTTCAAAATAAAATTTAAAAAGCTGCGGATATAGCTCAGTAGTAGAAGACCAGTGGTTTCAGTCCTCTGAACTAGGGGAAGAAGTTACAAAGGAATTGTTCTTTGACAACATTAAAGATAACACTTTGATCTGCAGTCCCTAAATGGAGAGTTAAGAAATAATTCTACTAGACTTTGGGAAGGTTAATGAACCTCTCTTACCTTCTTTCCTAGAGCTATTTTGGGAAAAATAAAACCCAAAAAGGAAGAAACTTAGAAAGAATCTTTACCTTAGGTAGAAACTGTAATAATTTGTAAACTTTGATTGTTTGGTTACAGCACTCAATCATTTCATGCACAGAATTATGTAATTATTTGTTAAATTTGTTTGACGTATGCATTTTGATAAATCTTTTTTCCTTTGAACTTAGATCCTCCAGGTCCTATTGACAATACTAAAATTGCAGTCACTAAATGTGGTAATGTGATGCTCAGGCAAGGTAAGTTTTATTAATACTAAAACCTTTACTTAGCCAGGTACGGCAGTGCATGCCTGTAATTCCAGATACCGAGGAGACTGTAATAGAAGGGTTACATTTGAAGACAATCTACGTAACTTAGTGAGAGTGTGTCAAAATAAGATAACAGTGGCTAGGGATGTAGCTCAATAATATTTTGCCATAGGTTCAACCCCCAGTACTACAAAAATAGAAGAGAAAAAAAGAATGTAATTCGTGCTAGAACTAAGACAAAATAGTTGGAAAGCAGTCAATGTTTATTTGTTTATTTTAATCTGAAAAAAGATTGTAAAGCTATTGATAGGAGCTGGGAAAAAGCATCTCTAACAGACATACATTGCAAGTTATGAAAATTATTTCAGGCACAATTATTTTATCAGTTATTTATAATCAATTTTTTTACAATATAATCAAATTATTATTATCAAATTGTACAATACAAGTTGGTAGTTTGAAGATTGATGTTTCAGAAGTTCTCATTTATTTCTAGATGACTTGTGCTGGTGGGTACATTATAAAAGCATGTCCAATATGAATATATATGTTTGTAAACATTATTTGCTCTATATACCCATAATTTTAGGAGCAGATTCTGGTCAAATTTCCGAAGAAACATGGAATTTTCTGCAGTCTATATATGGTGGAGGACCTGAAGTTATCCTACGACCTCCAGTTGTTCATGTTGATCCTGACATATTACAAGCAGAAGAAAAAATTGAAGTAGAAACACGATCTTTGTAATCTGGAGGATATAGGGAGTTCTAATGAGAAATCATTTTCACTTCCCTTGACATATACATTCAAAAACATTCCTTAAAGCATGTTTTTTCTTGATTTTTTTCATCTTTTATCCCATTTATTCTGTCTTACTGGGCATTGAGGAAAAAATGTTAAAATGTGTAATATACTACAGGTTGGTGTATTTAATGCTAAATAACTTACCATATAAGTCTTTAAGTGTAATATTTTTGAAACAGAAGGGACAGTTGTGATTGATTGGTAATCAGTAGGCTGTCTTTGATCTTTTTACTACACGCAGATCCTGTATATCCTTTGTAGTGTTGTAAATATTTTTTGCTTTGAAAACTTTTTCATTACTCTGTGTTAGCAAAACTGACCAATCTTTTCAGTTCTCCAAAATCCTAATTTATTTGTATAGTTTTGACATGGCTTGGTATAACAAAGAGCCTATTTTAAATTAAGAGTAGTAGTCAGAAAGTTGTTAATTTCCCAAAGCTCAGGAAACATTAGGGTGTCACTTCTTTTGCACTGCACCATACAAATTAGCATATTAAAACGTGCAAAATGTCTTGAATGTATCAAAGATATATTTAGTTTGAGTGGAACTTGTCAGCCAATATCAGTAACTTATTGCTGCTTATATTGTAAAACTTCAATTCCTACAACCCTGGATAGTGTTCATTAATGTCAGTAAGTAAAAATCTTTAGAGTTAGTTTTAGGCCACCTTTCATTTTGCAAGCATGAAGTGTGGAATGTGTCAATGAGATTGTTGATAAAGCTGAAGCCACTTACAAAATGATTTTTTTAATGAAATGCATAAAGTCTTTTTGAATAATGTAGTATGCACCACTATTTGCTTGATTATGTAATGTTAAAAGTTTAACTATACTCCGAAAGCATACTGGATAACATTGAGGATGTTGGATAACATTCTTGATGTCTTTGTTTCAGTTTGAGGCAGCTGCCACCATTTAAAGTGATATTGTTAAAAATTAGTTCAATAAAAATGATGTATAATTATATAATTGAATGTTGAATTTATTTGATAGATATTAAAGTTGAAGGGTATAGAATTTGTTAATATTAATGCCTTCTTAGTAATCTTTTCAGAAATATGGACATCATTCAGGAAAGTTTTTTTTTTTTAATATCTTTATATTTATGTGGTGCTGAGGATGGAACCCAGTGCCTCATGCATACCAAGCAATCGCTCTATTACTGAGCCACAACCCCAGTCCCATCAGTAAAGTTTTATTGTTTAATGAATTTATTAATCAGCTGTTTAAGATCCATTTGAATTTTTTTGGTACCTGGGATTGAACCCAGGGTACATAACCACTGAGCCACATCCCCAGCTCCTTTCTGAAATATTTTATTTAGAGATAGGGTCTTACTGTGTTGCTTAAAACTTTGCTGAGTTGCTGAGGCTCGCTTTAAATCGATCCTCCTACCTCAGCCTTCAGATTATTATAATCCTCAGCTAGGATTATAGGCATGTGCCACTGCGCTGGCTTGAAAATTTTTTTAAAAGGTTTTAGTTTTCTTCTTCCTCATAATCATACTGTGATTCTTCTCGAGGGTTGAATGATTTTTTAAAATTTTTTACTGATACTTAAAAACATAAAATTTATACATATTTATTTAGTGCCATGTAATATTTGATACATGTATCCATTGTGTACAATCAGATGGTTTTGATCTGTGTTTAAATCACCAGAATTTAGTATAATGCCGGGCACTTATTTAAATTTAAAAAGGTTTGTTTTCAATAGCATTTGCCATTGAACACTTAACAATGTTTTAGTCACTCTACTAATGTGCTTTCCTTATGTCTAATATTCGCAACAATTCTATGATATAGGCTAAGTGTCTTGCCCAAAGTTATATAACAAAGAAGTGGCAGTTTGGGATTCCAACTTAAATCAACGTGACTTCATACCAGTGCTTTTATTCACTACAATATATTATTCCCTAATGAATTCCCTTGAAACTGGTTATGGCATCACATTCATTTATAGTAACGTATTATTGAAATACAATAGGGCAGGAATTGTGACTCAGTGGCAGGCTCTTGTCTAGCATGCATGAGGCACCGGGTTCAATCCTCAGCACCACATAAGAATATAAAAAAATGAAATTATTAAAAAAGGGAATTGGGGCTGTGGCTGTGGCTCAGCGGTAGCACACTTGCTTGGCATATTTGAGGCACTGGATTTGATTCTCAGTACTGCATATAAATAAAGGTCTATCAACAACTTAAAAAAATTTTTTTTTAAAAAAGGAATATAATAGAGAATACTAGTCCCACTGGGTATGGTGGTGCATACCTCAATTTAGGAGGCTGAGGCAGGAGGATCACAAATTTGAGGCCAGTCATAGCAACTTAGCAAGATACTTATCTAAAAAAAAAAAATGGGTCTGGGATGTGGCTTAGTGGTACAATCCTTTGAGTACAATCCTCAGTTACCCCCCGCCCCCGAAAAAAGAGTTCATTCAATTTTTTACATTATGTTTGTCAAAATACATAATAAGTGGTAGCACTATGCCTTTTTAGCTAATGGAAAATTGTAGTCAAAGGATAGTGAGAGCCTATGTATTTAAAGTACTTTGATTTCTAATATGAAAGTGATTAGTTTTTTAGAGTCACTTTGCCTAAATTCAAATCCTAGTTGCTGTTACTTTCCAACTATGATTTAAATTTTTTTTTTTTTTTTGTATTGGGGTTGAATCCAGGGGCGCTCAACTACTGAGCCACATCCCCAGCTCTTTTTTGTATTTTATTATTTTCTTTAGAGGCAGGTTCTCAGTGAGTTGCTTAGGCCTCACTAAGTTGGTGAGGCTGGGTTTGAACTCATGATCTTCCTTGCCTCAGCTTTCCAAACTGTTGGGATTACAGGCATGTTCCACTGCGCCTGGCTCTGTTTGTGATTTTGAACAATATTTAAACTTCTTTCATCTTCAGTTTTCTTTGTTAAGTGAGAATGCTACCTTGGATTTCCCAGGAAACAGACACTGAGATGTTAAGAGTGCATACAGTTTGTTGTGGAGGAATGGAATGGTGCACATAGCTCAGTGATAGAGTGTGTACTTAGCATGGTGGGAGTCCATAATTGTAATAACCAGTACCATCCCTTGGGAAAAAAATGAAGGAAAGAATATTATTAGATTAAGCAGGATTGACCAAGAGTTATCAGAATGATGCAGACCTGATGTCCTCTGCCAACTCCCTAAGGACATCTGGAGCTACGACTTCAGAAATGGCTTTGTCTTTGTACTATAAGTTGGCCTTATTTTGTCACTGACTAGCGACTATCTGGAAAAGAAACTCAGCTTGACCCCAGAGGAGTCAAGGGAGTTGTCAGATTTCTAAATGTAGGATCTGACAGCAAGTGTTTTCTTGAGAGAAGTCTGAATAAATCTGTCTGCCATACTCAATCATGGGATTATAATAATTACATTTATTGTTACATATTATTATATGAACACAGTACTGAACATAGTTGGCACTCAGTGATGTAATCTGTTATTCTTTGTTCTTTTCAAAAGACATAACTTCTAAGGACACAGCATTATCTGTGTAGGATCTTCCCAGTAAGGTTTAATATGAATCTAATCATGAGGGAAAGCAAGATAAAAATTTTAAAGGCATGTTGTACAAACATAGCTGCTCTGGACTCTTCAAAAATTTTGTGTTATGATAGACATAAAAGAGGCTAGATGGCCAGACATGGTGGCACATGCCTGTAATGTCAGAAGCTCAGGAGGCTGAGATAGGAGGATTGCCAAGTTCAAAGCCAACCTTAGCAACTTAGTGAAGCCTTCAGCAACTTAGCCGAGACCCTGTCTCAAAGAATAAAAAGAGCTGGTGATGTGGCTCAGTGATTAAGTGCCTCTGGGTTCAATCAATGGTACCAAAAAAAAAAAAAAGAAAAAAAATAGATGAAGATTAAGAGAAGGTGACAACGAAATGCAATATCTGGTTCTTAATTTGGTTCTGGATGGGAGGGAGCAGATTATAAGGAACAATAATTGGAAGAGTTTGAGAAATTCAATTATATACGTTATATATGCTGAAATGGGATAGATTTTAGATCTTAGATAAAATAATACAAATGTTAAATTTTTTGTTTGGTGTTACTGAAGATTGAATTCAGGGGCATAGGACTACTGAACTACCTCTTCTCCCAGCCTTTTAAAAAATTTTTTATTTTGAGACAGGGTCTTGCCAAATTGCTCAGGCTGGTTTTGAACCTGTAATCCTCCTGCCTCAGTCTCCCACATTGTTGGGATTACAGGCAAGTGCCACTCTGCCCTGCCTCAGTGTTAAGTTTCTTGAGTGTGAAAACTAGTATGTAGAAGAAAGCCCTTGTTAGGAAATATATGCTGAAATACAGAAGTTTACATGGTAATTGTATAATATTTAGGAAGGTGGGAAGATATTTAACAATATCTCCATACTTTTACTTGGTAATTTTATAATATTTAGTTTTGCATTCAGTTTAGTTCTCAATGCTTAGTGATATTTTTAGTGATCCTTTGTCAATTTCCTAGGATAGCATACTACCATTATAGTACTCCATAGTCTTACTCTTCTCCTGGCTTCATTAAATAACCTGACCTCTATTTTGCTAAGACTGAAACATTACTTCTTTGTCTTCCTTTCATTGCCGCCTCTTAATATCTTTCCAGATTAGAGATAAAGAAGGGGCTTCTCCCTCCTCAGCTTTATTAAGGTATAATTGACAATGGGGGACTCTTTCTCTTTTCCTGTCTTCCTTGGCAATTCATTTTTTCATTTAGTTTTTTTTTTTCTTCTTTTTTTTACAGTGCTGGAAATTGAACTCAGGGCTCTGTATATGCCAGGTAAGTGCTCTACCGCTGAGCTATACCCCTAGCCCCTTTTGTTTTTATTTTGAGATAGGCTCTTGCTCAGTTGCCCATGCTGGCCTCAAATTTGTAATCCTGCCTTGGCCTCCTGAGTAGCTGGGATTATAGGTGTGTACCACTATGCCTGACTTCATTTAATTAGTTTCAATGCCCTACACTTTCTGCTATGTTTTTAAAAATCAATTATCAATCCTTCATGCTACAGTGCTTCTTAACTCTCCCTCTTCACTAGCACCTTGCCTTTCCTTCAGGGGAAATTCCCTCATTTTGAGCCAAGGAAATGAATATTCTCTAGAACAACCTGCCACACCTGTTTCTTCTTTTTTATTTACAAAGTTTTGAATCCAGTCTATTGTTGCGGACCATCCATGGGCTGTGTGTATGAGCTGTGCACATTGAGCAGTATGAGGGGACTGGCCTGACATTGCTGCCTGATTGGGCCGTGCAGCGTATGTGTGCCTTTTCTGCCTGTGATCCCACACAGCACCTGAGATGGGTGTGGCTTTCCAAGATGTCAATCAACCTGTTGACCACAAGACATCACCAAGCAAGACTCCACCCTTTGAAACCCAATCCCTTGCCTTATATTCTATGAATGGCTTTTCCCCAATACATAGCGGGTTTCAGGTGTGTTCTCTCTCTTGCCTCCCTTGCTCCCCTTGCCTTCAGTGTGGGACCTGACACCTGAGGTCTCAGAGCTGTCTCTGACCCCCCAAAAAGGTATTTTTGTGTTTGTGTGGTTTTTTAGTTGTCAGCCCAACAGCTGGTGACAGTCTATACCCTTTAATTCCACTTTATGCCCTCTTTCCTTTTCAGATCTGTCTGGTTTCTATCTTTATTTCCCTGCTTAAATTACTTTCCCCATATATATGACTTATTAGCACTCATTACTATTTTCATAACAAACTTTAGGATATTATTTATATTAGTTACATCAGAAAGGCAATTTCCTTATGTCTTAGCTATTTCTCTGACCCTCAGTGGTCAATTTGAATATATATATTACTATTTTGAATGATGGCACTGGGAAGGGGAATGAATTCTCTATGGAAAAAAAAAAAAGGAATTACTATTTTTCTAGGTAGCTCAGTGGTACAGGGCTTGCCTAGCATGTGTGAAGCCCTGGGTTTGATATTTGATCCACAATACCACCAAAAAAAAAGAAAGAAAAAAGAAAAGAAAAATGGACTATTATTAAACTATCTTAATAACAACCCAACTACCTTTTAAAAATGTTTTTATTGTTTGTACAGGGGATTGAGGCCAGAGGCACCCTACCACTGAGCTATATCCCCAGTCCTATTATTTTTAGTTTTTTGGACAGGATTTCTGGCTAAATTGCCCAGGCTGTTCTCAAACTTGCAATCCTGTCTCATCCTCCTAACTGGCTGGGATTACAGGAGTGTACCATTGTACCTCACTATCCTATCTTTTAAGATGATTCTCCAGTATATTTTACTAGCTTTAATGTATCTTTCTAACTGTACTAGATATATGTACTCATACATCAGTCATCTAAAACTCAACAATTTGAAAAGCGGCATGAATAGTCATTAGAAATATGGGCTCCAGCTGGGTGTGGTGGTGCACACCTGTAATCCCAGTGACTCTGGAGGCTAAGGCAGGAAGACCCCAAGTTTGAGGACAGCCTGAGCAACTTAGTAAGAACCTGTCTCAAAAAATAAAAAGGGCTGGGGACTTAGCTCAGTGGTAAAGCACCCCTGAGGTGAATCCCCAGTATGCCCCACCCCTGAAAAAAGTATAGGCTCCTGAGTTAGTTTATCAGTTTTTGCCAAATTTCAGTGGTGTGTAAGAAGAATTTATTTTGTAAGTTTGTGGCTAATCAGACTTTGGCCCATTCCCACTGATGCATCTGCTGACCTTTCCTGGGTTTACTGATTTTTCTTGGGATTGACTGATCTGGCTGACTTCTCCTGAGGTGACTGGAGCAAATTGGCTGTTTCTTATATTCTTCAGCAGACTAACCCAGGTGTGTTCTCTGTATAGCAGAGGAGCAAGTCATTTTCAAGCTAATACATGTGTCACATGTATTAACATGTCATTGGCTAAAGCAAGTTAGAGGTTGATCTCAGAATCAAGGAATAGGGAAATAGATTCTACTTTCAGTGAGAGGAACTGCCAAGTCAAATGGCAAGCTGGGCATAGTGGTGCATGCTTGTTCTAGTGATTAAGGAGGCTGAGAAATGAAGATCACAAATTGGAAGCTAGCCTTGACAATTTAGCAAGGCTTTGTCTCAAAAAATAAAAAAGAAGTGAGGATGTAGCTCAATGGTAAATTGCTTCTAGGTTCAATTCCTCTGTGTGTGTGTGTGTAGGGGGAGGTCACATGGCAAAAGGTGTGGCTACAGGGAAGTGTAAATAAGGTAACCTAATCAGTGTAACATACTGAGATTGCTTGTACTTGGATACTAAGTCCTGCCAACATCTATAAGGCCTTGGCAAGTTCTCTGGCCTTGGTTTCCTTATCTACAAAATGAATATTTATTTCATTGGTTTGTTCTGAAACTAAATGCTGTATTAGATACAAAGTACATTGTGAAGGTATAGTATCCATCTTCGTAGCTTTTGGTGCAACTAACATGTTCTGCCAGTTCTATAGTCCTACAGTACTATTCATTTGTCACCAATGCAGAAAGTCAAGGATTCCAATACAGATAATAACCTTGATTCATGTCAGAAAATGTGTAAATTTAGCAAAATTATAGAAGCATGATTTATGATAGCAGCTCTCCAGGTATAGATTAATAAGACAAGGCCTTTTGGGTTCAAGTTCCTTCAGCTTTTTGTCTCTTGCCCACATTAAATTCTGCTACAGACCTGTGTACATAAATGTGAGGCTATGTGAACGTGACAGCAGGATAGTTCAACACTAGGCATGATGCCATTCAGGCTTAAGACTATCTTTTATAGCTGGGTGTGGTTGTACATGCCTGTAATCCCAGGAACTTAGGAGGAGGATCTCAAATTTGAGGTCAGCCTCAGCAATTTAGCAAAGCCCTAAATAACTGAGCAAGACACTGCCTCAAAATAAAGAATAAGACAGGCTGAGGATGTGGCTCAGGGGTTAAGTGCCCCTGGTTTAATCCCTGGTACAAGAACAAAACAAAAAGCATAAAACAGTATCTCAAAATTTAACTGATAAAAAAATTATTTTTAACAATTCTGTGTGTGGTCCTTGTGGTGTTGACCAGATTCACTCATCAGGGTGCATTCAGTTGATGGTGAAGCTATGCTGGAATGTCAGTAAAAACTTCTCACTGGACTGGCGTGTTGGTGTTCAAGTTGACCAAGGTGCAGAATTCATCTCTCTTAAGGCCTTTCTTTCCCCATGATCTCACCCACTAGGGTCTCTCCATGTGACTTCTCTCCAACAAGATAGCATAATTTATGGTAGCTGAGTTCCAAGAGGGTAAAAGTAAATGCTGTAGGCTTCTAAAGAGTTATAACAAGAATTGGCACAATGCCATTTCTGCCATCTTTGTGTAGGAAGGGAACTACACAAGAATATGCACTACAGGAAGCACAGCTCATTGGGAGTTATCAAGAGTTTATTGATTTGATTAGCCTGGTGAAGCAAGAGGAAAGAAGGAGGGCTTGCGCAATATGTTTGTTTCACTGGCAATGATAAGAAGAGTGGTTTGGGTGGTGAGGGCCTAATTGATCCATTGTAAAGTTATTGTTTGACTTTTCAATTAATAGATTTTGTGGTTGTTTTTTCTTTTTAGTACTGAGGATTGAACCCAGGGCCTCATGCATGCTAAGCATATGTTCTGTCACTGAGCTATACCCACAGCCCCTAGTTCTCCTTTTGAGGGACTTTGAAAAAGATTCTTTACCTGTAAATGAATTGTGGGAAGGCAGGGATTAGTTCTAAATCTTTTATGTTTTGAAAGCAAAACTGATTTGGTTCTCCAGGAATCAGTTGAGACCCAGAAGACTCATGTTTTATGGATCACATCAGCTAAATGAATGGAGGATCATCTGAATAATGTATAATTAATTTATTCCTTTAAATGTTTCTTAAATATTTCCTTTTATTAAGATGAAGTTTCTTTCCTAGGCTATGCTTATCATCTTTTCCAAGTTGAATTGCTTTCAGCCTAGAGTGAAAGATGTATTAAAGGATCCCAACAAATTAATTGTTGGATTTACTAGAAAGATGCTGTTGAGAATACTGTTCACATGATCTTGTCTTTAGGAGATACTATGGGAGGAATGTATCTTCTTTTTACTATTGGGAATAGTAATGGGCAAATTGTTTTATTATCTATGTGGATATTGAGACTGTTATAACTGATCTTGTTTTTCCTTGTAACACCTGCTAGAAATCCTAAATCAAGTGTGTAGGACCTTAGAGCATGTATGTTTATGCATTATTTTTCTTCTGTTTTCTTTTCCCCCTAATTTTCCTATTTTAATTATTTTGAATTCTTTTTTTAACCTGTATACCAAGTTTTTCATAAACCACAAAAAGTTTCTTAGAAATAAGTACTTTCCTAGAAACAAATAATGTACAAATTTTTAACACGTGCTAAATATATTCATCATTTTGGTTATGTACAACTATATCTTCCCCACAATATAATAAGCACCAAAGAAAAGGGTTTTGTCTTGTTCACCCCCATAGCTTAATGTGGTCTGTAACACAAAGTAAGTGTCTGGTAAATTTGTCTAATATGTTAATGTTGATGATTCCTTTCTTCAAATTTCCTCATCCCTTTTGTTTGGGGTACTACTTTATCCAGTTTTTCTTTTACTGTTCTAGTCCCTCAGTTCTGTTTTTCACTTTCCTTGCCTATAAAAATGTCAGTATTTCTCAAGACTTTGTTCTTTCTACAATTCTTTGTGTTTTCTTCATACCACCCCCCTCCCCCCCCACCACATTTATATCCAAGGTTCCAGTTAACTTCCAGATTAGACTCCTAGGCAACTTCATTTGGATATACTAGAGTTATCTTAAACTCAGTATACCCTTAATGGAACACATCATTTCCCATGCTAAACTTGCTCCTACTTTAGTATTTTCTGTGGTCATCAATGACACCTCTATTTCCCTAGTCACCCAAGTCAGGAATCCTAGACTTTCTTTCACATGCTCACAAATTCAATCAACTACCCAATTATAGAGCTTCAGCCCTACAAATATCCAGACACACAAAGGAAATGATCAAACCAATTACAGACATGTGCCAGTGTAGCCAGATTAAAAAAAAAAAAATTATAGTGCTAAGTATGGAACCCAGGGCTTCATGCATGCAAGGGAAGTGATCTATCACTGAACGACACCCACAACCCCAGTGACCTGGGCTTTTCATCCACAGTACTTGACAGTACTTGGCATATGTTGAAAGGAAGAATGATTTTTCAAAGAGGATTCTAAGGCAGTGCCTTACATGTTATAGTAGGGGACTGAGAGAAACGTGAGCTTTTTGCCTACTTCTAGGTTCCCTTTTATTTGGTTCAAGTATTAGACTTGAGATTGTAATAGGAATGCCAGCGTTTCAGAAAATATTGTACAAACCTTTACATTATTTGATTTTAAAGTATTTTATCTCTTCAATATTCTGGGATGGAGGTATATTTCATTAAGCCTGGGTACATTCACCAGCACAAAAAACCAAAAACAAATCGAATCAGATCTTCAGAGTTCTATGATTGTAGATGAAAATAACAACAGTCATATAGGACTATACCTTAGTTAGGATGAGGCATTCACAAGCAAGGTTAACAGTGGTTATGGATATACATTTAGTCATGTTGGGGATGGAACCTAGGACCTTGCACATGCTAGGTAGAGGGAGAAGTTACAATGGAGTATCTCAGCTGATCCTACAATTCTGTAAATATGATGATCCTTGAGGATTGTCTCAAGCTGAGATAAGCAGTAAGTAGTTTGGGACTTTTATCCATGCATTGATCAGTTAGTGGATGTGGTCTCTCTGGAAATATTATTTATTGTACTGGAGACTGAACCCAGGGGTGCTTTACCAGTGAACTACATCCCCAGCTTTTTATTGTTTGAGACAGAATCTCACTAAATTGCCCAGGCTGGCCTCAAACTTATGATCCTCTTGCCTTGGCCTCCACAGGGATGTAATATAAAGTATATGGCTGGACACACCAGACTCAGAAAGCCACACTTATTGTGGTCATGTTACGTAGAATTTGGCTCTGTAAGTACACAGAGCAAGATAGGGAAACCATGTTGCTACTAGCACCAAGTAGACTGAAGGAAAGCTTCCTGAGCCTGGTATGCAGGCCTCTCTGTAGTCCAGTTACTCAGGAGGCTGAGGGGGGGAATCTCTTGAGCCCAGGACTTCAATGCCAGCCTAGGCAATACAGTGATAGATAGGTTAGATAGATAAATAAATGTATTCTCAACATAAAAATGTACCCTTGAGGCAGATACTGTTTTGAAATGGAAACTAAAACAAATACAGGAGCCATTTCAACCACTGAGTAGCTTTTATTAGCCATATTTAAAGAAGGCACACAAATCCATTTGCCTGAAAAAATTGCTTTGGAGATAAAGAAAAGAAAAGCAATACTTGACAACTGTAAGAGAGTAGTACCACTTTATGTCTTTTATCACTGGGTTTGATACTTTTGGGATATGCCTTCTGATTACACAGTGAAGGAAGTTGAGTTTTCCACAGCTCATAAAGGAAGCAATTATGTGTTGGACTTATTTGTATGCTCAATGTGGTTGGTAGATGCAATGGATATTTTTGGGGGTTGGGGGTAGGGCTAGGGATTGAACACAGGGCCTGCACATGCAAGGCAAGTACTGATCTACACCCCCAACAATCCACCTCCCCTTTTAAGTTTTATTCTGAGGCAGGCTCTCTTTAAGTGGCCTAGACTGGCCTTGACTTGAGTAGGTGGAACCACCACGTTTTGCCTGGAGATTTATATTTATAAATATATATATGTAAAATTATTTATATATATATATTTAATAATTTTTGATATGGGGATTGAACCCAGGAGCACTTAACACTGAGCCACATCTTCAGTCCTTTTTGAGATAGGGTCTTGCTAAGTTGCTTAGGGCCTCATTAAATTGCTGAGACTGGTTTTGAACTTGTGATCCTCCTGTCTCAGCCTCCAGAGCCACTAGGATTACAGGCATGCACCATCCTGCCGCACAGTGCTGGGATTAAATCCAGGGCCTCGAACTTGCTAAGCAAGCACTCTACCACCAAGTGATATCCCCAGTTCTTTTTGATTTTGAGGCAGGTTATAGCTAAATTGCCCAATCTAGCTTCATCCTTCCCAATCACTGGGTACTATCACACCCAGCAATATAGCTTTTTAATTTTTTTTTTTTTTGGTAGTGCTGGGGATCAAACCCAGGGCCTTGCATGTACTACGCAAGTGCTCTACCACTGAGTTATTACCCACAGCCCCCTACCTAGAAATTTTTGAGAGTATTTATTGAGCCCTGTTTTGTGCCATGGTTCTGGGAATAAAGCAGCGAACAAAAGTTACTAAATCCAAGCCAGGCCCCATGGTGCAGGCCCATAATCTCAGTGGTTGGGAAGCCTGAGGCAGGAGGATGCGAGTTCAATGCAAGCCTCAGCAACAGAGAGGCTCCAGGCAGCTCAGTGAGACCCTGTCTCTAAATAAAATACAAAATAGGACTGGAGATGTGGCTCAGTGGTTGAGTGCCCTTGAGTTCAATTTCTGGTACCCCCCCTCCCCCAAAGTTATTAGATTCTGCTTTTAAAAATACCGGACTGGGATTGTGGTTCAGTGGTAGAGCACTTGCCTAGTAAGTGTGAGGCCCTGGATTCGATCTTCAGCACCACATATAAATAAAGTGAAAAATCCATTGGCAACTAAAAAAAAAAAAATTAAAAAAAATACTACATGCTTGGTGAGGAAGACATTTGCAAGTAATGTCTGGAAATGATAATTGTATGAAGGTAGAAAGTGGATAAGTAGTGACCTGGAGATACGCTCTTCCGGAAGCTCTCCGACAGTGACCTCTGAAAAGGTACCTGAAATGCGCATCGAACATCGACGAGTTAAATCTGGGGGAAGTGCTCTAGCTGGAGAGAACAGCAAGCGCAAAGGTTGGAGTTTGCGTGCTGTGATGAGAGCCAGAAAGCCATGGAGGTGAGCTAGGGAGGTCGTCCCGTTAGCAATGAGGCAGGCAGAAGTATTTAAAATATACCACATTAACAAGGGAGCTAGGGCTTAGATTCTCCAAAGAAACCAAAGGTTAGGATGAAGCAGTCGTTCCAACAGTGGAGAAAAGAGGCGGTATCTCCTTGAGTAGTGACAGGACAGACCCCTGCAGGGGATGGACTGGGTCCTGCCCTCAGAAGACCAACCCTCGCCCAAGGGCGGGGACCCGCCGAGAGGGCGGGCCTCGGCGGCCCTCTGCCCGTGGGCGCTGCACAGGCCACGATTACCAGCAGGCGGTGCAGTGAGCGCGCCTGCAGCCGCAGCCGCCGCCGCCGCCGCCGCCGCCGCCTGCCGGTCCCAACCAGGAGGAGAAAGGAGGGGACCGGAAGGAGCCGCTGGTGCTGCGGGAAGTGGCAGGAGCGGGAGGCGGGGACCCACCTGGAAGCGCCGCCGCGCCGCTGTCGAGCTTCCTGCGGCGGCAGCCAGTCAAGCAAGTGCCGTGGTGGGAGCAGAGAGCGGCCACGGTAGCGGCGCCTCCCGGAGTGGCCCGTCACGCCCGGCCCCGCGCGGAAGGTGAGCAGGCGCTCGGGGCACGTGGTGGGGTCCAGACTCGGGGGAGGGAGAAGAAAGGGGGAGGCCGGGGGGTTGAAATGATCGGCTATGGGACCCGGATTTGGAGCCAAATGCTGGGAGGGGGTGGGCTGGAGGCGGCTGCGGCGACGGCGACGGCGAAGCCCCCACGTGGGGCGGGGGTGCGCGCGCACGTGTGCGCGGGCGAAAGGGGGCGGGGAGGGCTCTTGGGAGGGCGACGGGCGCGCGCCCGCTCCTTGGCGGCCCACGTGACGGACACGCTGAAAATCTTCCACGTGACAGGCAAGCCGACTGAGTTATAGGGTTGGACTTTCTAGTATAGCCGTGATCGTCGAAGGTTTTGGGATGGCTTGCTGCTGTTCTTCTTTTCTAGGAGGTTAGGAAGAGACACATAAGGTGGAAAATACTTCCTGTTTTTTTTCTGTATTTTGCACGTTCTCCAGTTGTTAATAAAAGCACTTTTTAAGTTCCGAAATACTGCTTTTTCCTTACCGCCATGTTGGTTCTAGAGGAGGCTCGCGAGATGCTAGTATGTATCGCGAGATCTCTCGATTCTCGCGGGACTTTGTTGGCAGAGCAGTTGTCCTGGATGGCGAAGCCTTGGGTTCCGGGGGCCTGGGACCCGCAACTCTTTCTACAAGGCAAGTTGTTAGGGAGGGGCCTCGGGCGTGTGCCTCTTGGTGCTGGGAAACGTGCTGTGTCAGCTTCCCCTAATCTTGAAGGGAATACAGTGGCCCTATTGAGGCGGCACGGTCCTTCCCACCCCCTGCGTGTGCTCCGCCACCTGCAGAATCCTTTGCACCCTTCAGCCCGGGCAGTTCCCCGCGCAGTTCCCCCGTCCCACTCAGTGGAAGTTCGGAGCTGGTACGACGTGACGATCCCATTGGATACCGTTCATCTTACTTTCAAACGTTCTTGTCAGTTTTTCGCTTTGTTGCCATTTTCTGAAGTATTCCAGATCTGTTGTTAACCATTCTGTCACTCTTTCTGCCGTAGTACCTTTCTCCAGTCGCCTATAACAGAACTCCGTCCATCTCTTCTTTCTGGGTATCGTTTACTCCCATTTATATGGCCATTAATAACTTCCTCATCTCTGAGACTTCATATTTACAATAACTTTGTTAGCAGTGTTTGGAGATTCCTTTACAATTTCTGACACTACTTGAAATCAGAATAAAATCATTCTTTTCATCATTATGTATGTGATTATTAACTGGAAATTATCCGTATGGTTTTGATTACAACTTTTCTGAGATTGCCACCCTTGATATTCAGGGATGGTTATTTTAGGTTACACGTTTAAGGAAATGTACTATTTTAGGCCAAATTTTTAATTAAAAGCATATTTCTCATGAACTTTGCAAAGTTTGAGCTCATTTTTTTCATAAGTGAGTTTGAAATTATTTTCTCTCTAGTCCTCTTATATCCCCTCACAAATAATTCTACCTTATGCATGTGTTTTTAGTATCCTTTAGCAATGTTTGAATTTTATGTAGTATTTGGAGTGGGGAATTAAACTAATCAGATAATTTGATACTTTTGTCTTTTTTAGACTATAAAAAGTAAAGCTGCAAGTTTGTAATCTCAGAGACTTGGGAGGCTGAAACAGAAGGATCATAAGTTCGAGGCCAGCCTGGGAAATGTAGACAGACTCTGGTTTCAAAATAAAAAGGGCTGGGGACATGTCTCATCCCTGGGTTTCATTCCCTGTATCCAAATAAATAAATAAATAGAGTTGTTTGTCCCCACACTTGCTATAGAGAGATTCAGAGAGTGGAACCTCCCCTTGTTTCATATTGCCATTGCCACCAAGTTCCCTTTTTTACTCTTATATCTGCTCCACTAAGTACCCACTGTTTGTGGATGTTTTTATGATTTACTTTAGTTTTTTTATTTTTTTTTTAATGAAGGGGAGAAAGTGGAGGGGATTGTTTTATGTATACTACCCCAACAATAACAATCAGCAGATTTTCTACTCTGTTAAATTTTTATCTAGTTATATATGCCTATTTTTAGGACTCATGTATACATGCTTTCTAAGTTCAAAAGAAAAGTGTTTTGCTAGTGTAGTGATTCGAAAATATCTCTAATTATAGTCCTATTATTTTTGCAGTAGAAATGATTTTAGTGTGTTGGTAGTTTGGCACAAAAGAAAGTCGTATAAAACAAAGGTTTAAAAAATCACTTGAGTTTCATATTTTTATGTTTAAGTTTTTATGTTATATATTTACTTTTGGGGGGAGGTACTGGGAGTTGAACCCATGGGCACTTAACCACTGAGCTACATCCCAGCCCTGTTTTCTTTTTTCTTTTCTTTTTTGACATAATTGCTGAGATGGGCCTAAAACCTCCTGCCTCAACCTCACCAGTTGCTGGTATTATAGGCACCACTGCTACTAGCTCATATATTTATTTTTATATGGTATGTTACTTACATATTCTAAATTGTAACTCAAGCATGTCTGTAGGGGTTTTTTACGAAGCTTTCAGCTTAATTAAAATAATAGTTATGACTGGATTAGTGAACTCATCTGAAGAGTTGTAGATAACAGAAGTACAAAAACATCTATTTAAATTAAAAGTTGCTAAAAAGCTATCATTTTGTGGTTGGTTTTTGTGTTCTTTCACCCCAAAACTTATCAGTAATATTATCTACAACATCTGTTATGTTTTAAAATGTATCTGCTCTTTAAGCATTTTTTTTATTGTAATAGATCAAGTAGGAATGTTGAGGAATAGAAAGAAGCAAGCGTTGAGAGGTGTGATGTGGGAAAGAGAGAAAGAAGATATGGAATATTGGGTGATAATGAAATTGAATTATAGAAATTGCAGAGAAAAGAGTAATACATAATACACAAGTCACAGTCAAGAATAGGCATGTGCAGAATGGTTTGAGGGAAACTTGAACAGAATTTGGAAAGAGTATTTGAGGCAGTTTTTCCTCTTAAATAATTGTTTTAGATGTTTCTCCAGGCTATTTCCAGAATTACTAGATGGTACCTGTAATAAAAATAACTGAAGTTGATATTTAATATTAACTTTTGTGAATTTTTTCCTTATTAAAGCCATTAGGTTAAATAACATTTGTTAAGTACATTTTATTACTATTTTTAGAAGTAGAAAATTGTGGAAATTATAGTGGGTTTGAAGATCACACTCTTTGGAGTGGCCATTGCAAAGATATCTACATTAGTTTAGCATAGTAATTGGGTCTTTGGTAGTCTACTGGGTGCCTCAGATCAATAATATTTATTCCTTACTCTTACAATTTTGTGTTGTAAACTGCTTTTGGTAGTAGGTCTTAAAAATTGCCAGTCTTTTACAGACACTAATGTATTTGAGTTTCTTTGTAAAAATATTCTGAGAAAACCCAAGGAAGATAGAAGTATTTACGTGGTTTTAGTTTTCTTGAGTAAAACTTAAACAACAATTTTATTTTCTTATTATTAACTCACAGAAGTAATGAGATCTAAAAAGCTTCAGCGATGGGAAGAAATTAATAAAAATGATAATGTATTACTGATTTTATCCTCCCGTGAATGTTTTCTTTAGTCTGGCACCATGCTAATTTCCAAAATTTCAAAATTTCTAACTTATTGAAGTGGTATACTCATACATATCATGAATATGAGGGCTGGGGTTATGGCTCAGTTGTAGAGCCTTGCCTAGCATGTGTGAGGTACTATGTGGGTTTGAGCTCTGGTACCACATAAAAAAAATAATAAAAAAATACAAATAAAGATTTTATATATATATATATGATTTTATTGATTACTTCTTGAATCAGTGTGCAAGAATATTGTAATAATTACATGGCCAGAAATATCAAGTTGCTTAAAAAAGAGGTGCAGGTACTTAAAAAAAACTAATTTCATATGAAAATTCAATTTGGAGTTATCTACAAGGAATAATTGCTAAAAGACCCATTTTCATTGAGTGTTTAATATAAACATTATATATACTGTGGTGCAAATTTCTGTAGTTAAATCTTCTGATAACCATTGTCATTCTACTTAAAAAAAAAAAGATATTGGTAAATATCTTTCAAAACTCTAAGTCTCGACTTCTAAAACCATGAAAATATGGACTTGGGTCTTTTGTTTGAATCTGCCCTTTCCGTCTGATCTGTTTTTTTCTTTTTAGATTTTCTTTCTCATTTATATAGGTAATTTTCAATTTGTCAGAGATAAGTGAGTTGAGAATATCGTTGCATAATTGATCAAACTGGTTATTATTACTTTTTTTGTGTATGGTACTGGGGATTTAACCCAGGGGCACTTTACTAATGAGCTACATCTGTAGCCCTTTTTGAAATTTTATTTTTGAGATATCATCTTACTAAGTTGCTGAGGGCCTCGGTAAGTTACACAGGCTGGCCTTGAATTTGTGATCCTCCTGATTCAGTTTCCCGATTATTATTACTTTTTTTTTTAATAAGTATATTTGTAATTTAGAGTCAGTGATTCAGCCACTGTTTATTGAGTGCTAGTGATCCCAGCCATTTGAAACAGCATAAATCCTGGATATAAAAAGTTCTCTGAGACCTTCGTCATTATACAAAATACATGTATGAAGATGTGAATTTGGTGTCAGTATACCTTATATATAAACAGAGATATGATAAATTGTGGTATAAAGGTGTATTAAGAATTGTAATGCAAAAAAAAAAGGTCTCTGAGTTTTCAAAATAACTAACACAAGCAGTTATTCATTGCTTAGAGAGGGGGATACATTGTGAAAAATATGATTGATTTGTTACATGAACGTTATAGAGTGTACTTAAACTAAGAGGATTGTGACAATACTGGGTGATAGGGTCTAATAGTGGTCCATTGTTGAGATCTTGTCTCAAAAAGGAGGTTGGGCACTATGGTGCAAGTCTGTAATCCCAGCTTCTCAGGAAACCAAGACAGGAGGTTTGAAAGTTGGAGGCCAGCCTGGGCAACTTGGGGAGATCCTGTCTCAAAAAAAAAAAAAAAAATGTGTTTGTGTGTAGTAAGGATATATCACTACAGAGTGCCTCTGGGTTCAATCTTCTGTATAACCAAAAAAAAAAAAAAAAAAAAGGGAAGAAGAAAAGTGTTGCTAAGGATGTAGCTTGGTGGTAGAGTGTTTACCTAACATGTGGGACCCTGGGTTCAATCCTCAGCACTGCAAAAATAAATAAATAAATAAATTTAAATTTTTAAAAAAGAAGAAAATGATAGTTGGTCCTAAATATACAGTAAGTCTGTGGTCTTTATTCAGAAATTGCTAATTGAAATTAACCCACAGGCCTGGGTTGTGATTCAGTGGCAGAGCGCTTGCCTATCACATGTGAGGCACTGGGTTCGATCCTCAGCACCACATATAAATAAACAAACAACAAAATAAAGATATTAAAAAATATAAATTAAAAAAAATTAACCCACAGATGAAAACCCACAGTGTTAGTCATTGGGTTAAATATACTCACAACTGAAGTGTCATCTTATTTCAAGGGAAAAGGAGGAATTATTTAAAAATTAGATGGAACTATAGAAGAAGAGTGTTTAAAGATCATTACATAAAAACATATACTCCTATCATCATTAACTCCAGAGGAAATCACAGTATTGTACATAGTAGTCCATTTGTCACAATCATGACCTTAATCATAAATTTTTATTCTAATTTCTTTAAGAATGTAATAAGTTGGGCTGGGATTGTGGCTCAGCAGTAGAGGGCTTGCCTAGCACTTGTGAAGCACTGGGTTTGATTCTCAGCACCACATGAAAATACATAAAAAAATAAAGGTATTGTGTTCATCTACAACTAAAAAATATTTTTAAAAAGTAGTAAGTTGTGTGGTGCCTCTTGAAAAGGTTGTTATAAACATTTAAAGTTTTGTGAAAATTCAAGTGCAGAGTTTCTTATCTGATGATGCCAAATAAAAAGGGCTTTTTGTGTATGGAATTTCCTTTGTTTTATTGCTTTTATCTATTTATCTGTTTACTTACTTAATATTTCAAGGGATTGTTTTCCAAATAAGGCTCTAGTTCATTTTCCTGTCAGTAATAAACAATTAATTCCTTAAACAACTAACACATTTGCTAATGAATAAATTAGCAAATCAGATAGTTAGAATTCAGAAATGACCTGTTTATTGATTTAGTTCTATAGTTTGAACCCTAATATTAAATCTCTATCCTTAGCTCACCAAGATGTCCAGTGGTGAGAAATTTCTTCTTGTTGCTTTGCTGACCTTTTCACTGGTCTTTTATTTTAATTTGTTATTTTTAACTTTGTATTCCTTCAGGAGTGGTGATAGTATTTGACTTAGGTATAAAGTATGTGAATGTATTGTAATGATTTCAAAGTCTGGCTTGAGGCCTTTAAATCTTAGGAATCAACATACTTTTTATTAGTATTTACACACTTGGAGATAAAATGCTTTACTTCATGTCCTGCCCCTTTTTTTTTTTTTTTGATACTGGGATTCCACCCCAGATGTGCTTAACCACTAGCCACATCCTAAGCCAATATAAATATAAATATAGATAGATAGATTTCTTTCTTCTTCTTTTTTTTTTTTTTAAAGTTTGAGACAAGGTAAGTTGCTTCGGGCCTTGTGAAATTCTTGAGACTGGCTTTCTACTTGTGATACTACTGTCACACCCTACTGAGCCACTGGGATTACAGGTATGCACTACCATGGTGCCCCGCCTTTTTTTTTTTTTTTAAGATTTTTAAAAAATTTGAAAGGATATCTCTCTAAGTTGCCCAGGCTGGCCTTGAACTTGGAGATCCTCCTGCCTCAGGGTCCAGAGTCATGGGGGTTACAGGCATGCTCCACCATGCCTGGCCTAGTCTCATGAGTCCTTTTTTTTTTTTTTAATATTTTTTAAACTGCTGATTGACCTTTATTTTATTTACTTATTTATATGTGGTGCTGAGAATCGCACCCAGTACCTGACACATGCTAGACAAGCTTTCTACTGCTGAGCCACAACCCCAGCCCTCATGTTATCATTTATAATGGTGGTTATTAAGACTCATGAGAGGGCTGGGGTCGTGGCTCAATGAACAACTAAAAAGAATATTAAAAAATGATAGTATGATCTTCTTTGTAGATGTGTCATATTATTCCACTATTCTAATTTTTTTGCATATGTAAATGAGAAAATATTTATACATAGTGTTTCTTGCATGTAGTATTAGCTTTTCTAATTAAATATTGCCAGAAATGATTTCTAGGTACATTTTGAAGTCTTTTGAACATATTGCCACAGTATTTTTCAAAGGGATACATTCTCATTGGAGTATTATTCCATACATTGTCAACATTAAATATTTATAAAAATTTAATAGTATGTATGACATGTTGTGCCACTTTAATTACTAAGGTAAAACATTATGCTTAATACATATTTCTCTTATGAATTCTTATGATTAAAACAGTTTTAAAGCTTATGTACTCAAATATCTTAATATACTTTTGTTCTGCTGATTTTATGGAATTCTTCCTGTCTCCAGAAATGTAAAAAATTAATACTTATTTGATATAGTTAACTTTTATTTCATCTGGCACTTCTGTAAGATGAGAATCTAAATGTTTTCCTCTAAATTGGTGATCATCTCAATGAAGTGCTTTATTTTCCCAAAGTTTTGTTACATTTCATTTTTACATTAAAAGACTTTATGCTCTACACTGTTGATTTTTATCCTAAATTTTAAGAAGTATTAATATTTTTAGAATGTTCATATGGCATGTTTCCTCTTTTGCCTTGGTTTTCTTTTATTAAGGTCAATGTTTTCTTACTGATTTGTTAGGAACACTTTATAAGTAGAGGATAATAAAGCTCATTCTTTATAAAACAATGTTTTACAATTTCTTTTCTTAGCTAATATTTAAAATATTTTTAGCTGGGGGTAGAGTTCATGTTAATCATGCACAAGGTCCTGGGTTTTCCTCAACATTAAAAAAAAAGAATTTTAGTAGCAATTTTTTGAACAGAGATAAAATGTGAAACTAAAGAATATAGTACTAGAGACTCTAAAGAGAAAAAGTGCTCTGGTAGATATTGAAGAATTAGAGAAATTCTAAGATCAATTTAGGGTGTATATTAAATAGTAGAACACAGCTTGTCATATTTTTTAATATACAGAGTGAAAAAGTTTTAATTAGTAGGACTCAGGCTGTATATTCATAATACCTTCTTTGTTAAGAATGGCAGTGTGATGCATTTACTGAAATTTAAAAATTGAATAACATGAAACTTTGGGTGAGTATTAGGAGGATATTCATAATTTTTAATATTGAAAGTACTTATTTTTTGGTTGGGCCCTGTGGCTCCTGCCTCTAATCCCAGTCACTCAGGAGGCTGAGGCTGGAGAATTGCAGGTTGAAAGCTAGCCTTGACAGTATATTGAGGCCCTAAGCAACTTAGTGAGGCCTGTCTTAAAATTAAAAGAAAAAATAAAAAGGTCTGGGAATGTAACTCAATGGTAAAGCCCCCTGGGTTCAATAATCCTCAGTACTTCTAAAAAGGTGCTTATGGTTTATTGGTATGTGTTTTTTCCCTTTATTTATTATATTTTTTTTGCAGAGTTGGGAATATAATCTGTGGCCTCACATATGCAGACAAACGCTCTGTCACCAAATCACATACCTAGACCTTTTTTGTTTATGAATTACTGAATTTCTTAAAATAATTGATAAAAAAGAGGTAGTATACTTATTTACATTATAAAACTGTGATGACTCCAAATCTGCTATTTCATTAAATGATGACTTTGACATTTTCTGTTGTGTATAGATTGTTGTGATTAATTCTAATAAGAAAAGATCAGATTTAAGCGAGTTTGTGAATGTGAAACAATAATAAATATTTGAAAAAAATGTGTCTTGTGCTTGGAGATAACCTAAAGAGAACTTCAGATGAAAAACTTGATATGATAAAATATCCTTCTATCTTGGATTGTAATGGCATTTAAAGGGATTAGAAAACAATTTCTACCTTTTGGATTCTGATATCCATAAGGGATGAGTGGCTCTTACAAAATGTCACTTAAATGACTTAGGAAATTGGGTTACTAATTATATTCTGGCATTCTTTTTTTTTTTATATTTTTTAGTTGGACACAATATCTTTCTTTCTTCCTTTTTTCCTTCCTTCTTTCCTTCCTTTCCTTCTTTCTTTCCTTCCTTTCCTTTCTTCTTTCCTTCCTTCTTTCTTTCTTTCCTTCTTTCCTTCCTTCTTTCCTTCCTCCTTTCCTTCCTTCCTTCCTTCCTCCCTTCCTCCCTTCCTCCCTCCCTTCCTCCCTCCCTTCCTCCCTCTCTTCCTCCCTTC
Organism: Ictidomys tridecemlineatus; assembly: GCF_052094955.1. Taxonomy (NCBI): domain Eukaryota; kingdom Metazoa; phylum Chordata; class Mammalia; order Rodentia; family Sciuridae; genus Ictidomys; species Ictidomys tridecemlineatus. Next base: position 61,607,092 of record NC_135487.1, on the reverse strand, counting down.
CTTCTTCCTTTCCTTCTTTCTTTCTTCCTTTCTTTCTTTCTTTCTTTCTTTCTTCCTTTCTTCCTTTCTTCCTTTCTTCCTTCCTTTATTTCTTTCTTCCTTCCTTCCTTCCTTTCTTTCTTCCTTTCTTCCTTTCTTTCGTGCTGAGAATCGAACCCAGGCCCTCGCACCTAGTAGGTGAGCGCTCTACTGCTGAGCCCCAGCCTCAGCCCCCATATTCTGACATTCTTTACCTCTTTACTAGTTACATACTTTTTGGATTGATCAGAAAGAAGTTCAAGGAAAATAGATTAAGCTATTATACACTTTCCCATTAGAAAGCAGGTTTACATGTTTCATAAAATGAAATAATGCTATTAGGGGCTGGAGTTGTAGCTTAGTAGCAGAGCACTTGCTTATTAGCATGTGTGAGGCAGTGGGTTCGATGCTTAGCACTACATAAAAATATATAAAATAAAGGCATTTTATCCATCTACAACTACTACACAGAAAAAAATGGTTTTAATTGGCTCCCTTGGTTATACTCACAAAGAAAAAGCAAAAAATAGAAACACAGAGAAGTGAGTGCTTTATTCTGATCATTAGTCATTTCTGCCTGCTACAAGGAAACCACTGTTTTGGTGTGTAGGATTGAAGAATAATTTTGTTTCCCTTCTTTCTTTCTTTTTTTTTTTGGCTCCAGGGATTGAATTTAGTGGTACTTAACCACTCCACATCCCCAGCCCTTTTAATTTTTTATTTTTAGACAAGGTCTCACTAAATTACTTGGACCCTCACTGTATTGCTGAGGCTGGCTTTCAACTTGCAATCCTCCTTCCCCAGCTTCTGGAGCTGCTTAGATTATAGGCATGCACCACTTCGCCTGGCTTTTTCTTTGCTTTTGAACATGGAGTCATACAGTGTGTACTGATTTGTGTCTGCTTATTTTTGCTCAGCATTTGTTGGTGGCACGGAACTGCTCTTTGGTGTCTTCACCTTGTATCCTGAGAAATTCTAGAATTCAGTCTGATTTCTACCTGGAGATCTTATAAGACTTCCAATTTAGAATTTTCTGATGGCATTCATAGTTTTCAAGAACTGCTGTGAGGGGAGGGACATCTTTGATTTTAGACTTTGTTGTTGTTTGTTTATTGGTACTGAGGATTGAACCAGAGGCACTTTACCACTGAGTTACATCCCCAGCCCTTTTTATCTATTTTTTAAAAATTTGAGACAGAACTTGGGATCCTCCTGCCTTAGCTTCCTGTGTTGGCTGATTATAGATGTGTACTACTACACCCAGCAACGTGGAGATTTTAAATGCCTGATTTTAGGGAGACTTTTTATGAGAACAGTATCTCATGAAGAATGAGGAGGAGAGAGTAACTGAATTTTCTATTGGTTATAGAGTTATTTATCAATTTGAATAAATGCTTTACTTAGCTGGCGAACTGGTCAGAACATTTTCCAATTTGACCTTTGCCACATATATAGGTATATACTTTTCTATCTGTATTTAGTGTACTTTGACTAAAGTCTTTCTAATTCATTTGTAACTGTCAGGTCCTCCAAGTTTAGCATGTTTCATGATCACCTGGATGGTTTGTTTTAAAAATAGATTTTCCAGACTCCACCCTTAGAATTTCAAATTTAGTAGGTTGGAGTATCACATTTTGCAACCACTATTTAGGCAGATTATATGTATATTGAAAGTTGAAACAGACTAGCTTAGATTAGTTTAAAAACTATTATAACAGTAATACTAATAATTTATTGAACATTGGCTTTGTGCTAGCTACATACTAACCATTGAATTTATTATTATCATTAGTCCTTACTACAATATTATAAGTAATATTATGGTTACCCTTATTCTACAAATAAGCACAGCAGGATCTTTGGTGTTTGTTACAGAAATGAATTTCAGCACAAATCACATACTGAGGCACAGAGATTTATTTAGGAAAACAGGGAGTACACATTCAAGGGAGAATGCAGGCTCTCAGGAGAGTTAGTGAGAAGTCCTTTTGGGGTATCATGTTCTTTTATAGGATAGTTTATGAGGAGTGGCATGAAAGTATTTGGGGATGACATCAGTCTGGATGGTTACAAGATGGTTTATGGTGGTCTGGCAGTTCTTAGGTTGATGACTTTTCTATGATCTGATTAATAGATATCATTGGGAAAGTACTCTATATTATAGGTTTTGTATCTGTCTTTGCTTAGTCTGTTTTAAAAATGCAGGTGTCCTGATTATGAAAATTAAGATTTTCATAAGTATGGGAATTTTCAGTAACTTTAAGATTGTGAGTAAAGATCTGTAGATTTCCCAGAAACGTGGGCGTGGGCGTGACAGACTGGGAGGAATTCAGGGTTTGGGAGTGAAGGTATGAGAAATTTAGCAAAAGACATTCAGATTTAAGTTATGGCTTGTCTTTCCTTTTGTAATCTTTCTACCTTTTAAATTTTTTCTTTATTCTTTTCCCCTCCCTTTCTTTTTTCTTCTCTTCCTTTCTAGTGGGAATTGAACTCTGGTGGGTGGTATTCTACTATTGAGCCACATCCCTGCCTTTTTCACTTTTCATTTTAGTGGCTGGGATTACAGGCATTTGCCTCTTCACTCAGCTTTTATTTCTTTTCTGTTCTACCTCATAACCATCATGACAGTGCAATTTTAGAACATTTTTTTTTCACTCAAAAAGATATCACTTGTTATCTGTGTGTTTTAAGTCATTCCTGTCCTAAGCCTATTGATTTTTTTTTTTTTTTTAATGGGCTAGTGCTGGGCATGTTGGTGCACACCTGTAATCCCTGCAGTTCGGGAGGCTAAGGCAGGAAGATCACCAGCTCAGGTATTTAGCAAGGCCCTAAGCAACTTAGGGAGAACCTGTCTCAAAATAAATAAATAAATAGGGCTGGGGATGGGCTCAGTGGGTTCTATCCCTGGTACAAAAAAAAAGAAAGAAAGAAAGCTAAACCTAACTGTAAACCTTTATGTATGAACTTTTTTAATTTTAAGAAACTGAGGGGGGAAAAAAGTTACTGGTATTCTAGTTTCTCTTTCTTTTTTTTTTTTTTTTTTGGAGATACTAGGTATTGAATCCATGGTGTCACCCATGCTAGGTAAGTGCTTTGTCACTAAGCTACATCCCCAGCCTAGTATTCTAGATTTTAATTTCTGTCCATTCACATCATTTTCTCTGACAGGAATTAAAGTAATATGAATTTTTTTTTTTTTTTTTTTGGTGCTGGGGATTGAACCCAGGGCCTTGTTCATGTGAGGCAAGCACTTACCAACTGAGCTGTATCCCCAGCCCTAAAGTGATATGAATCTTAATATTTTTTGTGGTGCTAGGGACTGAACCCAGGGCCTTGCTTATATAGGCAGGCAATCTACCACTAGGCTACATCCCCAGCCTTTCTTATTTTATTTTGAGATAGGGTCTTGCTGAGTTGCCAGGCCAGCCTAGAATTTGGAATCCTTCTGGTCCAAGCTCCTGAATAGCTAGGATTATGTGTGCAGTTTTATAGTTACTTTTTTATAGTACAGTAAAAAGAATGTGGGCTTGGAATCAGACCTGATTTTAAATCCTGTTTCTAGCTCTTATGAACTCTGTAACTTTAAGAAGTTACTTATCATTAAGCTTTGTTTTTCTTATTATAGATCTAGTATAGTCTACTTATACCTAGAGTGCATAGTTACTTGATGTAAAATAGGTGTTCATTAAGTGGAAATGGAAGATCAGAAAAGTTTATACACAGCTAGTAAGTGACAAATGTCTGAGTGGGAAGTCCATGCCTCTCAGCTAGAAATTGAAATGATGGAAATCAAGGTAGTAACTAAGTCATCTTGGAGTGGATTTCAGAAAGTTCCAGAAAAAAGTTTGGCAATGCCCACAGTTAGTGTAAGCAATCAGTATTAATAGAAAACTCCTAATAAAGAAACCTGTTACTAAAATTACAAAAAATTTGCTGGGTGTGGTGGTGCACACCTGTAATCCCAGTGGCTAGGAGGCTGAGGCAGGAGAATTGGGAGTTCAAAGCCAGCCTTAGCAACCCAGCAAGATCCTAAGCAACTCAATAAGACCCCGTCTCTAAATAAACTACAAAAAAGGGCTGGGCATGAAGTGCCCCAGAGTTCAATCCTTAGTCCACCCCACCCTCCAAAAAAAATCACAAAATATTTTCCATTGAGGCCCTGGGTTGTGGCTCAGTGGTGGCCTAGCATGTGTGAGTCACGGGGTTCGATTCTCAGCACCACATATAAATAAATAAAGTAAAGGTTCATCAACAACTAAAAAAAAAATAATATTTTCATTGAGGTTAGAAAAATTAATATGTAAAGAAATTATGACTTTCCATGTATGTAATTTCTAATAAAATTAAATTTTAAAAAAATGTCAAGAATTTCCATGTAATTAATGGTATATAACTAATGATTAATCCAAAATCTTGTGCTTCAGTAAGGGGAGACTAGAGGTCTGAGTAAGTTAAGGTTTGCCAAAAAATGCTTGTGGAGTCTTCTGAATATACAAGTTTAGTTATAAATTACCTATTGTTTAGGGGTTTGATAGTCATTGTTTTAGATAATTGGATTGTATGCCATGGTGGAAATGTTGTTATATTAGTACTGCACAGGTGTGACAGCATCCTGCTCCATTACCAGGATAAAATGGGGGCAGTGCCACACATTCAAGTCTATAATTCTCACTGTTTAGAGAGTGTTAATGATAAATGGTGTATGTATAACAGCCACATGTAGTATAATAGCCCTTAAAATTAAACAATTGAGACTGCCGTAAATATATTTTAAAGTTATGGAGGTGCCTTTTAACCTGTTTAATAGAAGATTTTGGAATTATTATTTCAAAAGCAATCTTTTTTTCATGAGCAGTCTTTTAAATTTCATTTAATATAAAACTGAAATTTCAATAATAAAGACAAGAACTTTTTAATAAGGCTACCATTTAGCTCAAATGTGTTCATCTTGGCTTTCACCAGTAAAAAAAAAAAAAATTATTCTTTGAACTGCAGCAATAAAATCATCTGTTCCTAAGAAGTCTTTGAGGGTATTCTATATATTCTGCTTTGTTTTATTTTCTGTAAGTTTTATAGATGATTATGTGCGTAAAAATACTTTATATTTAACAAATGAAAAATACTTAAGAATAATACTTAAGAAAAATACTCTATCATATAGCACAACATGGAATAAAGTCTTTCCTCTTTTAATCAAGCATCGGTAAAATCGGTAAAAAAGGAGAAAAGCCTGTTCGTTGCTCATGTAACGCTGAATGGTGAGAACTACTGAAGTCCAGCTTTGCTTTTCTTATGTGTGGGAGAATGATTTTCATTCTAAAAGGGAAAATGTAAAAATAACAAAATCCTGTTTTTTGGGGGGAAGGCGTGAGGTTGTTGTTTTTGTATTTTTGGTACTGGAGATCTAGGGGTGTTTTACCACTGAGCTGCATCCCCAGTTCTTTTTATTTTTCACTTGACAGAGGCTTTCTTGGAACGTCTTGAGTTGCTGGGATTACAGGTGTGTGCCACTGTGCTGACTAAAAAAACCTCTTTAAAGAGGAAAAATTTTCCTCAACGTTTTCTGATACATTTGGATACAAATAAAGCTAAAAATGGTGAGCCATGCTCAACTTAATTGAGGATGTCTACATTTGAAATAAAAACTTTATTGACGTTACATATAATATTTTATGTATTTGTTTCAACTACTTTGGGAATAAAAATTGCTTGATTAAAAGAGGAAAGATTTTATTCCATATTGTGTTATGATAGAATATTTAGTTTAATTAAATAAATTAGATTGCCAATTCCAGTGACTTACTTAGCAAAGAAATGTCAGTATGTTTCTTTTATTTACATTTGGTTTAAAAGACTACATGGAGGGGCTGGGGATACAGCTCAGTTGGTATAGTTCTTGACTCACATGTATAAGGCCCTGGGTTCAATCCCCAACACCACACACACACACACACACACACACACACACACACACACACATACACACACAGAGGCTACAAGGAGTGATTAAAATCATAAAGTAAAATGATCTCAAGATGGTGGTATGTGCTTGCAGCCTTATCTCTGAGGGAGCCTGGGGATTGCTTGAGCCCAAGAATTACAAACCAACCTGAGTGACATAAGACCCCATGTCAAAAACAAAACAAAAATCTAATCTCCAAGTTCAATTTACATATTTTATTATTCTGTTAGTGTAGCAGATTTAATATAAAGTAAGAATACTGATTAATCCTAATAATTCCATTTGAATGGATTAAATCTCCCTTAAAATATCCTTTAAATGGCCTTTGTACTTGTTTTCTTCCCAAATATTGCATCCTTTTCTCCCTCATTTCTTAGGTTCACATTTTATATCATGTAGAGAGATTGTCTTTGAGGAAGGTTTTTTTAAAATATAGTTGTAGTTGGACACAATACCTTCATTTTATTTATTTATTTTTATGTGGTGCTGAGGATCGAACCCAGAGCCTCGAAGGTTGCCAGGCAAGTGCTCTACCGCTGAGCCACAACCCCAGCTCAAGGGTTTTGTTTTATTTTTATACTGGGGATTGAACCAATCCAGGGATGCTTAACCGCTGAGCCCCATCCCCCAGCCTTTTTCTGAGTTGCTAAATGCCTCCTTAAATTGCTGAGGTTGGCTTTGAACTCTTAATATTCCTGCCTTAAGAGACAGTTGCCTGGATTACAGGCTTGCGCCACCACATCTGGCTCTGATGAATTTTTAAGGGGCTTTTCTTTTTTTTGTACTGGGGATTGAACCCAGGTACACCCTACCATTGAGCTAATTCTCCAGCCCTTTATATTTTCTATTTCAAGACAGGATCTTTCAAAGTTGCTTAGGGATTCACTAATTTGCTGAGGCTAGCTTTGAATTTGATATACTCTTGCCTCAGTCTCCCAAGTCTCTGGTTATTACAGGCATGTGCCGCAGTGCCAATTCTCTGAGGAAGTTTCTAAGGGGCATGCATCATTTACATAGACTTCCATGTGAATTGTGTAACCTGGTGTGACCTTCATGAAGATACCCAATCTTTCACTTTGTCTGCTTTGTTTTTCTTAATAGTACTTACACCTGAAATTTGTGTCTTCTCAGTACCATGTAAGATCCTTGAAGGCTGGGACTGTTCTGTTCACTGATGCCTACTTTGTGGTAGATCCTCAATGTATATTTGAATAAATGAGTTTATATTATAAAGTGCTTAGAACAAGTTGGACACTAGAAAATGGTGTATGAATGTTAGCTATTAGAAGTACTACTTGCATTCCTTACACATTTAATATTCTGTTTTATTATATTTTTAAACAGTTGATATGCCTCATGAAATAAGGATTTTCCTTAGTACTTAACTTTGTTTTTTCCCTAGCTTTACTGAGTTTAATTGACAAATATCAACACTTTCAAATTAATTTAGTTAATAAAACTTATAAATATTGTGAGTCACAAATTCTCTTAAATGTTCCAGTGTCACTTATTAAGCAAACCAAATACTTTTAAACTCAAGTCATAAGCCTTTTTTAAATTTAGTGTCATAAGACTACATTGTTAAACTTCTCTTAAGCATTTAAGAACTTAAAGAAAAAATATAGACAATCATTTTAAAACTCAACACATCAATATTGATCTCTCTCTCATTTTTGTTTGAACTGGGAATTTAACCCAGGGTGCTTTGCCATGGAGTCACATCTGCACCCCTTTTTATTGTTTGAGACAGGGCCTTGCTAAACTGCTTAGGGCCTTGCTAAATTGCTGAGGCTGACCTTGAATTTGAAATCCTAGTCTCAGCCTCTCAAGTGGCTGGGATTACAGGTGTGTGCAGCTGCACCCAGCAATATCATGGTTTTGATGAACTTAATTTCAATATTTAATACTAATTTGTCTTGAAGATTGAATTGAGGGAACAATTTTGCTGTCTCAAGCTAGTTGAGATTAGTGTGATATACTTGAGTTAACCATCTCTTGGTAGGCTGTGTATCAGCCTGAAACTGATCTTGAAGATGTATTTGTCCATGTAGTTTTTCCTCTCTCTACAGATGGACACAGTGAAACTTTTAATAAAAATTGCCTCTGTATCAGTAGAACTTCAAGACAGTGCCCTTTGGTTTCTTTTGACTTCAAGTTTAAGGCCTTTCTTAATTATTTTGAGTGTTTTGTAAGTTGCTTTTTTAAAAAACGTTTTTGACAGTATCTGAGATTGAACCCAGGGGTACTTTACCCAGTGGTATGCTTCTTACCTCTTTTATCTTTTATACTTTTTCTTTTGAGACAATCTTGCTGTGTTGCCCAGGCTGATCTCAAACTTGTGATACTCCTTCTTCAGTCTCCTGAGTTGTTGGGATTATAGGCGTGCACCAAGAGCAGTTAATTCTGATGGATTATTGGAGTGAGTTTTGAGGAATAAGTTTTCCAAGAATTTTTCATTGTTTGTTTTTTATGCTTTTGCTGCTACTTCTTCTGTTTGAAAAATTAGTCAGGTCAGTGGCACATGCCAGTGACTCAGGAGGCTGAGGCAGGAGGATTGCCAAGTTTGTCCCTAGTTTTGATGCTCAGTACTGCAAAAGAGAAAAAATAAAAATTGGTCAGGATTAATAAAGAATACATTGGACCACTTAGGCTTTACTTGTTTAAATGGGATGAAAGAGTGGAAAGTCATTTCCATATGTGGAGGTAGAATGACTAGAGTTTGTTGATTGTATATTGTTAGAAGAAGGAATGATTTAAGATGTCTTGTGTTTTTGAGTTTGGATAAGTAGATATTTGTCACTGAGATGTTGATATAAAGAGGAGATAACTTTGGTGGGAGGGTAAAATAACTTTAGGTGGGAGGATAGAAAGAAAGTAACTAGAGGTTTGTATTTGTTGAGGACATCTAGGTTGAGAGTTCAGAATATGCTGGGGTTTTTTTTGCTATTAGGGATTGAATCCAGAGGCGTTTTAATCACTGAGCCACATACCCAGCCCTTTTTATTTTTTATTTTGAGACAGGGTCTTGCCAAGTTGATTAGGGCCTTGCTAAATTGCTGTGGCTGGCTTTGAATTTGTGAATCCCTCTGCCTCATCCTCCAAGCTGCTGGGATTATAGGTGTGCAACACTGCACCCTGCAGAATATGCTGGTTTTAAATGTGAAGTTGGGGCTGGAGATTGGGGTTAGAGATATAAAACTGTAGATTAAAATTATCTGAATGAGAGTTAATGAATTTGCCTATAGAGAAACTTGAAAATTTTTTTCTCAGGAGGAAATGGAGGTAGTCAAAGATGGGAGTTTCAAAGGAAGGAAGGAATGATGACTTGGTTAAAAGCTTCAAAGGAAGTTTTTGTTTTAAAACTTTAATGGTGTGGGAACTGAGAAGAGAAAATTAAAATTTGGAGGAAGAACTATATGAATTCAGTAGACATTTTCTGGAGTTTGTTTTGTATAATCTCAGACATCCAACAGTATTAGTTGCTTAAAAAAGAAAACCCCAAAATAAACAAAGTACCAGGCTGCACTAATAGGATTCTGCCCATAATGAGGGTTATAATATATATTCCACATTGGTTAAAACACATTTACAGTGTTGCCTTTGCTTCTGAAAACTATCCTTAAAAGAATAAGGAAATGAAAAATTGGATTGATCATGAGGAGAGTAATTCGAATGATGAAGTGTTTGAGCACTGTTGAAGAAATTGAGAGTTCTTATTGTGGAAAAGAATAGACTTTGCCAGAGTGAGTGAAGAAGGGGAGGGGCAGTTATTTTTCAGGTAATGAAAGGCAGTAATGAATTATTCCATGTAATAGAATTGGATCCAGGATACCATCAGACTGTTTTCTCTAAGAACTAGGTTATTTCCTAACTATACTTAAATGTTTAAAATCCACAAATATAACATTAATTTAATGCTATTATATAGTTTATAGTTAATAATCAAAATTTTAAAATCATGCTAATAATTGCTTTTATAGCTTTTTAAAAGCAAGGATCATTTAATTATTTTGTCTCACTAGTCTCCTTTAATTTTGGCACAGTTCCTCAGAGCTTCACACTTGCTATGCAGGCATTCTAATACTGAGCTATATGTCCACCTCACCCTCTTTTTAAAACTTTGAGACAGGGTCTTGCTAAGTTGCCAAAGACTGGCCTCAAACTTGGTGACTTTCCTGAGTAGCTGGGTTTATAGGTGTGTGCCACAATACCTGGCAACCAGTACACTTTTATCTTAAAAGCAGCTTGACATTGTCCATCAAATACCTAAAAAAAAGTTCCTGTTCTTTGATCTAATAACATTGTTGTAAGGAAATAATCAGGGACACAGATGTATAATTATAATGTACAAGAATATTCATTACTTTTTTTTTTGCCATGTAGGGGATTCAACCCAAGAGCACTCTACCTCTGAGCTACATCCCCATAATTTTTTTTTTTGTTTTATGTTTTAAATTTTGAGGCAGGGTCTCACTTGGATCCTGGCCTGAAATTTGGGATCCTTCTATCTTAGTCTTCCAAATAGCTGGGATTATGGGAAGGAGCCATCCTGTATTTTCTTTTTTTCCCCTCACAACTTTTTTCAGAAGCTTCATTTGTTACAGAAATAGTGTGAATACTTCTGATCAGCATTGAGATAAATAATGTTTCCACATAATTTTATAATCAGAAGATGTGTAGGTAGAACTAATGATTATGATGTAAATACAGTTGACTTATTATTTGTGAGTTCTGATTGTAAACTCATCTACTCCCTAAAATTATTCCTAACCCCAGAATCATTACTCCTGGTCCTTTTATTGTCATTCTTGGACATGTGCAGAATGATGAAATTTGAATCCTCTGATGTGCACATTCCTAACTAAGGTTAAACAAGGTGATGCTCAGCCTTCTAGTTTTCAGCTTTCATATTGTAAACAAGTATCCTTTGTGAAGTGAATTAAATGCCATGTCTTTCCTACTTTGGTGCTTTCTTTGGAATCAATTTCACTGTTTAAAGTGACCCTCAAAGGGGTGGAGAATGCTATAGTGCTTCCCTAGCAAGCAGAAGGACCTGCGTTCAATCACCAGCACCAAGGGGGGAAGAATCCGGGAAGAAGAAAGCATCCCTAAATGTAGAGCTAAAGTTCTGTGTAGATCCCAAGTACGAGGAAGTTTTGAAGAAAATTCATGTGTTAGATTTATTGTTTTATTCAGCCAAGTACTTTTGACTGTGAGTTCAGTGTTAATCAGTGAATCAACAATATAAATTAATTGGGTAAGATGTTTTTAAATAAAAACATATAAAATGATAATATGTTTATAGCTTGACAAAAATGTTTTGACCAGAGGCTCACAGGAATTTAACCCACATTTTCCGTTAGTTAGTGTCTATATCAGCTAATTCAGGGTTTGTGGTGACTAGAGTATAACCACCATGAGTTAAGAGAATTGACTATATATGATGTTTTGGCAGTTATGTTTTTGGGAAAATTAGATCAGGAGCTCCTTTTCTTTCCCTTTTTTCTTTTTCTTTTTTTTTTTTTTTTTGGTGGGGATACTTGGGATTCAACTCAGGCGCTTAGCCACTGAACTATATCCCCAGTCCTTTTTATTTTTTTATTTTGGGCCAGGGTCTCCCTGAGTTGCTTAAGGTTTGCTAAATTGCTGAGGCTGACATCGAACTTGCCATCTTCCTGCATCAACCTCCCAAGTGGTTGGGATTACAAGTGTGTGCCACCGTGCCCAGTTCCTTTTCCTCCTCTACAGATTGTTATTCAAGTTTTTAATTTTTTTTTTTTTTTTTAGAGAGAGAGAGAGAGAGAGAGAATTTTTTAATATTTATTTTTTAATTTTTGGCTGACACAACATCTTTGTTTGTATGCGGTGCTGAGGATCGAACCCGGGCCGCTCGCATGCCAGGCAAGCATGCTACCGCTTGAGCCACATACCCAGCCCTTAAATTTTTAATTTAATTTAATTTTTAATTTTTTGTGTGATGCTGGAAATTGTACCCAGGGCGTCAGCATATGTTAGGTGCATTCTACCAGTAAGCTACATCACCAGCCCCATCCTTTATCTTAGAGGTGGTGGGTAAGCTAGCTTAGAGATTAATTAGCATGCTGGTGAAAATATTTGGTACTCTTAGAAATGATAGTAAAAAAAAAATACAAGAATTTAGAGGAAGCTATTTATCTGATAAAATTGAAGGTCTCTGTATTTTGGTATTCAGACCTTGACATTGATATCAAAACATATTTCTGGGAGAAGGCTGTCCTGTTAGAGAGGAATGATAAAATATCCTACTTTGTTATAAGTATTTATCTTGATTTGTCTCTTGATTATTTCATTTGCTTTCAAGGCTTTTTCTAATCTTAAATCTTGTACTTGATTGTTGTCTTGACAAAAACCATTGAGTGTTTTGGGACAGATAAATAATCATTTATTATCTGTGCCTGGCTTTAAAAAATATATAGTTTTTTTTTGTTTTTTTAAGTTGGCCTGTTTGGCAGTGCTAAGAGTTGCAATTTAAGGCCTAGGTAATGCTAGGCAAGTGCTCTAGTACTGAGGCACAACCCTAGCCTCTTATTTTTTTTCTTTTATGACAGGATCTCATGAGTTGCCCAGGCTGGCCCCAAACTTGTCATCCTCCTTACCTTAGCCTAGTGAGTTGCTGTATTGTAGGCATGTGCCACCAATTTTCTTATTTTTGCTTATGAAAATGAAAAGTCTAGATGTTTATTTGCTTCAGGCAGAGCTAAATTGAAGTAGTTGGCTTCCTTCTGTTGTATGACCACTGTAAATTTTAGTTTTTTGTTACTGGAGAGAGTCTTGTCTATTTGGCTTTCTGTTTTATCAGCTATCACCAAGTCCATTTGAGTTGCTATAACAGAAAATCATAGACTTGGTGACTTGGGAGCAATAGAAATTTCTCATAGTTCTGGAGGCTGAGAAAAATAAAGCACAGATTCTAATAAGCCTTCTGGTGAGGATCCACTTCCTGGTTTATAAATGGCCATATTCTCACCATGTTCTTATATGGCAGAAAGGCCATAAGCTTGAATAAATCCAGTCAAATAAAGGTAATTTTAGAGAAAAAGAATTTAATTTTGATCTTAAGTCATTTGTTTGATCATGTTTACCAGTATTAATTGTTTGAATTGCTTCTTAAATTTTCTATTGTAGAAAATAACTGCTAGGAAATAAATGTGACAGGTACTTTTAGTATCAAGGCCTTATGGTACCTGTGTTCAGGTCCAAAAATGATAATTTTTTCCTTTCCTTGAATAAAGATAGGGAATGACTTTGTAGGAAATACTGAATGGCTTACCAAGAAGTATAAAGTTATCATCTCTAGTTTTTTTTTTAATTTTTTTTAGTTGTAGTTGTACACAATACTTTTATTTTATTTATCTATTTTTATGTGGTGCTGAAGATCGAACCCAGGGCCTCCCACGTGCAAGACGAGCACTCTGCCGCTGAGCCACAACCCCAGCCCTCATCTCTAGTTGTCTGTTTAAATGATGTCTTTCAAACAAGAAACTTACCACAGAAAACAGCAATAGACCAGTTAAAATATCTTCTCTTTGGCTTCTGATTAGCACTGAGCTTTTCTCAGAAGTTTCATAGAAATAGTATGAATTCATTACTGATTATCTCAAATGTTGACTGCCACTGGAAGGAATTTTTTTTGTACCAGGATGCTTTGCCACTGTGGTGAGTGGCTTACTTGTATAATAACTTGGAGGCGGATTGTCTTTCAATGCAATATGTACATTAAGATCACACTGACATCACACAGCAATAATTCTAATGCAATCACACAGATATTAAATACAGTGAACACTTCAATTAATAATTAAAGTCAATCCGAAGGATAACCACAAGTCCTGGAATATCTTCAAGGCCACGCTACTTCTGGTAGCTGAAAGGTAAATGTCCTCTGGTGGTTTCTTCCAGCCCATTCGGATGACAGGATGGTGTATCAGTGTTCTCCCTATGCAGCTGCAGGTGGTCTTGTGCTTTTAGTTTATATTGGTGCTGAGTTCAACGTTCATTGATTACGCCCATGGATGTTTCTGGTTATACCCAAGTGGTCCACTCAGCATGCTCCCTACTGATAGCTACAGGACATAGGACGCATCAGCTAAATATGTTCCTTACAGCCACTGAGTCCTCCCCCCCCCTCCCGCCAGCTCTTTTTATTTTTTAGTTTAAGACAGGATCTCATTGAGTTGCTTAGGACCTCACTAAGTTGCTGAGGCCTCCCTTGAACTTGGAATTATGCCTCAGCTTCCCAAGTCCCTGGGATTATAGGCATGTACCAAATTGCCTAGGGCTAGCCTGTTTTTTAAAAAATTTTATTTTGGGAAAGAGTCTTGCTAAATTACTTGCCTTTAACTTGTGATCTTCCTATTTTAGTCTCCTGAGTAGCTAGGATTATAGATGAGTACTATTATGCCTGGAAAAGTTTTAATATAGCTCACATTATATCTCTCTTTTTTTCCCCCCAGATCTATCTACCTTCCTTTTTTTTCTTAACCATCTTTTTTTAAAAAAAATTTGTTTTACTTAGTTGTACATGACAGCAGAATGCATTTCAATTCATCATACATAAATGGAGTGCAATATTTCAATTCTCTGGTTGTACACGGTGTAGACATGTACCATTTGTGCAATCATATATGTCCCTAGGGTAATGATGTTCATTTCATTCCACCATCTTTCCAGGGAAATTCTTCATTTAAAGTGTTTATAGAATTATTTTTATAATGCAGAGGTACTAGTCTCATGGATTGAATTCTGGTTTAGGGATTGAGGTCCAAGCTGGGGGTGTAGCTCAGTGGTAGAGGGCTTGCCTAGCATGTATAAGCACACGGGTTCAATCTCCACTACCTCCAAAAGGGGGGAAAAAAAAAGGGAAGACCTAAGTTCAGGTTCAGGCTCTGGCTCTGGCTCTGTTAGTTGTGTGATTGTTGGCATTCCTTGAGTCTGTTGCCGTATAAAGGGAAATGACGATGATGCTTGCCTATTTACTTTTGAGATTATTATGAAGATATAAAAATGTACTTTGTTATTGCAAACCATGGCATCAGCAGAGTAATTAAGACTCTCTGTTCTGCCACCTAATTAGCTATGTAGTGTTCGATAAAGTACTTTTAAAAGCCTTGGTTTTCTTTTCTGTAACATGAGGAGAATAACAGTCTTGACTAAGAACCATCATATGGTTTTGAGAGTTTTAAATGAGATAATGCATATAAAGTATAGTGTCTGGCATATTTTCTATAATAAATGTTAGTAATTATTATTACATTTCTTGATTTTATACTATTACATTATGGCTACTTGATATAATTTATTTGGCTTAATTCTTAGGACAATTCCATGAGGTAGGAATGCTTTCCCAGTTTTGACAATGAGGAATGGATATCAGAGGTTAATTACTTAAGGTCACACAACACGAAGGTTCTTTAGTTGAGATTGGAATCCATATTTGTTTTTTCACAATACTAAATGCTTCTCAAATATATGCACTGGAAACATCTATACCTTACAGACATATCATCTTTAATTCATGTTACAGAATTTTTTAGACAGGGTTTTGTGCATTTCCAATGTTTTCAAATGTCTTTTATCCCAGTCTTCTTAGGTTTCTTTATTTTCCTCTATAGGCCAGAATTTGTACTGCAGAAATAAACATGCTCTGTTGATATATACTTAAGAACTGTTATGGTTTGTTTACCACTAGATTCCTGGAGTCTGACTGATTTAGCTAATAGAGGCTAACTTTAGATTTCACCTCTGGAAAAGAAAAACTACTCTTTTATTTTTGCCCTTGTAAGGAGCATATGTCAAGCTGAAGTACAAAACTATAATGACTTTATAAGCCCATGGCAAAAGGCTGATGGACCCAGAAGTGAAAAAATACCAGCTTTAAATATTGCTGGATGAAGTTTTTTGATGCTGAGTCTAAGGAAATAGAAATTGCCAATATATTCAAAGAAAAATTTTGGAACTGTATGGAGGTTTTCTCCCTTCTTCGTTCTTCCTTCCCTCCGTCTCTTCCTTCCACAGTACATTTCTTTTCTTTCTTTCTTTGTTTTTATTGGTTTTGTTTTTGTGGTACCAAGGATTGAATCCAGGGGCACTCTACCACAGAGCTACATCCTCAGACCTTTGTATTTTTTATTTTGAGATGGGGTCTCACTAAGTTACCCAAGCTAGTCTTGAACTTGGAATCCTCCTGTCTCAGCTTCCCTAGTTGCTGGGATTATAGGTGTGTGCCACTGCACCAGGCCCACAATACATTTTGGAACTTGGAAAAATAATGGAAAATTTTACAATACTTCTTAACCCAAATACCTTTGACATGATGACCGTTTACATTTCCCTCTATTGTTGTAAAATGGGGCAACATTCATTTATATGTGTTTATATATGTTTATAAACATATAATTTTCTTCTTTTTTTTAAATTAGAAATTTACTTTTAGAACTGGGCATGGTGGCACATGCCTGTAATCCTAGTGACTTGGAAGGCTGAGGCAGAAGTAGCTCAAGTTTTCAAATGGTCTTGGTTTAAAGGTTTATGTTTTTAGGAAGAAAAGTTTTTTTTTTGACTGGTAATTCATCTGTGAAGTTGAATTTGTGAAGCTTTGGGAAAATAATAAGATTTACAAATGTACAAACATTCTATTATCTGTACCCCAGCAGTTGTGTGGGTTAGGTACTATTCTCTTGTTGAATCCTGGAAGATATTGAGAAAAATAAAGAGAAAAATTGTTAATAATCATTAATGTGTAGTTTTTGTTGTGGTTTGTTTTGCTATGTTGGGAATTGATGTCAGGGCCTTGTGCATGTAAGTAAGTCACTGATCTATGACCCCAACCTATGGAAGTGTTTGTTTTTATGTTCTTATTATTCTTATCCAGGTCAAATTATATGTATGAGTTATTTTTGCTTCTTAAGGAAAAAAAAAACCGATTTACTAGACCTATGTTTTAAGATACATTTTGGAAATAACATAATCTTATATTACTACCACTTTAAAAATTTTTTTTCTTGGTCTTTCCAACCAGATTCTACAGCTTTTGATGATTGAGATAATGTTTGAAATGAAAATTTTCTTACCTAGAAGTTATTTCTTTAAACCTCAACACAAAACAAACGTCCAGGTATGATGGTCCAGTGTCTGTAATCCCAACAGTTTGTAAGACTGAGGCAGGAGGATCTCAAGTTCAAAGCCAATTTGGGTAATTTAACAAGACTTTGTCCCAAATAAAATGAAAAGGGCTAGTGATTTACCTATAGCTCAGTGGTAGAAGGCCTCTGAATTCAATCCCTAGTACCAAACAAACAAATAAACCAACCAAACAACCTCAGCTCTTTAGGAAATTAAAAAGGCTTCTGAGTGATCAAAACAGGTGCCATGAAGTCCTTCCTTCTGTCTTCCATCTACCCACCTACACATTTGTATATTCTAATGATAAGACTTCCTGGGTTTGCATTCCTACTTTAGTACCAGTGAACACTGAGACCTTGGGCAAATCACTTCAGTTTTTCTTACCATTCAAATAAAAATACTTATAGAGAGTATATCAGAGGGTAGTTAGTTGTATGAGAATACATATTCTTAAAGTACCTGGTATGGAATGTTCACAATTTTGGGGGGCGGGTTATCAGGGTATCAGGGGCACTCAACCACTGGGCCATATCCCCAGCCCTAGTTTGTATTTTATTTATAGACAGGGTATCACTGAGTTGCTTAGAGCCTCGCTTTTGCTTAGGTTGGCTTTGAACTTGTGATCCTCCTGTCTCAGCCTCCTGAACTACTGGGATTATAGGTATGCACTACGATGTCTGGCAAACGTTCACATCTTAATGTTTGCTGTTGCAGTTCATTTGTTGATCACCATTAAAGTGCTGAAAATGTGCCATGCATAATATTTAGTGCCAGGGATATAATGGCAAAAATAGAGATAGGGTGTGTCTTTTACAAAGTTTACTGGGGGAAATCTGAAAGGTGTTATTGTAGTGTTGTTCTGAAGGGAGAACAGTAATGATAAAGTAATGTCAAATAAGATAAGATATATAATCCTTAAGAAAACTTTCTCTGTAGAGTCTTCTATCTCTAGCTCTTTGACCTTGGGCAAGTTAACTTCTCAGTGTATCTCATCATCAGTAAAGTATAGTAATTATAAGTATTAAATGATATGAAAGGCTTGTGTTTGGGTCCTTGAAGTATGAAGTGCTTAGCATATATTAGTAACATCAATATATTAATATTATTATGAAACAGAAAAGGTAGAGGTTTACTTAGATGAATAGAATGTGAGGGATGGGCAGGAAACAATATTGTTCTACGTAGAAAACAGTTCAGGAAAAAACATGAAGGGTAAGAAGGAATGCAGAATATGGAAAATTTGAAGAACTCAAAATAGTTTGAGACTGAAGGTATTGTTGGGGAGTTGGCAAAGATGAAACTGAAAATGTTAGGGTAGGGCTTTGTCATAGACATTCAAGAGTTTAAAGCAGGAGAGTGCTGATATGATTAGACAAGAGTTGCACCATGGTGTGAATAGGAACAAGATTTGATGTAGGAGACCTTATATGAAACTGTTGTTCCAATCTAAGCAAGAGTCTATAGTGGTAGGGAGATATTGAAAAATATGGTTGGGTATGGAAGTACATGCGTATATAATCCTAGTGACTCAGGAGGTTGAGGCGGTAAGATCACAGGTTCCAGGCCAGCCTCAGCAGTTTAGTGAGGCCCTAAGCAACTTAGTGAGACCTTCTCTCAAAATAAAAAATAAAAGAAGGTTAGGGATGTAGCTCAGTCGTAAAGCATCCCTAGGTTCAATCCCCTGTAATTTTTTCAAAGAAAAAAAAATGGGGGTAGCAGATTTTGAAAAAATGCATCAAAAGGGGAAGATGATATGAAAGGCATTGACAGGGTCAAGGGAGATTTTTTTATCTCAGGAAACTGATCTTTCAGAGAAATACATTTTTTTAAACTTTTGTACTTTGACATTATAAAGTGCATATTATGTACCTCTATCCCCCCAGTAAAAAGTATTATTAATGATCAGATATGTATATATGGTGACCAAGGACTAGGAAATTAAAAAGGTTATTCGTAGGGTTTTGCTTTGGAATGTAGGGTATTTTGTAAGGTCAGTTATTTAAATACTTAGTTCTGGGCTGGAATTGAAGGGAAGATGGTGAATTGTTTTGAACAAGTAAATTCTAGATTCTTATCTAGAGTCTGGCAGGCAGTTGGATATATAGAACTGAAGATCAAGAGAAATGTAGAAACTGTCCTTTTAGATTTAGGGAAACTAAAGTGAAGTACAGTGATGAAGGAGTAGGAACAGGAAGAAGGCTAGGATAGAACCTTGAAAAATACTGCCTGGTGGAGGTAAAGTGTGTAAGAATCTTTGTTCCCCTCCCCTGCACCATCCCCAGCCAGAGACAGTGTATTGGTGAATTCTCTTGGGCTTGCTTTCAAAATCTAAATTGGATAATTTCTTGTCTCTTCCACTGATAACTTTACCATTATTTCTCCTATGGCAATTATAGCCTTCCAAACCATCTTCCATTTTTTTAAACTTTTTTTGCTGTCTGCATTCCATTCTCTGCTTGATCATGTTATTCTCTTGATAAGAATTCTCCAGTGGGGGTTGGGGTTATGGCTCAGTGGTAGAGTGCTTGCCTAGCATGTGCAAGGCGCTGGGTTTGAGCCTCAGCACCACATAAAAAAAATAAAAACAAAAATAAAGTATCGCGTCCAATTACAACTAAAAAAAAATTCTTCAGTGGCTTTCATCTCATATAAAATGCTATCTTTATTATGGCTTATCAGGCCCTACATGATTGCAGTATAAATGTTAGGCCATTAGAATTCCTTCCTAACACCATCTTACTCTTCATTGTTTTACCTTGCTTTATTTATTTTTTTGTAGCACTTCTTACCTGTCATAACATATATTTTATTTGTTCATACAAAGTAAAAGCTTTGTGAAAGCAGGAACTTTTTGTTCTCCATTGTATTCTCAGTGCCTAGAACAGTGCCAAGGCCATAATCGGTCCCTTTGAATGTTTGTTGAATGAATGGAAACAACAAAATTGGACCATGTGACTTTTTTCTTTTATTCCCCCATTCACATTTATTATCATACATTTGTTCCTTTTCCATTATACTTGAGTGCACACAGCAGTCAAAATGGTCTTTGAGTATAAGAAGCCAGGTGCAGTGTTGTGCACCTGTGTTCTCAGTGACTTGGGAGGCTGAGGCAGGAGGTTACAAGTTAAAGGTCAGCCTGAGCAATTTCGTGAAACTCTGTATCAAAAAATTAAAAAGGATGGCAATGTAGTTTAGCAGTATAGTGGTCTTGGGTTCAATCCTCAGCATTGTTCTGTTTAAAATTCTTTGGTAGAATAAATGATCAAAATAAAACCATAAAAGCAAATATAAATCAAGTTTTTGCTACAGCCTTCATGATCTGGCACCTTGAGAGCTCATACCCACTAAGTTTTAGCCTCTTTGGCCTCATTTCAGTTCCTTTGACATTCCAAGTCCTTTTCTATTTTAGGGCCTCTACATATTTATTCCCCCCCTTTTATTGATTTATCCCCCATATTTACTCTTAGTTTGAATAATGTCCCAATAATGCTTAATAAATTTCTAGGCACAATGGAAATAAAAAATAAGAATAATCTTCTATTAAAATAGTTTTGGTAAATGAAGCAGAAAACTGAATGGATGAATATAATAAATGAGGAAGGGTAGGCAAGCCGTCATACAGTCACTGTACCTTACTTTTGACTAGAGTAGCTTTACTTTCTTCTGTTTCTCTAGGATATAATTTAATAAAATGTTCTTAACAAAGTTTTGAAAAATACTACAAATTCTCAGTGGTATGGTAAGAGCTAGGCATAGGGTTCACTGGCAGTATAGTGTCTTTGAAGAGGTGGTTGGTTGCATCTGATAATGTGATTATGAGGGCAAGGTAAATGTTAGGTGAGGAAAGATGGAAGGTAAAGAAGCTTGAGATGTAAATAAATAGTTTTAGTCTTCTATTATTACACCACCCTTGGAACACTTAAAAAATACATACCTCTACATTGTGATAATTCGTCAACTATATATCTATTATTTATTCCCTTCTCTTAATGTATATTGTACTTCAACGGAGAAATGAAAAATTATAAAAATTTAAAATTACAAAAATAGATTACAACTGAACTGAATTCCAGACTTGTGGAATTAGAAATTCCTGTTACCTTTTTTTTTTTTTTTTTTTTTGTAAGTGCCACAAATGATTGTGATACTTAGCTACGTTTTTTGGGGTTTTTTTTTCCAATATTTATTTTTTAGTTTTCAGTGGACACATCTTTATTTTTTTAATATGGTGTTGAGGATTGACTCAGCGCCCTGTGCATGCCAGGCGAGCATGCTACCGCTTGAGCCACATCCCCAGCCCTAAATTTTTATAATTCTTCTTTTCTCCATTGAAGTACAATATACATTAAGAGAGGGGAATAAATAATAAATATATAGTTGATGAATTATCACAATGTAGAGGTATGTATTTTTAAGTGTTCCAAGGGTAGTATAATAATAGCAAGACTAAAACTATTTATTTACATCTCAAGCTTCTTTACCTTCCATCTTTCCTCACCTAACATTTGCAGTTCAGATCTAGTTAGCTATTAGGGAGGATTTAGAATACGTAGAGATGGAAAGACCAGGTATAATTTTTTATACTCATTTAAAAAACATTTTTTATATGTACATATGGTACAATTCTATTTATGTCAAATTCAAAAACTAGCTAAAGCTAATCTGGGATTGAAAGTCAAGTTAGTGATTACTTGTAGAGTATAGAAATGGAAAGAGAACAAAGGTAGATTCTGGGGGACCAGTTATAAATATTGCTCATTACAAATCAATTTTTAAAATACATTTTAAAAATTAGTCTCTTCATTTTACAGATGAAATGAGCTCAAGGAAGCTTGAAAAATATGGCTCGAGTTTCACAAGTTAGGATAGTCCTGCTTAACTGACTGATGAGGTCCTCTGCCCCAATCCCCATTGTATTCTAAGAAAGTTTCTGGAACTGTATGGGCTTTTTTCCCCTTCCTTCCTGTCTTCCTTCCATAGTACATTTCTTTTCCTTCCTTCCTTCCTTCTTTCCTTCCTTCCTTCCTTCCCTTCCTTCCCTTCCTTCCCTTCCTTCTCTTCCTTTTCCTTCTTTTTTTTTTTTTTTGGTGGTAGTGAGGATTGAACCCAGGGATGTTTTAGCTATATCCCCCACCCTTGCTTTGGGCCTCGCTAAATTGCTGAGACTGGTTTTGAAGTTGCCCCTCAATCCTCCTGCCTCAGCCCCTTGAGCTACTGGGATTACAGGCATGCACCACCCCACATGGCTAATATTTTCTTTTTAAAAATGAAAAACCAGGCATATTGGCACATTCCTGTAATCTCGGGGACTTAGGCAACTGAGGCAGGAGGATTGCAAGTTTGAGATCAGCCTTAGCAACTTAAGCCATAGCAACTTAGCTCTATATGATTCTACTTATATGTAGATACCTCGTATAAGTAGAATCATATAGAGTATTTGTCCTTATTGTTCATAAATAAAAAAATTAAAAGGACTAGGAATATAGCTCAGTGGTAAGGCACCCCTGATTTCAATTTCAATTCCAGTACTTAAATAAGTTAAAAAAATTGATAAAGGGTTGGGGATGTAACTCAATGGAAAAGTGTTTGCCTAGTGTGCCTGAAGCCTGGAATTTAATACCAAACACAAAATCCCCTGAGATTAATACATATTATAAAATTCATTATTTTAGGGAGGTGAGGTGGAACTGGATATTGAACCCAGAGGCACTTTATCACTGAGTTATATCTCTAGCTCATTTTATTTTGAAATGGGGTCCTATTAAGTTGCTGAGGCTGGCCTTGAACTTGAAATTCTTCTGCTTTAGCTTCCTGAGTTTATAATATGACCTACTGCACCTGGCAAAATTCATCCTTTTAAAATTGTGTAATTCAGTGATTTTTAGTATACTCATAAAGCACTGCAGAACATTTTCATCACTCTAAAGAATCCTCATTTACTTTCTACCATTTCTTCCCTCACAGAGTCTCAGCAACCACCTGTTTTCTTTTTCTATTTTGGACATTTCATATAAATGGAATCATAATATGTAGGCTTTTGTGACTGTTTTCTTATCATGTTATTTTTAAAGTTCATCAGTGGTGTAGCATATATTAGTACCTCTTTCCTTTTAATGACTGAATTTCATTATATCAATATACTTTGTTTTTTTATTCAGTAGTTGATGAATATTTGGGTTATTTCCACTTTCTGACTGTTATGAATAATTGTCTCCTGTATTCCTTAAGGGCTGTCACAAGTCCTTTTCTTTGAGTCCCTTTGTTGGACACTAGATCGCTAAGAAGCAAGATTAAAACAATTTGAATATCTTAATTTGCTTTATTTTTTATTCTAGTATTGGGCAATGCTTCATTCCATAAAATAGAATAAGTGTTACCTTTTTTTTAATGTTTACTTTTTAGTTGTAGTTAGACACAAAACCTTTATTTCACTTACTTATTTTTATGTGGTGCTGAGGCTGGAACCCAGGGTCTTGTACGTGTGTGGTGAGCACTCTACTACTGAGCCACAACCCCAGCCCAGTGTTACCTTTTTTGAGTTCATGAAACAATGAAAGGTTTTATGTATTTTTTATTTTTTGAAACAGGGTATTGCTGTGTTTTTCAGGCTGGGTTCCAACTCCTGGGCTCAAGTAATTCTGATTTAGCTGCCATAGTAGCTGGGACCACAGGCTTATACCATTATACCTAGCTAGGTTTAATTTTGATGATTTCAATTTATCTGTATTTTTCTTCAGTTTTTTGTGCTTTGTTAATGTTTTAAATTTGTATTAGAATACAGTTTTCAAAAAATTTACCATTTTAACTGTTTTATAACTGTAGAGTTTAGTGACATTAAGTATATTCACGTTGTTGTATAACTATAACTATCACTGCTGTTTCCAGAATTTTTTTCTTTATCGCTGTTCTAAAACTCTTTACTCAATAAACTATAATTCCCTTTTCTCTGTGACAGTTCCTATTCTGCTTTCTGTGTCTATGAATTTAACACTGTAGATACTTCATGTAAGTAGAATCATATAGAGTATTTGTCCTTATTGTTCATGCTTTTAGCATAACAAATAATGTTATCATTTTATCTCTTAAATTTAAACTTTTATGTACTTTGAATTAGTTTTTATATATGGTATGAGGTAGGAGTTCAACTTTATTGTTTATTGCATGTGAATAACTAGTTGTCCCAGTACTATTTATTGAAAAGATTGTTCATTGCCCATTGAATGCTCTTGTTACTCTTGTTAGAATAATTTTCTATTAAAATATGAATAAAGTCTTCATAAATATTTACAGAATCTATATTAATATCATTTCTTTATTAATACTGATAATTTGTACTTTTCCTCTGATTAGTCTGGCTAGAGATTTATCAGTTTTATTGGTTTTTAGAGTGTGTATGGGGTGTCGGGGCCTCATACATGGTAAGCATATGCTCTGTCACTGAGCTGTAACCCCAGCCTCAATTTTATTGATTTTTGTGGTGGGCTTTAAACCCAGGGCCTCATACATGCTAACCATATGCTCTATCACTGAGCTATAATCCCAGGCTCAATTTTATTGTTTTTTCTTAATGAGTCAGCTTTGGGCTTATGAATTTTTCTCTCTTATGTGTTTGTTTTCCATTTCATTTCTGTTCTATTTCTATTTCTGTTCATTATTATTTCATTTTTCTTCTATTTATATGGGTTATTTTATCCTTTCTTTATTAGTTTTTTTATGGTGTAAACTGAAGTCATTGAGACCTTTCTTTCCCTCTTTTCTTTTTTTCCCCTGGTACTGGGGATTGCCTGAGCTACATCTCCAGTCTTTTTTATTTTATATTTTGAGACAGGGTCTCACTAAGTTGCTTAGAGCCTTACTAAATTGCTCTGGTTGTAATCCTAAACTTGTTGTTGTTGTGGTGGTGGTGGTGGTGGTGGTGGTGCTGGAGATTTAACTCAGGGCCTTGTGTAAGCACTCTACCAGTTGAGCTGTATCCCCAGCCCTGTAATCCTGAATTTGTAATCCTGCCTCAGCCTCCTGAGTTTCTGGGATAAAAGTGTGTGTCACCACACTCAGCACCTTTTTTTCCCCCCTAAATTATAGATTATTATGTTAACAAAGCATATTATGTATTTCCAAGTATTTGGAGATATTGTATGTGTGTTACTAAGGATTGAATTTAGGGCCAATCTACCACTGAGCTACATCTCCAGCCTCCTTTTTTTTTTTTTTGAGACAGGATCTCCCTAAATTGCTGAGGCTGGTCTGGAATTTGGAATGGTTTTCCCTTAGCCTCCTGATTCCTGGAATTACAGACATTCACCACCATGCCTAGCTTAGAGATTTTTCAGACATTTTTATTATTATTTTCTAATTGAAATAAATTGTTATCATCATTTATATTATCTAAATCCTTTTAAATTCACTGATATTATTCTTCCCAATTGTTTCCAAATAGCTAAAATGCTTTAAACAGTTTTTAGAACATATTCTTTTTTTTTTTTTGTACTGGGGATTGAGTGAACTTTATAACTACATCCCAACCTCTTTTTTTTTTTTAACTTTGAGACAGGTGTTCTTGCTATGTTGCTTAGGGCCTTGATAAATTGCTGAGGCTGGCTTTGAACTTGTAATCCTCTTGCTTCAGCCTCTGGAGCCACAGGGATTATAGGCATACACCAATTTTCCTAACTTATCTATTAATTTATTTATTAAAATAATGACTTAATTTATTTATTTTTATGTGGTGCCGAGGTTCGAACACGTGCGTGTCGGGCAAGCACTCTATCATTAAGCCACAACCCCAGCCCTCCTTTTTATTTTTTATTGTGAGACAGGGAGTTGCTTAGTTGCCCAGGCTAACCTCAAACTTGAAATCCTCCTACCTTGCTTGGTCTTCCAAGTAGCTGAACTACAGGTATATACCACTGGGCTGGCAACTCTTCAGTTGTTACACATTTTTTCAGTGTAGTCTTGCTTATGGATAGGTTTTTCTTGGATATGGATCCATATTCAGCTCAAGGTTTAATGGTAACCTTTGTAGATCTTCTAAGATTTTTTTTTTTTTCTTCTTCTAAGATCTTGTTCAGTTTTTCCATAGCTTTCTCCTCTCTTGCACTGTTCTAGGGACTCTAGCTTCTATGGCCTCCCCAAACTCCTCACTTTATCTTCTTAACTCAGGGAAACTGCTAACCTTGCCTGCAATCCCCCTCTCTATCTGCAGCATGGAAACTGCCCAAGTAGTAAGCTAAGGCATTTCTTGGTGTTACCTCATTTACTTTTTTTCTCTATCATTGTCTTGTCTAATTTCTATTGTATTGTCTATTTTCCAGTGTGTGAAAACATTTTCATACACTTTGCACAGATTTTTAGTTGTTTCAGGTGGGAGCATGAAAATCTTGCCCGTTACTCTCTGTTGGCCAGAAGTGGAAGTCCCTTGGAAAAGTTTTTAGACAGGAAGGTGAGATAATTAGGTATGCATCCTGGCCACTATGTAGACTGCATTTTAAGGGACAAAGTAGAGGAAATAATTAGAGGGCATTTGGGCTAGTTAAAATACAAGATGATGCAGGATGGTCACAGGTGATGATATTACAGAGGTGGAGAACAATTTGAGAAATATTTTGGAGGAAGAATATAGTGCAGGTTTTCTAAAAAGATGGATCATGTCTCACATACATCTGAATCACTTATAGCATTTGATAAAATGAAGATTTTGGTGCTCTATTTTCTGATCTGGAGTTTCAAGGATGAAGTTTAGAAATATGCATTTTAAATACATAACTAGGTTAAGGAACACTAAGGTTTTAGGAGAATCTGATGTAAAGTATGATCTTCATTCTACCTTGGAATGACTTGAAGTACCTAATTAAAATGAAAATTTATGTGTTCATGTCCAGACCTGCTGAATCTCGATATTTTGAGGTGTTGGCTTCAGGAATTTCTTAGCCTACTAAAGTTTGATAACAAACATACAAAAGTATCTCACAGACTTGCTCTTTTTTTCTGAACTTCACAACAACCCAGTGAGGTTGTAGGCAGATATTGTCTGCCATTTTGCTGATGGAAAAAAAAAAAAAAAAGATAGGCAAAGTGGCTTGTTCATTGATGACAGAATCACATTTCCATCTCCTCCCACCATATCCTGATACTTTCTACTTTCTGTTGACCAGAAATAGACTTATTTCTAAAAATCTGTAGACATCATCCAAAACAGATGATTCTAAACAATTCAGGGGGCCAGGACAATGGGCTCTGTGATCATAATTTGTACTTAAAAAAACTTTGGTTCAGCTTTTTATAGCAAGTAACTGTGAAATGTTGTCTAGGAAAGGTGTTTCTGTTTTAACATGATCTTGATGCTTTTTACAGTTGACTGGATTTTCTTTGAAGTTCTGGGGCTTGAACCTAGGGCCTTAAATAGACTAGGCAAGGCAAGCACTGTACCACTTAGCTACACCCCCTGCCCTTTTAAAATTTTATTTTGAGACAGGTCTAGCTAAAAATTTTCCAGGCTGGTATTGAACTTTTGATTCTCCTGATTCAGTCTCCTGAGTAGGTAGGATTACAGGATTGCACTATCTTACCTGGTTTAAGTATCTATCAATTTCTTTTAAAATCATAGGGTAGGGGACTGGGGACTAGCTAATTGGTAGTCACTTGCCTAGTAATGTGTAAAGCCATCGATTCAATCCCCAGCACATAAAAAAAAAAAAAAAAACCTGTTAAGGCAATAGCATAGTATACATATTTAGTGTATTTTCATCTATAACAATTAGACACAGGTCAGGAGTTGTAGCTCAGTGGTAGAGAGCCACTCCTGGGTTCAGCCCCTGGTACTGAAAAAATAAAAGATGTCATGTATTTAGTTAGATATTATAGATTACTTCCTTAATATCATAATAAAACAAAAAAAGTGCTTTATATTAATGTCAGAGTTGTTACAGCCTTAGAAATTGAAGTATTTCTACACTGATACTCAATGAGGATATCTCTGCAGGAGTTTTAATTTAGAATTAAATTTAGAAAACTTGCTTATGGGTACTCTGAGAAGAATTTATGAGAATGTGTTAAATCATCTTACTCTGTTGAAAATATCACATATTTCATGGCTAAATATAGATAATTATTTATGAAATTTATTAGAAAATGAAATGTCCTATGTAAGTATTTAGAAATATTATCACTTTTATCCACAAATCTGTAAACAGTAACACAGCCATAATGAGATTGTGGTTTCCCTTCACAGATACCAAGTTGTGCTAGTACAACCATATAAATAATTCATACCTGAAGTCTCAATATAACATGGACATTAACAGTGATGACAGATAAATACAGACGCTTGGGATTCAAATACTAGGCGAAACACTTTAAAAAAAAAGGTAAGAACAAAATGTAATCTTAATTAAGGCCAGGTGGGATCGAGTTAGAAGTAATTGAAGTCTCTTTTTCAGTGTATCAGGCTTTTATGAAATATGCCCTTAGGATCCTATCTGTCTTAATATTGGTAGAAGTCAGCTGTAAGTATCAGTCCTTCTGTAAAAATAACAATTGCACTTACACTCTTCTGGTATGATGTTCTTCAGGATGATGTTCTTGAAGTAAACTCTCTTCAACAAGGGTGGTAATATTGTTGACTTGATAGAGTGCTAGGACAGTCACATCCATGTATGCTTAAAAACACATTTTAATTTGTAGGTTACCTTTGCCTCTGATGGGTGCCACCACCATCACACACTTTAGAATGTAATGTTTATGAAAGGTTTCAGGGTCAAGTACAGAGAAGTTGTTGTTTTGAGTCTTTGGTATAAGAAGAGTGAATTTTAAAGTTAGTAGTATTTCATGTTTTCACTGTGCTTTCCCTCCTCATGTTAATTTAGAAGATTTTTTAAAAATCTTTTTATTTAAAAAAAGTTGTTTTTTTTTTTTTTTTTTTTTTTTGTGTGTGTGTGTGTGGTTTTTTTTTTTTGGTACTGGGGATTGAACCCAGGAGTACTTGACCACTGAGCTGTATCCCTAGCCCATTTTATTTTTTATTTTGAAAGAGTATTTCACAAAGTTAATTAGAGTCTCACTAAATTGCTAAGGCTGGCCTCATTCTTGCAATCTTTTTGCCTCAGCTCCCTTGCTGGGAGTAGTGGCGTGTACTACTGTGCCTGGCTAGAAAAATTTTTTAACATAGTAGTGAACTATTAAATTCAGCCAGTTTTCCTTTTTTGTGCTTTTCCAAGACTCTATAAGGCAAAACTGGAAGAAGTTACATCTGTATATAATAAATATTAACTGTATTTCCCCCTGTTTTTTTAATAAAAAGCATAAAAAATTTATTGAGTAAAATGGAAGGAATGCTCCAAGGTGGGTGGAGCTGGCCACCTCCAAGAGAAGAAACATTTAATCCTATTCCATTCTAAAACAGTAATATAATTTTACTAGGTAGTAACCCTGCTTTACAATTATTGATAATTGCATCAGTCTCTAAATTATAATTCTTCACTGAAAATAGTATCACTTTTAGAATATGTAGTTTTATGCTTATCATAAAGTGACACTCTATCATAAACATCTGCTGGTCTTTTTCCTGGTACTCTTTGTCTGCAGATGGGCACTCATAATAACTCATTTAGCCAGATTATATCTTCTGAAGAGGATATCCTAATACATTAGTAAAGCTGTAATTAACAGACTATTCCAAGAATTGGAATGATTTAGGTTAATTAAATATCTGGCTCACTGGGTACTCAGCCCAGAAAATCCTTATTATTTTTGTCCTTGTTGAAAATCTGCATGTCAAAAATAGTAGAAATTTCTTTTAATAAATGAGTATCTAGCACTTTAATAAATATGAAGATTTTTCTGTA
Source organism: Ictidomys tridecemlineatus (assembly GCF_052094955.1). NCBI lineage: Eukaryota > Metazoa > Chordata > Mammalia > Rodentia > Sciuridae > Ictidomys > Ictidomys tridecemlineatus. The sequence continues at coordinate 61,577,113 of NC_135487.1, read as the reverse complement.
GGTGTAGAAGACTTGGTTGATTCTTTGGTATGTATCACCTAAATAGTTTTTGTGCTCAGTTCCCAAGTTTTTCATATTTGGAACACAAAATCCTCTTGAATAAGAGTAAGAGATTATAAATTCTGACATGAGAAGTCCTATCAAGGACAATCCTTAGGTCACCCAAAAAAAAAAAAAAAACCAAAAAAAACAAACCCGCCTTAGAGCAGAACTTTATAACAAGAACCAAGTCATATTTTGATTCAAACTAATACTAAGTTGTACGGATTTGGTGTATTTTGAAGGTTTGTTTGTTTTTGTTGATTTCTAAAAATCCTAGTTTCTTAGTAACCTGGCTTCAGTTACCAAGAAGCCCCAAAGATGTCATATAAAGAGATTCTATTACCTGCTGTGTCCTCTCATCATAGGAGTAAATCTGTTAGCATAAATTAATTTCCTTCTTTAATTCTTTTTTTATTATTTTATTTTAAAGAAAGGAGTTTAAGAGTTTCTAGTATTCTCCATGGCTGAAGCTGAGAGTCTGAAATCCTGATGCTTAAGCTCTATTCTAGATCATAGCTTCAACTCCTTCAGGATATATGGAAAAGAGATAATATTTCCACAATGATAGATCTTTGGTTGTACAGGTAAGTTATTTAGTTTTGCAGTAGTGAAGACAACTTTAGTCTGATTTCATTTCTTTTCTTTTTTTTGAGGAGACAGACTATTTTCATACTGTGTAGAAGACTAAAGTCTGATGAGGTATTTATAGGAGGGAAATGCTATAGGGATGAAATATTTTTCCACTCTTTTCATCAGTATTTTGGAATGTCTAGACCAATAAACCAAGGTTCACAACTGTAATCCCAACTACTCTGGAGGCTGAGGCAGGAGGATTGTAAGTTAGAGGCCATCCAAAGCAACTAACTTATCAAGATCCTGTCTCAAAAAAAAAAAAAAAAAATTTAAACTGGTGATATAGCTTGGTAGTAAAGTATGCCCTGGGTTTAATCCCCAGTACTGGGGCAAGAAGGCACAAACATCCTATCTTTTGGCACCCTAAATATTTCAGTAACATTGTGAAATTCTTTGACTTCTGTTTCTCCTCAGTTAATTTTTCAAGTGTATACTCACTTCGAATTATTTGTCGTGTATCTGTCTCTTAATGGCAGAGAAGGAAGAATTTTCTTTATGTAAGACAGTATATATCAGAGTTTCTAGACTTCACAGAGGTGAATATTAAGAACTTTTTAAGTTGAAGTGTATAAGTAGGTCCCCAGGTATCACTCTTCTACCTTATAGTGGTAATTTCACAGCTAAGATAATTTGTCTTCAAGGAATTATATGACGAGCATAGCGTGGAACACCCCTCGCCCAATACTTAGTATTGAACCCGGGGCATTCTACACTGAGCGACATCCCTATCCCTATTTATTTTTACTTTGAGATATGTCTTGCCAAGTTGCCCAGCCTAGTCTTGAACTTGCAGTCTTTCTTTCTCAGCCTCTCCCTAGTTGCTGTGATTATAGGTGCGCGTTACCTTACCTGCAAGAATAGCCTGAACATTATTAAAACAGTTACGTTCTAGTCAGGTAGAAAAATAATCATATTGGTGACACTTCCCCCAACTCTCATGTTTTTTTTTCCTTTTACTTTGTGTGTGTGTGTGTGTGTGTGTGTGTGTGTATATATACACACATATGTATACATATACATATTTTAGTTATAGTTGGACACAATACCTTCATTCTATTTATTTTTATGTGGTGCTGAGGATCAAACCCAGCACTTCACACATGCTAGGCAAGCGCTCTACCGCTGAGCTACAACCCCAGCTCTTACTTTGGTTTTAATACATGAACGTATACCAGTATCATGATCAGATACCTAAAAATTGTTCACTTACTAAAACTAAGTATTATAATAATATATACAACAATTAAAACATTGGTGTTAACAGGATTGCCAGCTCCTCGATTCCCAAAATAAATGGTAACAATTTTAGTGATAATAGTAGTAGGAATGAATAGTTACAAGCAGTGTTTTTGAAATAGCTTTTTGAGATTTCTCTCTTTTAAGTAAATGTAATAGCTGGAGCAGTATTTCATTATATTGACCTTTCTTATTAAAAGTTATTATTCCTTTTAATTCTTACTGATGAGTTTAAGTATGATCACAGGGGCTGGAAATTATGATTTTAAATAGCTGGTAATGTTTCGGAATATCACAGTCAGATTTGGGCATAATTGGCTCAGGTTTGTGGATCAGTGTTAAATAAATGAGTTTTGTGGAATTAGATGTAGGATTTGGAGATTAATATGAATAGAAAAAGTAGTCCTCCTTAAAGAGGCCCTTTGATAGAATGAAAACTGAATAGGATGGAGAAGACTGGTTAGAGTGTCTGTTTAATTCTAGTGATTGATTATTCTCTTACCTGTCTTTCAGAAAGTGCCACTGTTGATTAATTGGTGGGTAACTGAAAAATCTTCAGTCTATTAGATTATTTTTTTCCATGATTTTCATAGATTGGGTTTTCCCCATATGAATGTGTTAACTTAATAATTTCCCTTAATTTTAAAACCAGGATGATTAAATATCTATTTCCAAATGGTTACTGGCTAAGGTTTTCATTGTCTATCTTCTCCTTAGCCACTTAATATTTGGCAGGAATATAAATTCATGATTCAGTCCTCTTTACTGGATTCTTCAGTAACTGTTATGTAGCTAAAATGAGGAAAACAACACTGAGTAATGTAGACATTTTGGGTCCCTTTTTGCTTATTGAATTTTGTATTCAGTTTATCAGATAATTACAGAAAATGTGTACCTTTAAATATACTTATCCAAAAGAGAAAAGATATGAAGGAAAATGCATAGAGCAGAAGGAAAAAAAATGCATTAGAGGGAAGATTAGTTATATTTTTATTAAAGTCTACTCTTCATAATTTTAACAATTTATTGCCTTAAGTGTATGTAATGTGTTAATTGAAGTTACAAGATTTAAAAAAAATTTTTTTTTGTTATACATGGGCACAATATCTTTATTTTGTTTATTTATTTTTATATGGTGTTGAGGATTAAACCCAGTGTATCACATATGTGAGACCAGCGCTCTGTCACTGAGCCATAATCCCAGCCCAAGTTACAAGATTTTTACAGACTTCTCTTTAATGCTTCTGTAGCCAGAGAGATCATGGCTTTATTTATAAATGTTTTTGAATAATTAGTGTCCAGTAAAGAATTAAGGGGTATATTATAAGTAAATAATTTGGTTTGAAACTTGATGGATTATATTATTAGAATACTGTCTTGAGTTCAGTAATCTCATCCTCTAATATATACATGAATCATCTGGGAATCTGATTCAGTGGTAGGTTTGGGGCGCGACCTCACAGTCCCGCATTTTCTGAGAATCAAACCCAGGGTCTCCAGCATTCTAGACAAGTATTCTACTGCCGAACTATACTTCTAAGCCCCCATTCTGCATTTTTAGTAAGTTTCTAAGAGTTTCCATTAATGGTGCTTTTCAAGTTACATTTGAATATTTTTTCAATATTTATTTATTTTTGCAGTAATGGGCATTTTTACTACTGAGGCACATCTCAGTCCTTGTAATTTTTTCTTATTTCTTTTCTTTCTCCTTGAGTTGCCCAGACTGTTCTCATGCCTCAGCCTTCTGAGTAGCTGGAATTACAGGTGTGTGCCATCATGTTCAGTTCAGGCTACATTTGGAGTTGTAAGAGTTTACCAAAAGACCCTTGTTTTAAATAGGTTCTTTTTAAATGCCAACCTTAAGAATCTTAAAACTTGGACTTCATTGTAGTTACTGAATGGAATAAAAAAATTTTAGGGAGCCGAAGATGCAAAAAGAAGTGTAAATCTTTTACAGTAATGAATGTTTCAATATTATCATCATGGAAATGGTGAAGAGATAATATAGGCCTTCATTATAGGTATTTTGTAATGGTATACAGAAACACACACTGTATAAGTAATTTTGAGTACTAATAATAATAGTTTTATTTCATCCAAAATACAAAGTAGTCTCTTTTTGGGAGGTTGTACTGCAGAAGAGATATTGTTTCTATTCAGTTTGGTGTGGAAAGAAAGGAGAAATTAGAAAGTCCTATTAATGGAGTCATTTAAGAGATTTCTGCACCTTTAATTGACCTTGCATTTTAAAAGTAAAAATTAACATTCTTTGTGTATGTTTGTAAAATATTACTATTGTCAATATTAGTTTTGAACCATAAATTGTAATCAGGGTTACATTCAAATTATTTGCATTAGGTTTTTTCCAATAAAAATTACTGTTAGTTTTTATTTGTAAATGTATATGGGTACTTAATATTTAATCTTCAACTTTGATAGCTTTCGATTTGGGTACGCGAAATAAATTTCGTTTACTATTTTTTAATGTATTTTCTTTTAAAATATCATTTGAAGTTTAAATTTATTGTAATTATAAGTAGAAATTTATGGTGTATCACAAATCTCTGTAAGGAATTTCCAAACAGTAAAAGTTTACTATAAGAAACTTTCTAATTTCTGGTTGATATGTCCCATTCTTACTGTTCACTTGATTACTACAAAAGTATCTAGAACAAATTACTGTGCTTTAGTTCCAGGGTTAGTTTTATGAGTCTTGTAAGCTTTTTAAAATATGTTAATTAAAAATTTGAAAGTATGTCATACTCTAAAACAAAACTAAAATTCAACCAACATAACATAGTTTAACAGGCCACTTTTCTCAAAATTCATTTGAAGGCATCCAGAAACAGGGATACAGAACCCTTTTTTTCTTACATCCCTGTGTCAGCAGGAAGAGACAATATCCTTTTGAAGTTTCTTTTTTGTATATGGTACATATTGCAGTGTCTTCTGTAATTCTGACCTTTCCATTGTTAGATTCTTCTAGTTGAGGCAAAGAAGAGATTGTGTTTGATTTGCCAAAGGAAACGAGTAGGAGGGCATTTGGAGGGTTATACTTGAGGGAGGCTGTAGAAGGTTGGCAAAATGCAGGAGCAAACTCTGGAACTTTGCATTATGGCCATGATTGGCCTCTTTCTCTAACCATCCTGCAGTTAAGTTACAAAGTATCTTATGAAAGATGAAGAGTAGGTAATGGAGACTTGAGATGTTAACAGTTCCTTTATTGTGCTCAATTGGGAAGCCTTTGGAAGCTATCATTAAATCTTTCAGAGTTTATCCATATGGATCATCAAGGCTTTTATTCATTATTCCTCACATTGATCTCTTGGAAACATCAAGCATCAGAAAACTTGTTTCATGTCATAAACCATGCGTTAAAACTGACATACACTATATACACAGGAGTTCAAAGAGGGAAAGGGTAGGGTTATGTGTATACTTCTGATGTCTTAAATGTAAATATTTGCTCAGAGGCTTCTTTCCCATTTCCTTCTATGCTTTTAGAATACTTCCTTTCACTTTCTGATTTATGGCTTCTCTTCTGGAGACTAGGAAGACTTTGTTTTATTTTGGTGTTAGCCAGTACAAACTAAGATTGTGATTTCTTTTCATCTATTTAATTACCAAAAAAACCTCTACTACAACCAAAATTTTTTGGATACAAATAGATTCTTATGGAGGAATTTGACCTGAAATGTATGTTAGTAAGAGCAAATTATAAAGAACAGTCTGCCTTTTTATCTCCTAAGAATGTTTTGAGAGAATCTTAGAAATGATTGGAATAGTTTTTGCAAGATAGCTGTTATATCAATTTAAGATTATTATTTTAGTAACCAAGATGAAATCTCATCTTTAAATAGATTTTTTTTTTCTAGATATTTGGTGCTTGTCTGAGAGAGAAATAAATGGTGAGGCAGGCTAAACGCATGGTCTCTAGAGCCCTGCTGTGCCACTTACTAGCTGTATGACTTGGAACAGATTACTCAAATGGTGCTTTAGTCTCCTCATTTGTAGATTAGGAGTGATAGAAGCACCCGAGTTCTTGTGAGTTAATGTGTGTTAAACAAATAAGATGATTCCTGGCACATATTAATTGTTCCATATAATTGTTAGCTGTAATTAATATCATTATTGGAAATAAAAGAACTTTTGTCTCATTTATTAATGTTGGCTATACTTACAATAAAAAATTATGGCTTTATAAACTTTTGTTTTAGATATATTAACTATTACCTTTTTCTCATTATTTTGTTTACGTTTTTGAAGGTTTCCCAATGAGTGGATCATGATGACCGTATTGTAGGGACTTGCCATAGTATGGCTGCTTCCCGATCTACTCGTGTTACAAGATCAACAGTGGGGTTAAACGGCTTGGATGAATCTTTTTGTGGTAGAACATTAAGGAATCGTAGCATTGCTCACCCTGAAGAAATCTCTTCTCATTCCCAAGTGCGATCAAGATCACCAAAGAAGAGACCAGAGCCTGTACAGATTCAGAAAGGAAACAATAATGGAAGAACCACTGATTTAAAACAGCAAAGTACTCGAGAATCATGGGTAAGCCCTAGGAAAAGAGGACTTTCTTCTTCAGAAAAGGATAACATAGAAAGGCAGGCCATAGAAAATTGTGAGAGAAGGCAAACAGAACCTGTATCACCAGTTTTAAAAAGAATTAAGCGTTGTCTTAGATCAGAAGCACCCAACAGTTCAGAAGAAGATTCACCTATAAAATCAGACAAGGAGTCAGTAGAACAGAGGAGTACAGTAGTGGACAATGATGCAGATTTTCAAGGGACTAAACGAGCTTGTCGATGTCTTATACTGGATGATTGTGAGAAAGGGGAAATTAAAAAGGTGAATCTCAATGAGGAAGGGCCATTTAATTCTACAGTAGTTGAAGAAATCACAGGCTATTTGGCTGTCAATGGTGTTGATGACAGTGATTCAGCTGTTATAAACTGTGATGACTGTCAACCTGATGGGAACACTAAACAAAATAGCACTGGTTCCTATGTGTTGCGGGAAAAATCATTAGCTGAAAATGGGGATTCAGAAACCAAAACAGCAATGTTCCTTGATAGTAGGAAGGAGGACAGTTATATAGACCATAACGTGCCTTGCACAAATTCAAAAGTGCAGGTCAAGTTGGAGGACCACAAAATATTAACTACCTGCCTACCTGTGGAACATGTTAATCAGCTGACTACTGAGCCAGCTTCAGGCCCCATTTCTGAAATTCAGTCATCTTTAAGGGATTCTGAGGAGGAAGTAGATGTGGTAGGAGATAGCAGTGCCTCAAAAGAGCAGTGTAATGAAAACACCAGTAACGTCCTGGACACAAATCTTGAGAGTATGCCAGTCTCTGGAGAACTAGATTCATCTTCTGTTCTAGATTGTGTTTCATCTCAGATGATGTCTTTATCAGAGCCTCAAGAACATCGCTATACCCTGCGAACTTCACCACGAAGGGCGGTCCCTACCAGAGGTAGTCCCACTAAAAATGGTTCTCCTTGCAGAGAAAATGGACAATTTGAGGAGAATAATCATAGTTCCAATGAAACAAATGCACCTGTTAGTGATAATGTAAGTGAGTCTCCCACAAATCCTGATGAAATTTCTCAAAATGAAAAAGCTGTATGTTGTGACTCTCAAAACTATGGAAGTGAAGGACTAAGTAAACAACCCTCAGAGACAAGACTTAATATTGGACATTTGCCATCTGCCAAAGAGAGTGCCAATCAGCACATTACAGAAGAGGAAGATGATGATCCTGATGTTTATTACTTTGAATCAGATCATGTGGCACTGAAACACAACAAAGAGTATGTGTAAATATGGTAACCATGAATTCTGCTTTGTTTATTATTCCCCCAGTTTTCACTATTTATTCATACATTCTATTCATAGTACATTTTATTACAGATAAAATTAATGCTTTAACTAAAAGTTTTGGTTTAGCATAATGATTATTTTTAACTCTTAAAAAAATTTGAAAAAAGACTTTAAAACTCAAGTTTATTACTCTTCCCTATGACAACACAGTTTTGCTGGTATTTCACATATATAAGACGTGAAAACATGAATGATAGTGTTATTATTTTTTCTTAAATTTTAAACCATTTAGGGTAATTTATAAAATGGGAACATCTTGACTTACCACAATATAATTTGTTTTATAGTTGTAGAATTTTATGTAATAATCTATTCCTTTAGATAGTATAGAACAAATAATGTGTGTGTACACATCATCCAGATATGGGAAATCTGGCAAGCTAGAAATCTCCTTTTATCTTAGTTGCTTACATTTAAATCCCAATTAAAATTTTGGTTTTAAAAATTGTGCTTTATGCATTATCTTTGACTTTAGTGACTTAGAAAATTAGATCTTACTGTTAATACCATGACAGTTAATAGTATGTTATAATTAGCTCATTATCTAAAGTTAGTATCTGTTCTCTAGTTTACATAAAGTGTTTGACTCAACTTTTCCTAATAGTAAATATAAGGGAAGACTATTTCAAAATATCATCACTTCTTAGTCTTTACTTAAAAAGGCACTTTTCTAAATAAAGAATTCTATGTCCAAATTTTTTACAGTTTTGCTTAGAATTACTTTAAAGTATTCTGGAAAGTAACACAAGTGAATTGGAGTTAATTCTGTCTTAATAATCTTAAAAGAAGCTAAGAAACTATAACAAACAATGCTCATCATAAATACTGTGATCAACAACAGTAAAAAGCTTATTTAATAAGTTAATTACCTTTATTTTAAAATGGTAGGCTTTTAAACTTATAATCAGATTGTATTAGCTGTGCAAAAATACTTTGAAATTGAGAACCCTTTCTAGTGTTTTTGTTGTGACAATTGCCAGACTCCATATGTTCAGATCAAAGTATCAAATCCTGGTTATGGGACATGATACATTTTTGGTCATGCCTAAGAGATGATTCAGATTTGCATAGGGTAATTTGATGACCTACCTAGTAGGTTTCTTTTTTTGAAAAAAATTTTTGTTTGCTTTTAAAATAATGTTTAATACTGGATTCAATGAAGAGTTCATATTATTTGAGAGTTTTATAAATTTATTTTTAAAAAATGTTAGGAATCTCATGTATTTGAAATGTTTGAAGTCCAATTTGAGATAGAAAAACATCATAATTGTATAAATGAAAAATTAAAAATAAGAATTAAGTTATTACTATTCATATATAGTATCAATTTTTTAAAAGTAGAGGTGTTTAATCTACAAATACAAGGATGCAAAACAAATATGTTGAGGAAGTACCAAAAATGATTTTTTCTCACAGGGTCTGGCTATGTTGCACAGACTGCTCTTAAAACTTGTGAGCTCAAGTGATCATTTTGCCTCAGCTTTCTAAGTAGGTGTGCACCACCACACCTGTCTTAAAGTTCATCACCCCCAAACCTCTCTATTCTGTGGATCAAACCCAGGGGCTGGCACATGTTAGGCAAGTGCTCTACTACCAAACTACATCCCCAGTTGCATAAAATGTTACTTTATTTGTTTTATTATTTGATTTTCATTGTTTCTTTCTCTTAAGTCTTGGCTGGTAGATCATCAGTAGATCTTGGAAAATATTTTTCCATTAATAGTCACTGTAGTATTTTGTAAGAGATTTCCTGATGATGATTCTAAAGAATGTGTTCCCATAAAACAATTACCTAAAGATATTGTCTATAATATCAAAAGGTGATATTCCATCTTCATCCATGTTCATCTTTAGATTAGAGCAGTATGGTTTCATGGCTTCCTTCGAATATGCAGAGTCCTTTGGAATTTGTATGTTGGTTACTTTGGACAGTATTCTCAAATTAATACTTTATTGGGTAACCTTGGGGGGAAAATTAATCACTCAATCTTGCCTATTTGCCATGCTTCAAATCTTTTGAAGATGGTACAGTATGATACTTCATTTTTAACTTTTGTTTTTTCAAGGAAGAAAATTGGGACAAATAAGATGGAGAAAGAGCATCATGATTAGCATATTGGTTAGAGATGAGTTTAGGAAAATTGAAAGAGGGTAATTTCTTTCATTAAAGTACCTTTCTTTTGCATACTCCGATTTCTGTGCTTTTTGTCTAGAACCCAGAGATAATTGGATATAATATTAGCTCTTTTTACCCAACTTACCCTTGTTAAATAGCAATGTGATATCTGTGTCATGCTTTCAAGTCTCAAGTTTATGGCAGTGTGAAAAGTTTATGATGTTAAAACCCATTAGGGTTTTTTTTTTTTTAAGGCATTTGGGGTCAGTGGATTATTTTATTTTAATATACATGCATTAATACATACCCTGTCGAATATTTCTTTTTTCCTTAGTCTTATGCTAGAAAAGTTCTCTAGATTATTGTACTTTGAAATTGAGAATCAAGCATTGTCCAGACTAACCATGATTGTCTTTACTAGAAGGGAATAGTAGTACTTCCTGATAGCCCATTTTAAAAATAGCTTGTTAATAGAAGATAATTTTTTGCCTAGAGGCAGGAAGCCCTACTTTACTCAGCTAAAATAAAAAATTTTCCTCTAAACTAAGTGATCATTTAACTAGCAGCCACCTATCCTGGCATTTAGCCTTTAATTTATTCATCTCATTTGCAAGGCCATCACATATAAGGTTATTTTGTGACTTGTAAATGTTTGAAAAGATACTGTGTGTTGAGTCTAATCTTAAACCCAATACATGGTAAATTAGGGTATGGGCCAGGAAAATGAATCTGCAGATACTCTGGGTACTTACCTTGTTGCCTTTTAATGTGCTATCTCTCTTTAACACATTTGCCCATATTATGCTTTTATATATTAAAATGGAGAACTGTGGCAAGAGACCAGAGAGAATCTTTTTGTGGCAGATTCCAGCTGTGTATCATTTTAGTAGATGATCAAAAGAAATACAGTTTCTCTCAAAGCTCTCTGATCTACAAGGTTGGCAGATTCTGTTAAAGTTAAATGATGCTTAGTGACTCCTTTTGTGGCCTAGAGGGCTCACTTGACTGAGATCATTTACCTAACTGTGGTTGCTCTTTCTGTTTGGGAATTGACCTTTTGCTGATTTTGAATCAGAATCCCTGAAATGGATCTCTTGAGTTTTGAAGTTCTGGCTTTAGGAAGTGCAGATACAGAAGATTTTCGGTCCTGGGCTTTAATATTCAGAACTTTTCTTTCAGTTTAGAAGGTAATCACCAGAAAATAAGTTCAAAAAAATTTGATTTGGTCATTTGATACTTAATTTTCATTGTACAATGTTATTTTTATTTGAAAGGCCTTGAATAGCTTCAGTTAAGGGTCTTTGGTATTAATTGTAATAATTCAGAGTATTGAAAAGTCAAATATAGGGGTTCTATCTAGATTGTTAGGACCTTGCAAAGAGTTAACTCATTGATAACAGATTGCTTACATTTGTACCACTGTGTAAATTTATCCAAATGTCTTAAGATAGTTATTGCTTATCTAAGTGTATTACTCAGATAGTTTCCAGATGAGAATGTTATTTTTCAGCCATTTATAAACACCAAATAATTACAAATTGACCTTCCGTTATATCATGCTTACTTACTAGTTGAGAGCTATGATATTTTCATCAATTTCAGAACCTGAATAGAGAAAATTCATACTAATTTTTGTAAGTTTGCTTTTTAAGAATCTACTTTTGCTCTTCGTCAAAATAATTTCTTTTACGGGTTCAGGAAAATTCACTAGGGATAGATTTCCTTAGAGAGAAAGAGCACTAGAGGAATTATTCTCCCACAGATAATTTTACATCTATATTGTAAATTATTGAAGCAATTTCATATAGTTTCTCATTTGACATAGGATAGGTGGCATTATACAATCCACATTTTCTGACTCATTAATTTAGGTTATTCATGGTATATTCACTGAGGGCTGGGGTTTAGCTCAGTGATAGAGTACTTGCCTAGCATGCCTGGGACATCCCCAGTAGTACAAAAATGAGCAAAGTATCAAATCAGTGGAAGAAATAGGATCAAACTTCTGTCTTCTAATTCCTGGTCTGAGCTATATTTACATACATCATCCAGTGAGGACTTCCTCCATGGACTTTTGGATTTCAGGATTGAGAATCCTTATTGAGCAGATCTTGGTACTCACTTTTCAAGAATTCTTTATCCAATGGTTAGACTCTAATTAGTCATGATGATCTGGTTTTTATCTGTCAGAAAGTCAGCATTATAGGTAAGTAACCTGCTTTATTTATTGAATGAAATAACTTTCATATTCACTGTTTTAAAGAATATCTTGGTAGTGGGTCTGTGAAGAACAAAAGTGGGAAAATTAAGAAAAACTATAACCATACCTTAACTTCAAATAAAGGGTTTGGCTAACTTGAGAAGAATATTCTGGGGAATTTTAGAATTTAGTAGGTATACTAAAGTCATAGGTTACTAGAGTAGACTCATAACTTTCTCAACTCATTGGAGAAAATTATAGAATAGCAAGATTCAGCTCAAGTTATTTGGCACAAAGATTAATGGGAGGAGGGAGGTAGCTGCCTTAAGTATAAAATTTTTCATTTAAAAGGGATAAACCATTGACTACTCAAACATTCTGTGAATTCTTTGCCTTTTCCTTTGAATGTCAGCATCTTTTATTTCAACTAATATGAGTGATTTCTAAAAGAGATTCTTTGTTTTAATCCAAATATGTTTGTACTGAAGTATAATTTAACATTTTCTTGATTGAGGACCATCTTTGTTGACAGAGATTTTGTAGTGTTACTTCTCTGATATCATTGCCAGAATTGCCCCTTCAATTACAGTGTTTTTTGGCTATTTTCTTTTTATATTTTTTTTCTGTGGCTTCTTATTATTTTCTTTTCTTCATTTGTGTTTACTTTTCACTAGTCACTTGCACTGTCATGATACTTTCATATAGTAACTCTTTAATTGATTGCTTTTAGTTTTCTTTGAATCAGAATAACCAATTATGTCAGAATTGTGTCTCATGATTTTGCTGATACACTGAACAGTTTCTGTTTTTGTTTGTTTGTTTGTTTGTTTTGTTTTGTATTGGTACTGGGGGACACTCAACCACTGAGTCATCCTCAGCCCTATTTTGTATTAAGTAGTATAATGGAAACAACGCACTATTTTGCCTTCTATACTTACATCATGTTTAGTACTTCTTCTGACAGCAGATGAATATATAGGAAAATATATAGGAAAAATCAACTATCTTTATACTCAATACTTCTCTGACCAGATGTATAGATGTTTTTTTCCCATTTAGACCAATTCTCTGACTATATCAGTATCCTATAGTTCCAGTTAAATTTCTTAACAATAATTGGAGTTAATGCTGACCTACATGTTGGGGCCTCAATCCACCAGGTTGCTCTATACTTTAGACACCAATTATTAACAGATCCTTGGGTTACCCATAATTTCTGTCCGAGTTGGCTTTAAAATCAGTTTACCCTGGACTAGAGCAGCTCATAGAGCCCAGGAATACATTTTATTTATTGCTGATTAATAACAAAGAATTTTTTTTTAATTGTACCAGGGATTGAATTCAGGGGCACTCAACCACTGAGCCACATCCCCATCCCTATTTTGTATTTTTTATTTAGAGATAGGGTCATCCTGAGTTTCTTAGCACCTTGCTTTTGCCAAGGCTGACTCTGAAGTGTGGACCCTCCTGCCTCAGCCTCCCTAGCTGCTGGGGTTACAGGCATGCACCACCATGCCTGACTACAAAGAATATTTTAAAATAGATAAGAGATACATGAGACAAGGCAAAATCTGGTCCTAAGTATGGGAGATTTATTTCACTGTGGAGTTTGGATGCGACACCCTCACATCCCCTAGGTTTGTTCACCAACCTAGAAGTCCTCCAAACGCTGTCTATTATGGAGCCTAATAATCAATTTCTAACTTTTTTTGCCTACCCAGAGGACAAATTTGAGACTGAAAGTTCCAGATTTCTAATCATGGTTTGGTGTTGCCAGGAGCCTGCCAAGAGTCACTTTATTAGGACAAAAGTTGCTCTTATTACCAAGAAAGTTCTAAAGGATTTGGAGTTCTTTGTTAGTCACTCCTTTCAGTCAGGAAATTATGGATCTTGGGAATTCTGTGTTAGAAACTGGGGGTAAAAACCAGTGTGTGTGTGTGTGTGTGTATTTTCAATTTCATAAGCAGGCTCAAAATGTTGTATTTATTATATATTAGTAACTAGTGTATTCCATATATACTATTTTTGTGATGATTTGGGTCATTAGATGCATAATGTGTAGTAGTTACAAATGGACAGATCTGTCTTGTGACAACTTATTCTTCTTTGTCTTACTTTTTAGTGGGATCTTTTTTTACTTACTTTTTTTTATTTTAAGTTATTATTATGGAAAGCTGCTTCTGCCTCTTAAGTCTCCGACTTTAACATAGGGAAATGCTGCAAGTGGCCAGAGAAGACTGAGTAATAATTTGTTCAGGGTCTTCTTAGTAGGCAGAGTTTTCTTTTCTTTTTCCCCCTTTTCCTTTCTTTTGTGTCAGGGATTGAACCCGAGGATACTTTATCACTGAAATATACCCCCAGCCCTTTTTATTTTTGAGGTAGGGTCTCACTAAGTTACTGAAGCTGGCCTCAAACTTACCATCTTGTTGTTTAGCTCCCTGACTTGCCAAGATTATAGGTGTGTGCCACCATGTGTAGCTAGTTGGTAACATTTTCTGTAGTATATTGTGATTTAATTTTCAGTTGTCTGATAATCTTGTGTTGGACAATAGACACCGTGAAAGTGTTGTTGAGGGTCTAGATTTCTTTTTTTCTTTTGGGAATTGAACCTAAAGATACTTTATCACTCCTTTGCATCCTCAGTCCCCCCCCCCCATATTTTTTTAAGACATGGCCTTGCTAAGTTACTGAGGCTGGCCTTGGACTTCAATCCTCCTGCCTCAGCAATCCTCCTGCCTTCAATCCTCCTGGATCCAGCTGGCTGGATTTTATACTCTTTAAAAAATGTTGACATTTTTTCCGACAGGTCATTTATTTGGGAATAAGCTTGGTTCTGTTAGGCTTATGCTTTTAGCTTTGTTGGGGGAGATTTACTCTAGGACTCATTTGGCCTTACCTTATTTTTATGTCATGACTTTTCTGTCTGTTATATGAAGAGTCTTAATTGTGGCTGGTTGAAGGCTTCTAGTTTGGTATATAGCTCCATGATAATTATTCTTTGTTTGGTCTGTGAAGTTTCATTTTATGTGCATGGATCTTTGATTCAGCCAAAGGCTCTATGCAGATTCTGTGCTGTCTTTTTCTTTGTTATTTCTTCCTCTTTGGTGTTCTGTCCCACATATTCTAGCTGCTTCAGCTTCCCCAAACTGTTTTCTGTCTGTGCAAGACATCTTCTTGTTCCTTAGTACCGAGTATCTTTCCAAGTGGAAAATAAGAGTGATCGTAGACCTTTCTCATTTATTTCTTCCCTCTCACAGATCACATTTGTGAACTATTAGTTGCCCAATATCAGAAAATAGTTATTTCTGTATTTTCTCCAGTTTTCTAGTTGTGTAGAACAGGAAAGTCATTTGGTTTCAGACTTTCTGTCTCTGAATTAATTGGGGGTTGTGGTAGTGATGTGTGGTTATCAAATTCAGGGCCGCTCTACCTCTGAGCTATATCCCTGGCCTTTTTTATTTTGTTTTGAGACAAGGTCTCACTAAGTTGCCCAGGTTGAACTTCAACTTGAGATCTCCCTATCTCAGCCTTTGGAGTTGCGCCACCACACCTGGCACTCTTTAATTTTAATATATACTAAGTATGTTTCCTTCCTATTATACTGTTCTCCCAGCCTGCATTTGATCAGGTGGTGGTAATAACAACTATAATTATTATATCAAGCTTAGGACCTCTAAGTAAGTGCTCTGAGTTATATTCTCAGCCCTGGAAAATTTTTTGTTGTTGTTGACACACCTGTGACATTGAAGGCTAATTTTTGTTTATACCTTAAAAATTCATTTGAACAACTGTCGTATAAAGAAGTTGAAGTCAGAAGAACTGGAATAAAAGGAATTTTAATTTAAAAAAATGAAGTCAACTTTAAATTTTTTTAGTTAATGTTGATCAGGTGTTGCTCTGGTTGCAGCAGAAGTAAAACTGGTGTACTGGTTGAGATATGGCTTGATGAGAAAGAGTGAAAGAGAAAATGACTCAAAAGAAAATATGAAACAGTGTTTACTAGGTTCCAAAATGTCATCCTAAGAGATTAAGGAGTAATGTATTTTTTCATGGGTTCTTCAGGACTTTTTGCCAGGCCATATTTGCTATATAATTCCAGAAAGCCATATTATATTACTTAACAATTTAGTCCAGTTTCCAGTAAATGATTTTCTTTTTAAATAAAAACTATGTAGAGTATTTTGAAAAAATTAACTTTTCCTGGTACTGCAGTTTTTACCATTTAAGTGGGAAAAGTTGATTCATCTTTTCTTTTTGCTACTTTCCATTTGTTCTACATTATCATTCCTCTTTTTTTATACAGTCACATATTTTTAAATAAAGGTTCACAAAATGTAAGAGCATAAGATAATTTTATGTTTAAATTTCTAGTTGGAGAGAAAGGTTCATGCCAACAGTTTACTGGTAATGAGGGTAGCAAGATTAAAAATATTACTGCCCAAACTGAAGTATATTTATTTATTCATTCACTCATTCATTTATAAATACTAGGAATTGAACCTAGAGCCTCATTCATTTTAGGCAAGTACTCTACCACTGAGCTACATCTCTAGCTATTTTTTATTTTGACATAGGGTATTGCTAAATTGACTAGCTGGCCTTGGACTCAAAATCCTCCTGGCCTCAGCCTTCAGAGTTAGCTGGATAGGGCATGTGCCATCACACTGAGCTCTCTCTCTCTCTCTCTCTTTTTTTTTCCTTTTTGTTTTTTTAAGTGATGGAGATACTAGGGGACTGAACTTGAGCACTCGGTCACTGAACCACATTCCCAGCCCTATTTTGTATTTTATTTGGAAATAGGGTCTCACTGAGTTGCTTTGCAGCTTGCTTTGCTGAGGCTGGCTTTGAACTTGTAATGCTCCTGACTCAGCCTCCCAAGTTGCTGGGATTACAGGTGTGTGCCCTTTTTAATGGACCTGTAAGTGTACATATTTATTGGTACAGTGTGATATTTCAATACATGTATACTGTGAATAAGGAACAGATCAGAGTACTTGGTATATTCATTACTTCAAATACTTACTTCATAGGTTGAAAACATTAAAATTTTTTCTCTACTAGCTATTTTGAATTATACAGTTTTTGTCAGACATAGTTACCCTACTGTGATACAGAACTGTAGAGAAGTTACTCTTGTCCAACTGCATCCTGTCTACATTAATTGTCTTCTTTCCATACCTTCTAGTGCTTTAGGTCCCTGGCCCCTGTTAACTACTGTTCTATTTGAAACAGTTTCTTAATGAACATTTCAGAATATACATGTGTACATCAAGAACCAAGTTAAAATGAAACATTTTATGACATATATAGTGTTCTTTTGAAAGTATCAATCATAACAACATAATACCTTCATTTTTAGGATACTATCTCATTTAAATCTAGACTATGTATTTCAGTTTTATTTTTAAATTATTTACAAAGGCAAAACAATTGGATCAGATTTGTAGAGCAGTCCAACCCTTTTCATTTACTATTTTTAGCTGTCAGTATAATGCTCAGCAAATACTTTTAACTTTGTTATTGTAAATTTTCTCTATATAAATGTATGTTGCCTCTCTTTGATTTCTGTAATTCTAGTTAGTATGCTTTATACATGAATTTGAATTTACTTTTTTCTTTGCCCTTCTCACTTTTGATACTGCTTAGGTTTCAGTTACTGGCTTTCTTCTAACTTTGCATGCTTTTCTCTGGATGTTCTCACTGACTTGAAGTTGAGGCTTAAATGACCGCCCATATGCTGATGGGTTTCCAAGTGTATATTCCTACCACAGATTATTCTCAAACATCAGACCATGAACTGGATGGACCATTTTGATGTAATGCAATACCAGTATATTTGTAATAGATAATGTATTTATCATTGCTTCCTGCACACCCACACTCAATATATAGCACATTTTCCTTAAATTGGCAGTCAAGACAAAAGAAGTATTCTTTCAACCCCCTGTCCCATCAGGTTTATTGATTCAGCTCCATTTCCTTTTCTTAAATTTAGATCACTATCCTTTCTTTATTGATTATTGTAAATGCTTTCTTATCTGCTTTCTGAGGTGCTTGTTGACTACTTTCCCAAAGGATTCCTATATTTTAACTGAAGTAAATGTCTTAGAATAAAATCTTCTCTTTAAAATGAATCATTGCATGACCTCCTCCCCCCCCCCTTTATTTTTGGTTGTACTGGGGATTTATCCCAGGGGTTCTCTACCACTGAGCTATATCCCCAGCCCTGTTTATTTTTTATTTTCAGACAAATTCTCACAAAGTTGCACAGGCCGATTTTGTTTGTTTTGTTTTTCTACCAGGGATTGAATCCTGGTAATTCAATCTGAGCCATATCATAACTGCTGAGCCATATCTCTAACTATTTTTAATATTTTATTTAAAGCAAGGTCTTTCTAAGTTGCTTTAGGGCCTCACTAAGTTGCTGAGGCTAGCTTTGAACTTCTGCCTTTGCCCCCCAGCTGCTGGGATTATAGGCATTTGCCATCACCTGTGGCACTGCCCAGTCTGATTTTAAACTTGTGGTCCTCCTGCCTCAGCCTCCCAGGTAGCTGGAATTATAGGTGTTCATATGCCCAGTTTTATTGCATTTTTAAACATTCTTTCACTGTCTGCCTCTCACCCTACATTCTAACCAGACTAAAGCTTAATTTCTTGTTTAATTTGTTTATTTTTTAGAATATTTTTCTTTTACTTGGGACCTTCTCATATGCCTAATTGCCCGCTCTTGTCTACTTTACCACATTCCCCTAGTTATTGCTCTTTGTCTACAAAGGGAAAGGAGCATCTCAATTTAGACATATTTTCTGAGAAATCTTTCTTTTCTTTCCCAGACTGATTATTTAATTTTTTGTGTGGTCTCTCATAGGAAATTATAATAGACTGAATGTGTCCAATAGACCTCACACTTTTTGAGGGAGTATGTCTTTCTAGTTGGGTAATGGGAAATTTGAAGCCTTATCCTCCTTTGAAACATATAGCATGCTTCTCATAGTAGATGCTTTATAATACTATTGGTTTGACCTTCAAGATTCTGAACTTATATAGTGTTTATGATGATTTTTTTAATTTGAAAAAATCTGGGCTTATATCTTCCAAAATAAAAGATGAGTAAGCTATATGATTCACATAGTTCATTAAACTTAGGTATGGAGAAAGGTATGGGGGAGTCTCATATTTAGTGGTGGGTTGTCTGAGGTATGTTACTTAATAGTAAAGTTTTGTTATGGCAATATAAGAAATTTAAGTTCAGTTGTTAATATCAAACCCCCCAAAAATCATTATATTGTAAAATGTATTTATGTTTGTTAATATATTTTTATGGTCTTAGAGTTTGCAATAGATTTAAAAAGCCTACAGAATAGTAAGAATTTGGTTGAGGCTGTCTTTATTGATTTGAAGGACTTGAAAGAAAGTAAATGCCTTTTTAATGCATGGTAATGATTTTTATTTAGAGGTTAGTACTCAACTTTCTGTGTGTAAACTCTTAATTTTGATTAGATTTACTGTGAAATGTAAAAGACATTTTGTGCCTTTGGAGTTACTGTGAAAAACAGCACACACAGGGTTTAATAGATACAGTGTGGCTATATTGCTTGTTACACTATTAATTTATAATCAGTAATTACTAACTTGGCTCTATTACACGAAACTGGTGTATTTGCAATACCAAAATAGGAGGTGAGTGTTTTAGATGTTTCACAGAATGAGTGCTCTAAAATTCTGGAGTGGAGAAAGTATGTAAATCTTGATCTGACTGGTGGTCAGGATTTTTTCTTGATTAATATGAAACTTTTATGGATTCAGCTTCCTGTTTTAAGAGAATAGTCAGTAATTTTGTTACATTGGTGTAGAAAAGCAAACACTAGGAACAGATTGAAAGGTCCTATTTCAGGAGGCTCTATTCCCATAAGAATCCTAGTCTTCAGGAGGTGGATAGCTCTGAAAATGTGATTTAAATATACTGACAGATTCTTTTAAAATTTCCTATGGAAGGTATTCATTTTCAGCAACTAGAAAGGAATCTCTAAGCTATTTAAAACCAGCAGGGAAAATAAACATGGTTAAGGTAGTCAAAGCTTGTTTTAGTAAGTTTGTGGGTAGCCTAAGCAAAATGGATTTTATTTTTTTCATTAATGTGTAATAATTCTTCATATTAATGGGGCATGCTGTATTTAAATATATAAGCATTCAAGGTCAGAACATAGAGTCTAGTCCAAGCCTCATACAATTGTAACCTGCCAGTGTGTATATAAAGATAGACAGAGAGAGATTTCATTTATTATTTATTTTGCACACATTTCTCCTCCTTTTTCTGGTAACTTCATTTGCAGATAACATTGAGATCCTATAGTGCTTGTCATAGTACCAAGTCTATTTGTATGCCTTTTCATTCCAGGAGCCTCTTGACATTCTCTAAAGGGAACCTGGTTGTTGACTAAGCAAGATTAGTTCCTGTAGGTTAAGTATCCATCTATAAAATAGGATATGAGACTCTTATGTATTGCTCACAGGCATGCACAATAGTGTACCTCTTGTGTAGTGATCCCTTAATAAATCAAGGGGTAGAATTCCTTATGTCCTAAGAATTCCAGTTTTAAATATATATACCAAAGAATTAAAAATAGGCTTTTAAACAAAAACTTGTGCACATGCGTTCCTAGTAGCACAATTCGCAGTAGTCAAAGGTGGAAATAAATCAATGTCCATTAACTGATGAATGGATACACAAAATAAATATTATTTGTATAATGAAATATTATTCATCCATAAAATGAAGTAAGGTACCTTACATGTTATAACATGTATGAATCTAGAACACAATATTAATGAAAAAATTGAGACACAATAGGTCATATGATTATATATGTATGAAATAACCAGAATAGACATTTATACAGATAGAAAGCATATTAATGGTTTACAGGGGCTGCAGATTAGGCAGAGAATGAAAAGAGGCTGTTTAGTCAATATAGGGTTCCCTTTTCAGAGGATGAAAATGTTTTGGAACTAGATAGTTCTACAACATTGTAAATGTACTAAATGCCATGGAATTGTACTCTTCATTTGAAATCATTAAAATGGTAAATTTTATATTATGTAAATTTTGCCACAATAAAAATATAAAAACAAATTGTGAAGGGATTATGTGCCTACTAGTGTATGGTTGAGATAATCTGGGAGATAGGAAGAAAATGTGATTTGTATGTTTTTTCACATTCTTACAGTTTTTTTTTATATGTTAATAATGTATAATGTATTTAAGTACAGTAGAATAATTTATAAGTGGGTATACATAGATTGGGCGCATGCCCCACAATTTTTATCTGTTTTACCAGTAGAAATTCTTTAGAGAAAAAAAATGATACGGAAGCCATTGTTTTTAACAAGGAAGGGACAGTTACAGATGAATCAGTTTTTTGCCTTACAATTTAGGGAAGGTTTTTAAAGTTAATATCAGATTCTGTTGAAGTAGACAGGTTGTAGAATCCTAGTAGTACACTTAGAGAAACAACAGGGCTCAGCTGTTATTCACTTGATAACTTGAATTGCCTTTCACCACATTGTATGATGTATTATAATTGGACTGACATTTAAAATATGACCATTGTCATAAGAAGAGCTCCAAAGTGGTTTTGGGGATTAGAGAATTGTGAATATTCTTGATACTGAGAAGCTTTGAAGCCAGCAATACTAATGATAGTGATAACAAATAGGAACACTAAATATTTAAAGAAAAAATTGTTTTGGAGGGAAAAAAAATCATGATTTCTGCAAGGACTGAGGAGGGAAGCATTCCCGACCATTTAGAATTTTTAAAGGGCTATATTATTAGATAAAAATTGACTTTTTAATGACAGTTTTAGATTTAAAAAATATGAAGCTGATATAGCTTCTTCATTCTCTGTTAGCATCTTAACATTAATATCAGTAATGAACTGATATTAATTGAATATACACTTTATTTAGGATTTTTAAAATTTTAACCTAAGTCTTATTTTTTTTTTCTAATGTCTTCATTTTAAAGGCTTTGGGAAGTGTTTCAGGAAAATTTTAATAATTTCTAAAGATTTTTTGCATGATTAATTACCTTATAATATCTATCTAAATCTCTTTCAAAAGTGAAGTTTTCATTATAAGAACAGTGAGACATTCATCCCAAGAACAAGAAATGTAAATAGTAATGTACTGTATTTTGAGTTATATTATGTCAAAACCTATTAAAATTTATTTTTTCTTAATGGATTAAAATAACTTTATTTTATGGTGTTGGAATTATGTTTCACATTTCTGTACTTTGTGTTATAGGATAAGAAATTTTGTGGGGGATACTAGAGATCAAACCCAGGGTTGTTTAACCATTGAGCCACATCCCAGCCCTTTTTCATATTTTATTTAGAGTCAGGGTCTTGCTGAGTTGCGTAGGGCCTTGCTAAGTGCTAAGGCTGGCTTTGAACTCGTGATCCTCTTGCCTCAGCCTCCTAAGCCGCTGGGATTATAGGTGTGCACCAGAAAATATTTTAATAATAAAATTTAATGAAGATGTTATAAGGAATTTTAAAAAGAACTTTAACCAAATAGAATAAAGAAATAAAAAATTAAAAAAATAAAAGCAGCTTTTTGTCATGCTGTGCTTAGAAGGAAAGAACATTAAGCTGTACAGTCAAGAGACAGCATGGGTCTTAGCCATTGTGAAGAAGTTTTTAATCTTTTTGAAATTCATATTCTAAATTGTGAGATGAAGAGGTGGTTGTTTTTTGTTTCTTTGTTTGTTTTTTGGTACCAGAGATTGAACCCAGGCATGCTTAACCACCAAGCCACATTCCCAGCCCTTTTAAAAAGTATATTTCATTTAGGGGCTGGGGTTATGGCTCGGTGGTAGAGTCCTTGCCTAGCATGAGTGAGGCACAGGGTGCGATTCTCAGCAGCACATGTAAATAAAATAAAGGTCCATTAATAACTAATAAAAATATTTTTTAAAAAGATAATTGTCAAAATGGCCATATTACCAAAAGTAATATACAGATTCAATGCAATGTCAAGTCCATTGATAAGTGTATATATATATATATATATATATATATTTCGTGTAGAGACTGGATCTTCCTATGTTGCTTGGGGCTTCACTGAGTTGCTGCGGCTGGCTTTGAACTTGTGATCCTCCCGCCTCAGCCTTCTGAGCTACTGGAATTATAGGCATGTGCCACCACTCCTGGTGAAGAGGTTGTTCTAATCCCTCTTGACTCACTGGGGATTGAATCCAGGATCTTGTGCATGCTAGGCAAATGCTCTACCATTGAGCTAAAACCTCAGCCCCAGAGCTTATCCTTGAAGTGGTTAATTTCTAGTTCCAATATTCTATGATAATGTGGTACCTATAGTTGCTATTTGGTAATTTTGCTTAATATTTTTCTCTTAAGTGTAGACTCTAGTCCATCTTACAGCATTGGCTATGTCTTGGCAAGCTACTTTCAGAAAAATTCAGTGAGTAAATAATCAGATTTTGAAAAGCACATTCATTTTCTGGTTTTTATTTATTAGTGCCATGTCATTAATCAATACCGATTACTGCAAGATCTTAGTTAAGTTGTACATTTAAAAATAATTTTCTCCCCCTCCCTAAAAATAATTTTCTATTCATTACTCAAAACTTTGGTGGGGGGTACGGTTCACTATAAAAGATTCTGTGTAGCTTACACATTTGGGTTAGTGCAGAGCTTTAACTGTTTCTTTTGCCCTTTGAAATTTTTTAAAATATTTATTTTTTAGTTTTAGATGGACACAATATTTTATATTAAATGGTGCTGAGATGGAACCCAGTGCCTCATGCATGCTAGGTGAGCGCTGTATCACTGAGCCACAACCCCAGCCCTGCCCTTTGAAATTTTTGAAAGTGAAAATGCAGTATTGCAGGGCACAGTAATGCAAACCTATAATCCCATAGGCTGAGGCATGAGTATCACAAGCTCAAAGCTAGCCTCAGCAATTTCGCAAAGCCCTAAGCAACTCACTGAGACCCTGTCTTATATACAAAAAATGGGCTGGGAACATGGCTCAGTGGTTAAGTGCCCCTGGGTTCAATCCCCAGTTAAAACAAACAAAAAATGCATTATGGAGTATATTGAAAGGGATCCTAGTTTCAAAAATTGTAGTGTGTGTTCAGTCTAGGTGAACAGTCAGTATATAGGGTAACCCTTTTTAGCATATCAAGTAGAAATAACACTCTTGGTGTATGTTGGTATGGGGCCAGGAAGTGTTGCAGGTAGTGGAGTTCAGGAGACAGGGAAAGGTTGTTAGCTGGGCATCTTTATTTTATACTAATAAGGGAATATCTTAATTTCATATTTTCCCTTTTAAAAAGTCTCTTTACCCATTTCCTCTTCCTCACACTGGTATAGTAACACTAGAGATGAACTAGTTTGGTTCCTCTGTATCTACCCAGCTACTCACAGAAAAACTTTAGCCAGGCTGTGTGGCACATATATGTAATCCCAGTGGCACGAGAGGCTGAGGCAGGAGGATTGCAAGTCAAGCCAGCCTCAACAACCTCGTGAGACCCTAAGCAACTTATTGAGACCCTGACTCAATAAAATAAAAAGGATTGTGAATGTAGCTCAGTGGTAAAGCACCTTGGTTCAATTGCCAGTACCAAGAGGGGGGAAAAAAAAGAAAAAGTAAAACTCATTATATATGCTTCAGAAGAGGGTTTAACATTCCCCCTTTTTTTGTTTTATTTATTTTTTAGTTGTAGTTGGACACAAAACCTTTATTTTACTTGTTTGTTTTTTTTTTGTATGTGGTGCTAAGTATCGAACCCAGGGTCTCGCACGTGTAACGCAAGCGTTCTACCGCTGAGCCAAAACCCCTTAATTTTTAAAAATATTTATTTAGTTGGAGATGAACACACAGTATCTTTATTTATTTTTATGTGGTGCAGAGGATTAAACCCAGTGCCTCACACATACAAGGCAAGCACATTACCAGTAAGCCTCAGCTCCCCTCCCTCCTTTTTTTAAAGAGAGGGAAATAAGGGAGAACAATGAACTTTATTTCTCTAGATTCCAATAAAATCATTTGAGACCTGTTTTTTAAAGTTTATTTTGTGATTAGAATGTGAAAGTAAGCTGAGTGTGGTGGCACACGCCAGTAATCCCGGCAACTTGGGAGACAGGAGGATTGAGCCTTCAAAGCCAGCCTTAGCAAAAGTGAGGCAATTGGCAACTCAGTGAGACCTTGTCTTTAAAAAAAAATAAGGATTGAACTCCTCAGTAACCCCTCCCCTGAAAAAGAATGTGAAAGTATAACAGCTGAAAACATGTGAAAACAAGTTTTTATTTCAATGAAATGTCAATTATTCTTGCATTTTTCTTGGGGTGGAAGAGTGATCCCTATCTTCTCTTTTATTAGACTTTTGTGTTTAGTTCTAAAGACTTATTAAGTATGAAGATGTTACTAGCAGGCAAATGATGTCTTAATGATTCACTAAGGCAAAATGTAACTTACAACCTAAAGAATTGATTAAAATAAAGATCATCAGACATTTTTTATATCAGGACACACTCTGTGGCATCAATAATTTTTCCGTTATTTTAGTTATGAAAAATAAGGTTTTTATTTTTTAAATTTAGTTTTAATTGGCAAACATTGTGTATTTTTCTGGTTTTCATCATGGTGTTTTGAAATAATGTATACAGTATGGAACAGCTAAATCAAGCTAATATATGCACTACCTCATGTACTTATTTTTTGTGGTGAGAACACTTAAAATCTACCATTGATGATCTTAAAGTATATGTTGTTCTTATTAACTGTAGTCACTAAATTATATATCTCTTGAACTTATTCTTCTTGTATATTTAAAAGTTTCTGTCCTTGAAATACCTAATCTTCCTGCCCACCAGGTAAACAGTATTCTATTCTCTGCTTCTGTGAATTTTAACTTTATTTTGATTCTACATTCAAGTTGAATATCCCTTATCTGTAATTTTAGGACCAAAAGGGTTTCAGATTTTGGATTTTATATGTAGATATTTATAGTGAAGATAGAACCCAAGTCTAAACACAAAATTTTTGTTTTATATGTATATTATACACATAACCTGAAGGTAACTTTATATAGTATTTTTAGTTCTTTTATCAAACAAGGTAAGGTATAAATTTCCCCACTTCTGACATCATGTCAGGGATCAATAAGTTCTAATCTTGTAACATTTTGAATTTTGGGGATTAGGAATTCTTTTTTTTTTTTTTTTTTAGTTGTAGATGGACACAATATCTTTATTTATTTTTATGTGGTGCTAAGGATCAAACCCAGGGCCTTGCACGTGCTAGGTGAGTGATCTACCACTGAGCCACAACCACAGCCCAGGAATTTTTAATCTTGTGTGAGATCATATGGTATTTGTTATTGTGTGCCTAGCTTATTTCCTAAACACATTGTCCTCAAGATTAATCTATATTGTCACAAATGGCAGGATTTCCTCTTTTTAAAGACTGAGTAATTATTTTCTATTGTGTACATGTATCAGGTTTTTTTTTTTTTTTTTTAAATCTATATATGGACCCTTGGATTGATTCTGTATCTTGGCCATCATGAATAATGCTGCAGTGAACATGGAAGGGCGAAACCTCCTTAACACACTAATTTTATTTTATTTTTTGGATACATACTCATAGTAATGGAATTGCTGGATCATATAGTAATTCTGTTTTTTATTTTTTTGAAGACCCTCCAAATAGTTTTTTAAAATGGCTATAGTAATTAGATTCCCATTGTGGTATGCCTAGGTTTCCTTATTCTCCTTATACTTACCTTTTTTCTTTCTTTCTTTCTTTTTTCTTTTTTAGATTTTTCAGTTGTAGATAGACACAATACCTTTATTTTATTTATTTCTTATGTTCTGCTGAGGATCAAACTCAGTGCCTCACACATTATCCAAGTGGTCTACCACTGATCATGATTACAGCCCCTTTTATCTCTCTGTTAATAATCATTCTTGAGGGAGGTGGTACCTCAGTGTGGTTGTGATCTGTATTTCCCTCATGATTACTGATGTTGAGCATTTTTCAGATACTTGGCCATCTTTTGAGAAATGTCTTTTCAGGTTCTTTGCTTTTTGTTTTGTACTGGAAATTTAACATAGGGATTCTCTACCACTGAGCCACACCCCCAAGCCTTATTTATTTTGAGACAGGGTCTCTAAATTGCCCAGGCTGGCCTTGAACTTGTGATTGTCCTTGACAGCCTCCTGGGTAACTGAATTACAGGTATGCCACCTCATCTGTCCTTTGCCTACTTTTTATTGGGTTGTTTTCTTACATATTTGACTACTAACCTCATATCAAATGTATGGTTTGCAAATATTTTCTTCCATTCTATAGATTTGTATTTATTTGAATGCTTGTTTCCTTTGCTGTACAGAAACTTATTTATTTTTGTGGTACTGGTAATTGAATCCAGGGCCTCACACATGCTAGGCTATACCACTCAGCTATATTCCCAGCCCTGTACAGAAGGAGATTTTTAGTTTGTTGTATTCCCAATTGTCTGTGTTCACTTTTGTTTCTTCTACTTTTAGAGACATGTCCAAAAATCATCATTCAGACCAATGTCAGGGAGCTTTTTCCTTACTTTTCTTTGGTTAATTTTTCAATTTCAAGCCTTATGTTTATACTTTTAACCCATTTTTAGTTGATTTTTTAAATTTATGTTTTTAAATTTTAATTTTTTATATATGACAGCAGAATGCATTGCAATTTATACTAAACATATAAAGCACAATTTTTCATGTATGTGATTGTTCACAAAGTAGAGTCACACCATTTGTGTCTTCATACATGTACTTATAGTAATGATGTCCATCTCATTCCACCATCTTTCCTATCCCCATACCCCATCCTTTCTACTCCCTCCCCTTTGTCCTATCTAGAGTTCTTCTAATCCCTTCCCCCATTATGAATCAGCCTCCTTCAATCAGAAAAAACATTTGATATTTGGATTTTGGGGATTGGCTAATTGACTTTTATATATGATGAGCCTCTAATTTCTTCTACCTGTAGATATTTAGTTTTCCCAACATCCTTTGTTAAAGAAACTCCTTTCTAAACACATGGATTTATTTCTGGGCTCTCTGTTCATTGATCTATTTTTTTTAATGTCAGTAGTATGCTATTATGATAGCTTTGTAGTGTATTTTGATGTCCATGTTATGGCTCTGACTTTTGTTCTTTTTGTCCAAGATTGCTTTGGTTATTTGGGGGTCTTTTGTGTTTCCATACAAAATTTAGGATTATTATTTTTTTCTCTGTTTGTAAAAAAATGACATTGGAATTTTAGTAAGGATTACATTGAATCTCTTCTTCACTTTGAGTAGTATAGACATTTTAACAATGCTAATTCTTTGTGTCTTCAATTTCTTTCATTAATATTATACATTTTTTTCAGTATATGGGCCTTTCACCTTCTTGGTTAAACTTATTCCTAAGCATTTAAAATACATATATTGTTAAAAGGGAGTATTTTCTTGATTTTTTTTTTTGATAGTTCATTGTTAGAAGATAATGGTGCTGTTGGCCGTTGTTTGTTTGTTTTCAGTGTTGAGGATTTAACACACACTTCACACATGCTAGGCATCTAGTGTTTTTATCACTGAGCTACACCCCCAGTCCTGTATGCTGGTTTTATATCCTTCACTTTCATTGAATTCATTTGTTCTCAACTGGTGTTTCTGTGTGTGTGTTTGTGTGTGTGTGTGTGTGTGTGTGTGTGTGTGTGTGTGTGTGTGTGTGTGTGCATGCACACGCAGGTTGGTAGGTAGGCTTTAGAGTTTTTTATATATAAGGTTGTAGTATCTAACAGTTTAACATTTTTCTTTCAAATTTAGATGCCTTTTATTTCTTTTTATTACCTATTTGCTCTAGTTAGGTACTACAGTTATATAAGTGGCAAGAGTGGGCATCGTTTCTTTTGTTTCTGATCTTAGAGGAAAAGCTTTCAGCTTCTCACATTGAGTAGGGTGTTAGATGTCTTTTATATGTGGCTTTTACTGTGTTGAGGTACATTTCCTCTATACCTAATTTGTTGAGAACTTTTCTCCTGAGAGAATCCTGAGTTTTATTAAATGCTTTTTCTACATCTGTTGAGATGTTTATGTCATTTGTCTTCATTCTGTTAATGTGGTACTTCACATTTACAGATTTGTGTATGTTGAAACATCATCCTTGAACTTGGTGAATAATCCCACTTTATCTTGGTGGGAATGATCATTTAAATGTGCTGTTGAATTTAGTATTTTCTTGAGCATTTTTGCATCTGTAGTTCATCAATGATATTGGCCTTTAATTTTCTTTTTTTTTTGAGTATCATCTGGCATTGTTATCAGAATAATGCTGGCCTTGTAAATTAAGTTTGAAAGTATTCCTTCTTCAATGTTTTTTTTGGAAGAGTTGGAGAATGAGTCTTCTTTTTTACATGTTTGGTTGAATGTAACAGTGAAGCAATCTAATCCTGGGTTCTCTTTGATAGGAGACTTTTTAACATTGATTCTTTTGGGGAATTAAACTAAGGGGCACTCAACCACTGAGCAGTATCCCCAACCCTGTTATTTTGTATTTTTTATTTAGAGACAGGGTCTCACTGAGTTGCTAAGTGCCTTGCTTTTTGCTGAGGTTTGCTCTGAACTTGCAATCCTCCTGCCTCAACCTCCAGAGCTACTGAGATTATGGGAGTGTGCCACCTCTCCTGGTTTATCATTGATTTTTGTTAAAAATATTACTAATGTTCCTCTGTTTAATATGCTAATTTTTTCTCTAACTAGATTATATATATATTAATTTTTTATATTTTTTAGTTGTAGACACAGTACCTTTATTTTATTTATTTTTATGTGGTCTGAGGATTGAACCCAGTATCTTAAACATGCTAGGCAAGCTCTATACTGAGCCATAGCCCCAGCCCACTAGATTATATTTTTACTTTTATGATTTTTTCATTCAAAGCTATCTAAGTGAAAAGTTTTGTCCTATAAGTTCTAGCTTAAAGAGTGTGTGTGTGAAATAACTAAAATGGGAAATATTACTATAAACAATAACAACATTTTTTTTTGTTAAGTTTTATCCGAAACAATATAGGTGGCATTAGGAATATGGTAAAGTATAAATGGAGTGAACCGTTACTATCAAGTGCTTATTGAATATCTTTAATAAACTAAGCTCAGGCATACTTACGTTCATAAGTAAACATATTCAGCAAGGTATGAGAGCCAGGAAATGGATACAGAACATAGGGGATTGAATTGCTTGAATTGCCTGTTCTTACGTGGCTTACTAGAAATATTACTTCTGGTCATGACAAAATAATTTTGTTTTCTTGATTTATGGAGGCTTTAAAAATATATCTTATAAAGTTGTTTTTATTTTTGATACTGGGGATTGAGACCAGAATTATATCTCCAGTACTTTTTATTTTTGAATTTGAGACAGAGCCTTGCTAAGTTGCTGATGCTGGCTCTGAACTTTTGATCCTCTTTCCTCACCTTTATGAGTCACTCATTATAGGCACATGTCACTGTGTGTGGCTCACAAAAAAAAATTGTACTGCAGCCTGACACTAGGACCCATACCTGTATCCTCAGCGGCTTGGAAGGCTAAGGCAGGAGGTTAGCAAGTTTGGGGCCAGCCTCAGCAAATTAGTGAGGCCCTAAGCAACTTTGTGAGACCCTTTCTCAAAAAATAAAAAGATCTGGGGATATAGCTCAGTAGTAGAGTGACCCTGGGTTCAGACCTGAGTACCTATCTCCTAAAATTATACTGCAGTTTTACATTGCCTTTACTTCTTAGGTTTTAATTGGTTCTTTTATCTCAACTGTAAGTAGCAGTTTCTTTCTTTTTCTTTTTTTTAAAGAGAGAGAGAGAGAGAATTTTAATATTTTTTTTTTTTTTTTTAAGAGAGAGTGAGGGGGGAGAGAGAGAGAGAGAGAGAGAGAGAGAGAGAGAGAGAGAATTTTTTAATCTTTTTTTATTTTTTAGTTCTCGGCGGACACAACATCTTTGTTGGTATGTGGTGCTGAGGATCGAACCCGGGCCGCACGCATGCCAGGCGAGCGCGCTACCGCTTGAGCCACATCCCCAGCCCTAATATTTATTTTTTAGTTATCTGCAGACACAAAATTTTTGTTTGTATGTGGTGCTGAGGATCGAACCTGGGCCGCTCGCATGCCAGGCAAGTGCGCTACCGCTTGAGCCACATCCCCAGCCTAGCAGTTTCTTTTCTAAGTGTAAAGAGAATGAACTATTGGTAATTCCTAATGAATATATCTCTTTTTACTATATTTTTTTCTTTTGGTAGTGCTGAGGATTGAACTCAGAGCCTTGCATATGCCAGCCCCTTGTATTTATTTTTAAAATTAACATAGCATAATAATTCTGAAATCTGGCTACCTATTAGAAATCATTGCTATATTGTAAAAGTATAGGAATGCCTAGCCTGACTCACCCCAGAGAATCTGATTTAATTGTTGAATCTCAGTCATCTGTATTATTATTATTTTTAAAGCCCTGCAAATGATTCCTGGTTTGAACCATTGCTGTATATAGAATAATTTTAGAAACTATTTAAGATTTCATATTGAGACCAAAGTTTGAAGTTAAAAAGAGACATGTTAAGTTGGTTTTTCAATTGAAATATTTTTGTTATGCATTTCTTTTTATTTAGCTTTAGGAAAAAGGTTTTTCGTTGTTTGTTTTTTTAAGCGGTACAAGGGATTTAACCTAGGGCTTCTCTACCTCTGAACTACATCCCTAGCCCTTTTTACTTTTTATTTTTTATTTTTTTATTTTTTAAAGAGAGAGTGAGAGAGGAGAGTTAGAGAGGAGAGAGAGAGAGAGAGAATTTTTTTTAATATTTATTTTTTAGTTCTTGGCGGACACAACATCTTTGTTGGTATGTGGTGCTGAGGATCGAACCTGGGCCGCACGCATGCCAGGCGAGCGCGCTACCGCTTGAGCCACATCCCCAGCCCCCCTTTTTACTTCTTCTTCTGAAAACTAAGTTGCCTGGGCTGGCCTTGAACTTGTGATCCTCCTGCCTCAGTCTCCTAACTCATTGTGAATATTACAGATGTGTTCCATCACACTTGCCTAGGGAAAAGCATATCTTTAATTTGATATCTAATTAAAATCAGATGCTTTCTGATTTTTTTGTGGTGTTAGAAATTGAACTCAGGGTTTCATGCATTACAGGTAAATGCTGTATCACTGAGTTAAGTATCCAGCTCTTAATATTTATTCAGTATAGTTTTATTATAAGCTATAATAATAATAAAACATTCTTAAAATATTTATAAGTAAACAGCAAAGTATAATTTTAAACTTGTCATTCCAAAAAGTTATCTAAGAGGGGTTTATAGAAATATGTTGTTTTGATTGTTTATTTAGCCTTATTTTGAAGAACTTACTGTTTAATATCTAATACAGTTTTCTTTAATCTTCATACATTTAATCTTTGTATGCTGAAAGTCAACAGTAAAATATATCTTGTAGAATTAATTTAAATTTTTAGATAATAATTATTTTTGACTAATAATTGGCTTCTGTGTCTTAGTAGAGCACTTTCCTAGCATGCTTAAGGCTCAGGCAAAATCTCAGTACTGAAAATAAAAATCAGAAGTGTCTTTAATTATCAAAGATTATATTAGTTGATATAGATTTATTCTCAAATTAGTTTAAGATCTATGTAAAACAGATTATTTTTCTAAAAAGAGTTTCTAAGAATTTTAAGTGATGTAATGCATCTGGAATAGATTTTTCCCAATTGATATTTGTTCATTCATTAAGGAAATATGTAAGAAGTCCCTTCTTTATGTTAAAGGAATGTTGACTACTTGGGCTATATCAACAATTAGGTCACCTACTTTAATGAAATGTGTGTATTATAAATAATTTGTTATAAGTGTATGTATATTTTTGTGTGCATTTGTCTTTCAGGTTTATTAATTTTTCTGGAGATTTTCTTTTTGTAAAAAGAGATAAAAACAAAGTATTAGGTGTCATCACATGAAGTTCAGTGTGGAATGATGACAAACAATTGGTGAAACAAACAACATAAATTAATTACATCAATAAGAAAGTATTTTCTGAGATCACCAAGGTTTCTTCCCTTTCCCTGTTCAGAATTTGATACTGAAATAAAAAGCATATAAACTGACATTTGATTAAGTTCATACAAACTAAAGAGTTTGAGGGGGAAAAACTTTAGTCTGTATAAATTTTATATTGTCTTGTTAAAAATGTAGATTCCTAGGTCTCTACTCAAATGCTTTTAGAAAATTTGGGATAAGGAATAGGTACTTGGAAGTTTAATTTTTCATCGTGAGGATATGTATAAAGATAGATGATTCTTGGATCACTTTGAGAAACTGCTTGCCCTTATAGACTTCTTTCACTTTTAAGATGTTGCTGTTGCCCTACATTTTGTGGGGGTAGAAGAGAAATAACGTCTTTACTTTTTTGGAGAAAGATATTATTTTGGAAAGAGAACATAGCAGAGATAGGTCCCTGAGAATATCTTTCATCATTTCCTTGATTCTAAGAAACTTGAAATCTTACAGGTTTTCTGATGATTAATTTGAAAATAGGTACTCTTTGTGTAAATATAATTTTTTTATTGTCTAAGTAGTCTAGAAGAAACTTGAGTTGACAGTATCTTGAAGAATTAGGCAAGCTCTAGAATTATTTTTTTCTTTGCTAGACATGTGATTTTTAATCTGTGTTCAGTTCTGAGTTTGACTAATTTCACACAACCTTGAAAGTAAATGAAAAATTACAGTGCCCAGCTAATTATGCTCATAAATAATGTAAAAGTATTGATTGTGTCCATAACTGCATAAATTGTGTTTAATTAAGTATAAGTTGTCAGGCATGGTGGCACCTGCCTTCCCAACTATTTGCAAAGCTAAGGCAGGAGGATCATTTGAATCCAGGACTTTGAAAACAGCCATTGAAACATAATGAGATCCTTCTTGGTTACTTGTGACTAAAGGTTCCAAGCATTTCAGTGCTTGGCTGGGGGTGTGGCTCAGTGGTAGAATACCTAGCACATTCAAGATCCTGAAGTTTGATCCCCAGCACTACCAAAACACAAGCCAGTAAACAAGTATTTCAGTGCTGGGGTAATTACTTTTGATTAAAGCCAGTGCTATAGGACTATAGATTTTTTTTTATTTTATCCATTAGCCAGTATGCACTGTGGGCTGCTGTTGCTTTATTCTGAATAGATGGACAACTGGTCACTGACATAGACATATATTTCCTGATCTTGCTTTTTTTTCTTTTTGGTACTGGGGATTGAACCCAGGGTTGCCTTACCACTGGGCTACATCCCCAGCACTTTCTTGTTTTATTTTTAAGACTGGGTCTTGCTAAATTGCTGAGGCTGGTCTCAAAAGTCGCATTTCTCCTGAGCCTCCTGAATCACTGGGGTTACATGTGTGTACCACCAGGCCCTGGCAATGTCCTGTTCTTTTAAGTGCTTAGCTTTCTCATCAACATTTTTTTCCTCTTTTCTCAATGCCTTTCCTTTTGAGAAATGGAAGAGGAAATTTCTCACACTTCTTCATATTGGTAGCCTGGTAAACAGAGTTTCCAATTAATTATATTTGGGGGCCTCTTAGGTTCATAATTAGCTTTTGTATCACATATAAAACTTCTTTACTCTTATTAAGCTACAAGGTGAACTGACTTCTGCTTCATAGAGAAAGTAAAAGGCAATAGAACTGAACTTCTTCAGCCAATGTCTTGCCAGGAAACCTACATGTATGTCTGCATGTGTACCTATCCTATGTAAGCATACATAATAGCCTATCAATTATGCTCTTGGAAGTCAGACTTAGCTAGGTTCAGATCCCCCACATGAAATCTTCAAGTTTTGTTTATCTTTTATTTATTTATTTTAGTACTGGGGATTGAACCCATGGGCACTTTACCATTGAGCCACAACTCCAGCCCTTTAAATTTTCATTTTGAGACAGGGTCTCAGTAAATTGCTGAGCCTGGCCTTGAGCTTGGGATCCTCTTGCATCATCCTCCCAAGTAGCTGGGATTACAGGTATGCACCACCATTCCTGGCTTGTTCCTTAGTATTTAAAGGGTAAAAATAATTATAGAACTACTGGTATCATAGTATCTTATAAATACTAAATCTTCAATGAAAAATGATAATTATTTTTAAACATGTGGATGGGAAGGACTCTGTCTTCATTGGAGATTAATCCTTCTGTCATGGAGTTGGGTGCCATCCCCTGCTTTTTAGGTATCTTGTTCTATTTATTTTTACTTTTGACTGATTTTGCATTAATCATCCTTTCTAATCACCACTTTCCCATCAGCACTTAAATCTTTCCTCATTTAAAAATCATAATTTTGCCAGGCACAATGGTGCACGCCTATAATCCCAGTGACTCAGGAGGCTAAGGCAGGAGATTTGATGTCAGTAAGCAAGTTTGATGTCAGTCTCAGCAATTTAGTGAGGTCCTAAGCAACTTAGTGAAATCTTGTCTCAAAAAATAGAGGGGACTCTAGCTCAATGACAAAGTGTCCATGGGTTCAATCTAGTACCAAAAAAATAAAAATCATTTCAGGACTGGGGTTGTGGCTTAGTGGTAGAGCACTCACCTAGCATGGGTGAGGCACTGGGTTTGATCCTCAGCACCACATAAAGATAAATAAATAAAGGTATTGTGTGCATCTACAACTAAAACATTTTTTTAAAAAATCATTTCATATCATTTACTTTTGCAAACACTATTCTACTTATTCTCTTCACAGTTAAATTTCTTGAATAAATTGATTCTACTTTCCATGTATATTCTGTTCATTTTCATTTTGTCTAAAACCATTGATATCTAGCTGTTATCAATCTAGTTGTCCATTAATCCACTGAGGTGACTCAGGAGTATCTTTGTATGAAGTCCAGTGGATTCATCTCATTGATTTTTTTTTTTTTTAAAGAGAGAGTGAGAGAGGAGAGAGTGAGAGAGAGAGAGAGAGAGAAATTTTAACATTTATTTTTCAGTTCTCGGCAGACACAACATCTTTGTTGGTATGTGGTGCTGAGGATCGAACCCGGGCCGCACGCATGCCAGGCGAGCGCGCTACCACTTGAGCCACATCCCCAGCCCCCATCTCATTGATTTTTCATTTACAGTATGTTTCGTAGTGCTACTCTCCTTTTTGGAATACTTTTTTCAGTTTCTGTAATTTTTTTTTTTTTTAAACAATCACCAGGTGCTGTAGAGGTCATGTCGTAAATCTCAAGTTTACCCATATGCTTCTGTGTGTCTCCTTTTTACTATCTTAATATAGTATCTTAATATAGTCTGTCTGTCCCCAGGTTATTACAGCAACTCTTTAATTGGTCCTCCTTTAGAGCCTTGCTTCACTCTAATCCATTCTCTTTCTGATGTGAATGATTTTTGCAATGGTTTTGTTGTTCCCCAGCTTAAAACTCCTTCATAGCAAGTCAAGTCTTGGCTTTACAGAACCCTGTGTAATTGATCCCTTTCTTCCTTTTGAGCATTAAGTCTTTCTTCATTACCAGTTGTACCAAACTTCTTTCTGTTCTTAAGTGTCATGCTTTGCCCAGAAGCATTTGTGCATAATGTCCCTTCTATTAGGAACAATGCTTGAACTTTTTCCTTGCTACTCCCTTTTCTAGCTATTTATCTATCTTCTTTCTGGTCTCAGTTGAAATTATTTTAGGTAACTGTCTCTGATTCACAAAGATTTTATCTGATGCCCTCGCATATTGTGTGCTTCTTTCTTTCTTTTAATATTTATTTTTTAGTTTTAAGTAGACACAATATCTTTATTTTACATTTATGTGATGCTGAGGATCGAACCCAGTACCTATTGCATGCTAGGTGAGCGCAGTACCACTGAGCCACAACCCCAGCCTTTGTGCGCTTTTTTCTACAGTACTGAACACCTCATATTTACTTTTTTATGTTGCTTCCCTGACTGATACAGGAAAAGGCCCTTTTCTGTTTTTACCACCATTATATTCTCAATGCTTAATATAATATTTTATTCAGTAAAAGAATTAATGGGTAAGTGAATGAGAACTTGCTAGTTCACCAGGAATTTGGAACTAAGAGGAATTTACTTTGGCATAAAAGTACAAAAATGTTTATTTCACTGACTGAATTCTTCTATTTAAACCAGGCTGATTTTTCCTGTTTATTGTCAAGAGTTCCTCAATGTCTGGATTGCCTTTTTAGCCTTACTGTTTCAGACAGATGTTCTATTCTACCCAGAAAGAACTATTTAT
The DNA here is from genome assembly GCF_052094955.1 of Ictidomys tridecemlineatus. NCBI lineage: Eukaryota > Metazoa > Chordata > Mammalia > Rodentia > Sciuridae > Ictidomys > Ictidomys tridecemlineatus. Next base: position 61,539,673 of record NC_135487.1, on the reverse strand, counting down.
TTCCTTCTTATCCAGATTTATTTGTAGAGGGTATTCAGGATCCCAGTCCTAGGTAAGGACTGGTTTCTCAGAACATCTGCCTTTGTTAGGCCCTGGACACCACCTTTGATCCTCTACAGTTTTAGGCTGTCAAAAGCATTGCTCAGCCTCTCAGCCTCCTCTTCTGTGTCAGAAAAATTGCTTCAGGATGAAAGATAAAACATTCTTTATCTTTATCATTCTGTTTTTTATCTTCCCTTGGCTCTTGACCTTGTAATAACTCACAATTTTCTTAGCTCTTTGATGCTTTTAAGACTTTTATAATATTTTTCCAGCCTTTTATTGGTTGTTTTCATTGAAGAGTTTGTCCTTTATTTGTTTGCCTAGTCTGTATTTTCCAGAAGTAGAAATTTGTTCCTGCTGAGCATTTAGTTTTAGTTATTATGCATTTTTATATGCTTCCTTTTCAGTTACATACTCAGTTTTTGTAGCTTCCTATTCTCTGAAGATATTTTCTTGCCTATCTTCTTATTCTTTGTGTCTTGCTTTCTTTATATGCTTTCTTTATATGCTTGTTGAATGTGAGCTGTTTGCTTTCTTTGGGAAATTGCATATGGTTCATCTTTGAGGCCTAGGATAAAGGAAGATGCATTCCTTTAGAAAGGCTTGCATGTTTCTGTGGGGTGGATGGGGTTGTATATGAGTCTAGGACCCCTGTCATAAACTTTAATTCTGCTTTATTTTTTTGAGCCACCTAGGTAATATGATTTTTTCCAGTTCCCATAGAATTTTTTCTTTCATAAAGGAGTAGAAAGTATCATATTATGCAGTTCCTATTTCACCAAATAGATGATTCTTAAATTTTGTCTTCTGTATACTTGAAATCATGTATATACTTTGTGAGTTCATTATTTTGCAGAAAGTTAAAATCTACTCTTGATTGAGATTGTGGGGTAGTTAGAGTAAATTCAGGCACCACTACCACCCCCAAATTGTTTTAAATGGGTAAATTGCTAGATTGGCCGGAATTTGTTATATTTACAGTGTTCTGATTTTTATTCTTAAAAATCAGTTTACATAGTTTTGTCCTGTTGAATGATATCCAGCATATATCTTTACTTATTTTTCTTATTTCCTTTTGTTCACCTGTATGTACCCGTACAATGTACACACTTGTAAAATCATTAGTTAACTCATCTGATCCTAAGTTTTTCTAAACCTCTTTGCCTTTTCTTCTTACAAAGTAGTTAAACAAGTACAGTAATTCTTATGACATCTAACTTCATCTGACTGTTCTCAGTGTTCATAGGGCAATCAACTGCCTTTTCTACTAGCAAAGTATAATGAAATACTTTTTCATATGTTTTTTTAAAAATATTTATTTTTTAGTTATAGGTGGACCACAATATATTTTATATTTATGTGGTGCTGAGGATCAAACCCAGTGCCTCACACATGCTAGGCAAGTGCTCTACTTATGAGCCACAACCCCAGCCCTTCATATGTTTTTATTTAAGAAAATTATAAAACTTGGAAAAGTTAGAGTAATATAAGCATCTGTATATCTTTAAATTTATCACTTGTTAACAACTTAATATTTGTTGTCTTCTTATTTCATTATCTCTTCCCTCCCATCTTATATAATTATTTATTTTGTTGTTGTTGTCAAGCCTCATAAAAATAGGTTGTAGACTACTTAGGAGGCTGAGGCATGAGGATTGCAAGTTCAAGGCTAGCTTGGGCTACTTGTCTAAAATGTTTTTGAAAAGCAGGGGAGGAGCTGGGGTGTAGATCTATGGCATTTCCTGGCATGTACCACAGGGAGGGAAAAAAATAATGACTGCAGCCTGTGTGTGTGTGTGTGTGTGTAAGAATTGAACCCAAGCCTCACATATGCAAGGCAAGTGCTCTGCCACTGAGCTGCACCCTGGCTCTTGTAGACTTAATGCTCTTACATTTTAGTATGTTTAAATATCATTATCATACTTCAGCAATTTAACGTTGATACAATAAAATGGTTTCATGCACAATCTTTCTTTAAATTTTTTTATTTATCTCCATAAATATTATATAGCTATTTTTCCTCTTGTGGAAACTAATCCAAAATTGTGCATAACATTTCCTTGTCATACCTTTTATAGATGTTGTAGAACAAGGGTTAAAAAACCTTTACTTAAAGGGCCATATAGTAAATATTTTAGCCTTTGTAAATTAAATAAGTGTGGTTTCTATTGCAGCTACTTCACTCTGTCCATTATACATATAGATAGACTTCTGTCTTTTTGTATTTAATGACATGATTTAATGACTTTTAAAGAATTCTATCAATTTTTTTGGCCGTATGTTTCTAATTTGGATTTTAAAAAATGTTTCATTTGTCTTTTAGAATTACAATTGCCTCTATAATACTAACATTTATTTCTACCATAGAAATGAGAATTGATTCTTTGAAAAAGATTATGAAGCAGTTGAAAATAATTCTTTTCCGTTGTCCTTTCCCCTTTCACTTTATCCTGCCCTCCTCCTTCTCCCTTGCCTTATTGATTGCTGTGTATATAATATTACTTCCTAGAAATTAGACAATAAAATTAACTTCAAGTTACTAATTCCTTGATAGTCTCAGATATCATGATTTTAAAAAAATTTTTTTTTAGTTGATTGACCTTTATTTTATTCATTTATTTTTATGCAGTGCTGAGAATTGAACCTAGTGCCTCACACATATGAGGCAAGCACTCTACCACTGAGTCACAACCCATAGGCCCAGATATCAGGATTTTTACCTGTATTTTTTTATATATAAATGTTTTTATAATCACAGAAATAAATAAAAACTCAAGCAGACTTAGATACTGAGAAGTAGTGAAAATAGCATAGATATATTTATAAGGGCATTTGTATTTTAGCCAAATATAATTCTACACTATAAAAACTAATGTCCATGTTGAAGGCAGTGAAACAAAAGTAAACACTTTGCCGCAGATAAGCTCAATATCCTTAGCATGGTGTAAGATTCAGAGATTCAGCTTTAGAAATAGATAATGTGTCATTTTAATGCAAAGTTGACCTTATGGGAATGTTATAATTGTATTTGCATCTGTGCAAAAGCATATAGAATTTTTTAAGTTATTTTCTTACTTGGTTAAGTGAACAGCATAAGTGAAAGTAGCATGTTTTATTGACATAGAAGAGTTTTCAGATTTTTAATGCTTTCAAATTTCCTTTAAATATCTGGAGGAACATCTTTGGTGATTGGGTGCTTATTCTGCTATCTTTTATTGGTTTTGACTGAGACAGGGTTTTTCTTTGTATTGTGCCTTTATCATAGTTTGCTCCTGGTTTGACCCTTTGTCTTTATAAGACAAAACTATTTCCTTTTCTTCATAGCTGTTCATTAAATAAAACTTGAAATAATATTGTTCTGGAAGTTTTCATTTTTTCACTAAATATTCTTAGTCTTTAATCATTGCCCTCATCCACCACAGTTCCACCCTAAATAGCTGGTATGATCTTGTCAAATTACTTAATGAGTGCTTATCTTTAGAATAAGGATAATAATACCCATCTCAAAAGTTTGAGACTTAAGATAAGAAAATGTCTAGCATATAGTGTATACATAAATGTTCAGTAAATGTTAGGCACTATTGCTATTTCTTTCTCTTTTTTTGTACTGGGAATTGAACCCACGGCACTTTACCAATGAGCCGTGTATTTAACCTTTTTTATTTATTTTTTATCTGAGACTGGGTCTTAATAAATTTCTGAGGGACTCACCAAATTGCTAAGGCTGACCTCAAACTCTCGATTCTTCTGCCTTAACCTCCCTAGTGTCTGAGATTATGGATGAATGCCACCTGAAATTATAGTGCCCAGGCACTGTTGCTATTTCATATATATATATATTTGTTAACTTTACTTTATTTACTTATTATTTTGTGGTGCTGGGGATTGAGCCCAGGACCTTGAGCATGGGAGGCAAGCACTCTACCAACTGAGCTGTATTCCCGGCTATTTCTTCTTACATAGTTTCTTCTATTTCTTCTTACATAGTTTCTTATCCACCTTTGTCTGTTTATGAACCTATTATATTAGTCTTTGTCTCAGAGCAAACTGAATACATTGGCAGTTATGTTGTGACTAGTTGTGTTGTATAGTTTTGAGGCGTAAAGTATTCCCTTGTTAATTTGGGCCAGAGTTAGAGTTGTTTTGTTTTTAAATTTTTAATTCAGAGAGTTTTGAACAGCTACACAAAAATAGATGTACTAGTGTGATAGATCCTCTGATACATGTTTCTTAAGATGACCAATCCTGGCCCATTAAAATTCCCATCCAATTCCTTTGCTGCTTCTTTGGTGTAATTATAGCTCTTTTGTTATACCTAAGTTCCATACTAAAAGTTATCTAATTACTAAGTAATTAGATAACTTTTAGGATAGTACCTTGTTTTCTTAGTAATTGTTGAATTAATGAACAAGTCTTGCCATGGATCTGTGACTGGATCAAGTTCTGTAGTTTTGAGAGTGGAGTGGGTGGAGGGAGAGAATTGAAAATAGACTGTTTTTAACATGTTTTTAACTTGTTTTCTAGATATCATTCCTGTTTTTTATGATTCTTTCCATATCTGAATGTTTCAAAGTCAGATTTATTGTAGAGTAATTTACATACATTAAAGTTGTTATAATTTATTGACATCAATTATAGGCCTTTCTTCCCAGTGTCAGTTTGCTCTAAACATAACAAAGGACAGCTGTCTTTGTAACTAACTTCTTTTTAAGTATTAGCTCTTTTTTTTTTTTACAATTCCATTCTTTCTTGTGCCTCATTAATTATTACTTTCCCTATTGAAATTTGCCGAAAACTTAATAAGCTCAGAATTTTTTAAAAAGTGATATGAAATTACAACTCCTCTTTTTAAACAGGGGTAGACACACCATGATGGGTCTTCTTTGTATCCATCTAGTGGAATAGGAGTTCTAGATGAGCTGCTTAATAGAGTGTTGTAGAGAGGATAGCTTCTGGTACTCAGCTCAATACCATTGCCCTGAGATTGAGCCTTGGGGGAGCTGATGAAGTACAACCAGCCATGGAGGCTGGGTTTGTATGTACTTCATACTTCCCAAAGCTCCAGTTCTCATTTTCTGGGTTGCTTTCTAATACTTACTATATGAAAACAACTTTTGAATTTAGTGCTATTAATATCATTCATTTTAAATAGACCTGAAATCCAAAAAAATAATAATTTTTTTTAAAAAGGAGCCTTAATGAGTTTAGTTTTAACTTCTATAACTTATCTAGGAGTAATTTAGAAGAGCCCTAGCCTTCCCAGAGGAAGCTTACCCTTTAGTGTTAGCAGTTTTACGTTAATGATTAAACATTTTATTGAGATTAGTTAACAAAGAACTTGAGAAGAATAAGATGAGTTTTACGCAGGGGAATAAGAAAGTTTTTTTAGAGAGAATATTATGTTGCAGTTCAATTATGGCTCTGAACCTCAAAGTTGTATTGTTTTACCTTTGATATTTCTGTCCATTTGCTGACTTCTGAACTTAAGATTCAGTTTACTTTTGATTTTATAAGATGTAAGCAAAATTTGATTGCACAAAGTATCAGTCCATTCATTTTTTCATTCAACAAATACTCATGAGCATCTAGATGCTGGGAAGTATGTCATACTTGGCTAAACAAAATGGTGAACAGAACAGACGAGTTTGCCATTGTGGAGCATACAGTCTAATGGGAAACAAGATGCATTTGAAGCCATAAAGAAAAAGCTTTGCCATATTTTAAGCACTTAATTGTTTATTTTAAAGTGAACTTGGAGTGACTTTCTTGATGCTTTTTATAAAAAGTGTTTGGATATTCAGAGATTTTGTGTTAATATGTTTCTAAATGTATATTGACATGGGAAATTAGACATTAGTCAGAAGGGTAGTACAACTTATGCTGAAAGACTATGAATGAGAGTGAATTAATTAGTATATATGAACTAGAGTGAGATTTCAGGATAGTGACAAGTGATAGTTTTATACAGGCAAAATACTATGTTAGCTGTGCTAAATAAAACTTTGCAGGGAGAGAAGTAAAAATAATGACTTCTCTATAAATGACCATTAACTTAAAGATATTTGTCTTTATTGTAAATGCTAAGGGGGGAAAAAGTGCTATTTGTTGATAGAAAAGTAAATCTTTAAAATGAGGGAGGGGTATAGTAGAAAGAGTAAGTGAGAACTATGAGACTTGAGATCATGTCTGAATTATGTGACACTATCCTGTGACGCTGGCTAAGAAAATGTGCCTTGAGATCCCATATTCCAACAGAGTACAACAAAGTAGCTGGATTTGGTGATCCTTCCTAGATGAAATTTTATGATTTATTTTTAGCAGTTTCTTAACCACTCTGATTGTTGGAAAGTCAGAATACTTTCTTATTTTTTTGTACTTGTTCGAGATTCAAGAATTAAAAACTACTGATGGGGGAAGAAGGCTTTGCTTTCTCTAACTGATGTTTTCTGACTAGGTACTACGTAACTCAGGAAGACCTCATTTATTCCCAGTAATATGTTTTACTAAACTCTTTCAGGTAACTTTGAAAAGATTGTGTGCCTTAATAGTAGATCATGGCTTGAACTCAGTTTTTACATATTGTTGTTACTTGAAAATTTTAGTGAGATGTTTTTCTCTGTAGTTACCAGAGATTACTACAGACAATTGCTGTACTTGAGGCTCAGCGTTCTCAAGCAGTCCAAGACCTTGAAAGTTTAGGCAAACACCAGAGAGAAGCATTGAAGAATCCTATTGGATTTGTGGAAAAACTCCAGAAGAAGGTATACATTGGTATTTCTTAATATTCATTAAGATATTTTTGATAATTACTTAAAATTTGGTTTCTTCTTCTATATGAGTATTTGCTTTTTTAAACGTTTAATTTTCTCCCCTTCTATAATTAACCATATTACTGAAGGTAGAACCATCTTCTTCTATACCTACTTAACACATAGTGAAATTTACCTAACTGAAAATAGCTATGAGCTTTTATGGAGCTTGTCCTCTATTTCTTATTTCATTTTTCTAGTTCTTTCTGTTAGTAGTCTCATGTTAGTATTTTCTGTCTTCTGCTTTCAGGGCTTCAGAGTTAGTAAAACTAAAAGAAAAAATACTTCAAAATTTATTAACTGCTTTTGTTTTGTGTTGACTTTGCACATTAACATAATAAGTACCTTCCATTAGGGAACCACTAATTGTTCAAAATTTTTTTATTTAGTAATTTTTATTAGTTTATTTTTTTGGCACTGTGTTGGGGATCAAATCTAAGGCTTTGTGCATTACAGGTAAATGCTGTACAACTAAGCTTGTAATGTGCCCTGAGCCTAGCTCAATAAATTTGAGAGGCATAATATTATATTGTGTGGAAAGATTAAAATGGAATGACTTTGGAAAAAAAGAAAATCTTATTTCGTACAATATGACTTAGTACCTTTTACTAGTTTACTTCCCCTTACCAAATTACAAAAGTGTTGTCTACCAGATGTTGGGCAACAACCTTGGGGACTTCATTTCATTACATGTATTAACTTAGTATTTATATTTTTCTAGCTCTATTATTTTTTAAAATATATATTTAGTATTTAGTTGTAGTTGGACACAATACCTTTGTTTTATTTATTTATTTATTTAGATATTTATTTTTTAGTTATAAGTGGACACAATATCTTTATTTTATTTGTATGTGGTGCTGGGGATCAAACCCAGTGCCTCACGCATGTAGGTGGACACTCTACCTCTGAGCCACAGCCCCAACCCTATTTATTTTTTAAAAATATTTATTTTTTAGTTGTAGTTGGACACAGTATCTTTATTTTATTTATTTATTTTTATGTGGTGCTGAGGATCGAACCTAGGGCCTTTCATGTCCCAGGTAAGCACTTTACCGCTGAGCCACAATACCAGCCCCTATTTTATTTATTTATACGTGGTGCTGAGGATTGAACCCAGGGCCTTGCATGTGCTAGGCGAAGGCTCTACTGCTGAGCCATAACTCCAGCCCCTCTAGCTCTATTATTTACTTGGCACACCTTCTTTCCATGCTTTCAAAAAATGTTAAATTTCATAATAGATGTGGAATCTATATATTGGTTTGTTAAAACTTCTAAGACTTTAGAGCTGTATTATACTTTCTGTGTTAAATAGGGTCCCCTTAAATGTTTATCAATTTTGCCTTGTTAATAGCAAGTTTGCTGGTGAACAAAGATATTATACTTATAATGGTATTTTACAACAAATTAATGTTAGAAAAGTAAATATTAATAAAACCATTAACCTTAATCTTATTTTTATTATATTTCTAAGTAGGCAAAAATATGCTATTAGGCATATATGCTAGATTTGTATGCACTTGATTATTTGATACTTCTTTTTCTTTTATTTACTTATTTGTTTTAGTTACACATGACAGTACAATGATCTTGACATTATACATTTGAATCAGATGGGATATAATTTCTCATTTTTCTGAGTGTACAAGAATTTTTTTTACAAAGACATACAGAAGTGTTTTAAATTCAGACACATTAATAACATGAAAGATTATGTTCTTTAGAAGAAATTTCCCCACTAGATTTGATATAGAGGTTTAAGTCTTTCATTGTTCTGTGTTTATACATGTGTATTCTTTAGGTATACCATGTTAGTTGTTGATATGTGATCAATTTAGTTTGGGGACATCTAAAAATTTCCAATGTGAAATTAGTGAAACTTGGGATATATTGATATATAGGATGCAGGGAATATATATGACTTGTTTAGTGTTGTTTGATATTACCATCATTATTTTAAAATACTCCATCCTCTAATTTTGTAAAAGTTGGACCTTAGAATAATCTGTAGTTTTTTGATGGTGATGATACAATATGTTGTAAGCAAAATAAAAATTAAGAATTTTGTGTCATAAGGATTTTGCTTGTCAGTTTTATAATTTATGATTTCCCCTTATTTTAATATAGAAAATTTTGAACACAGAAAAATTGAAAGTTTTGTATAATTAACACACTTAGACCCATCACCTGTATTCTACAAGTAACATTTTACTATCTTTGCTTTGTCATATATCTTGTGTCTGTCAATCCTTGTGTCTATATCATTTCCTCATATTTGAATATGGGTGAATGCATTTGATCATTTCAGATGATTTTCAGATTTTGCCCACCAAAACATTTCAGCAATGCATGTAGTTAACTATAATTTTTTTTTAAATTATTTTTATTTTTTTGTAGTTGTAGATGGACAGCATTTATTTTTATATAGTGCTAAGGATCAAACTCAGTGCCTCACACATGGCAGAAAAGTGCTCTGCCACTGAGCTACAGCTCCAGCCCTGTAATTCTTTCTTTTTTAAAGTGAAATTTGCAACTGGGATTACAGTGCAGGGGTGCATGCCTGTAATCCCAGGGGTTCCAACTGGTGGCTGAGGCAGGAGAATCTAGAGTTCAAAGCTAGCCTTAGCAACTTAGCAAGGTCCTAAGCAACTCAGTGAGACCTTGTCTCTAAATAAAATGCAAAAAAGCACCGGGGATGTTGCTCAGTGGTTAAGTGAAAAAAGAAGTAGGGATGCTCAGTGATAGAGTACCCCTATGTTCAATCCCCAGTACTGGGTGGGGTAGGGGGGAGAGGTATGTGTGATAATTTGGGTCTGGGATTTGTGATTTGGATGCACAAGGCGATGGGTTTGCTCTTCAGCACTGCAAAAAAAAAAAAAAAGTCATAATTTGTGAAAATAATTCATTGTGTACAAAGAAGTCATAAACATGGGATGTATTTAAAATGAATTCTGTGTATCATATTTTATTTGTTATAGTCAACACATTTTATACTCTATTCTTAGATACATTTTTGCCTTGGCATTTATGTTTAAATGTGTTAGTGATGATGATACAGTGTTTGTATGGTTGATATTTAGAACTGTGTCTTTAAGGAGTACTTATTTTTTGCCAAATTCATTTTTCCTTGTCATCATTTTAGCATTTAATATCTGGGCTATATTATCTTAACTAGCTTTATTATTCATTGGATCCTGTTGGTGCATGGAAATGCTTCACTGGTAATTAGAATATGGGGTCATCTGAAAATTTGACTATATTTGATTGTTTCTTGAAGTAAATTTAGGTTTTCCCTTTGTTTTTCTTTGTTTCATCTTTTTTCCAGGCTGATATAGGGCTTCCATATCCACAGAGAGTTGTGCAGTTGCCTGAGATTATATGGGACCAATATACCAATAGCCTTGGGAACTTTGAAAGAGAATTTAAAAATCGTAAAAGACATACTAGGAGAGTTAAGTTAGTTTTTGATAAAGGTAAGAAATCACATGATAAGAATTTAACTAAAGAAAATATGGCAATGCCTTGCTTTAACAATTCTGTACATGGTTTTGTTTTTAGTAGGTTTACCTGCTAGACCAAAAAGTCCTTTAGATCCTAAGAAGGATGGAGAGTCCCTTTCATACTCTATGTTGCCTTTGAGTGATGGTCCAGAAGGCTCAAACAGTCGTCCTCAGGTAAGCAATATTAAATATTGAAGT